>NC_072389.2:47560313-47864351 GCF_028885625.2 Pongo pygmaeus
TTTTATCATGTAAGACATCCAAACAGAAGTAAACTGGGCTCGTGTGACCCGCCTTTTGGCTGAAAGTCATTTGCTTTGTAATATAATGGCTATTCTCTACTGTTCATTTCTCTTTGTGTGTCTTTTCTGACAACTGCAATGAGTCTTAGGTAGTATCCAGTACAAGACTTTTTATTATTTCTCCCTTTGCTTCTTTTCTTTTCATGATGAACTTGATGAACTTTTAAATATTATGAAATTAATTATAACGTAAAGCCTCTGCCTTGATAGGAGCCATTAATAAATGGCACTCACTGGCTACTACCTCAAACTTTTATTGATGCAAGCAGTGTATAAATATGTGAATGAAGGTAATTAAAACAAGTGTTTTAAGATTTCACAAATATCTAAATACAGCAAGTCTTATATTCACACTGGAGGAGCAATATTTAGAACACACACAGTTTCAATAAGTATATTTTAAAAATGTAAAGCCTTCCTTAAGTACTTAGCTTCCTCAATAAAGGTGGTAAAATTATCTTTCATTTGCCAACTACATCCAAAAGACGTGGCAGACACTTGACCTCATGTATACTCATGGTTCTTTGTTATTTTCAAATTGTGACTGTATTCTTGTGGCCCTCTTACCTATTGGTATTTTCCAATGGGAGCTTTTGGCTAAATATAAGCATAGTTTTCAAATAGTATGTGTTTGCCTCTTTAACAGCCTGTTGCAGTAACTGTAGACTGCTTTAGTTAGTGAGCTGTCTTATATAGGTCAGGACCAGTCATTTAACCCCTCTGAATCTCAGTTTTTCCTACCAATGAAAACTGTCTGTCTCAGAGGTTGTTATGTAGATTATATGAGAAAATTATATTAAATGCCTAGCAATAGTAAGCACCAAAGAAATGCTAGATGATTGTTTATTATTATTTCTTTGCTATTGTTAACCAAAGAAAATTTTCCATTCTTTTAATAGGGGAATTTAGAGTAATTTCATTATACCATGAAAATTATTTGATGGATTTATTTTAATATTTTCCATTTCAAGCTCCTGCCTACTGTTTGCTTTTTGTATGTTAGATAGCTTATTGGGGATGTCTGTACAAATCCAATCATCTCTTTGAAATTTTTCTTGTTTGGTGATATAGCAAATGGCTACTGCAGAAGGACTGATACAACGATCTAAAGGGAAGGAGAGACCCTTTGTTCTTACACGTTCTTTCTTTGCTGGATCACAAAAGTATGGTAAGGAATGGCTCGTATCAGACTTAAAAACACATTAGCAACTTTTTTTTTAACCATTTATAGAATGTGATGTTACTGTGCTGATGCCTTCCTTTTCCTTTTTTTTTTTTTTTTTCATTTGTTTATTTGAGACAGAGTCTCACTTTGTCACCCAGGCTGGAGTGCAGTGGCACAGTCATGACTCACTGCAGCATTGACCACCTGGGCTCAAGCAATCCTCCCACCTAAGCCTCATGAGTAGCTGGGATTACAGGTACACACCACCACGCCCAGCTAATTTATATATGTATATGTATTTTTTGGTAGAGACAGAGTTTCACCATGTTGCCCAGGCTAGTCTCGAACTCCTGGACTCAAGCGATCTGCCCACCTTGGCCTCCCAAAGTGTTATGATTACAAGTGTGAACCAGCACACTCAGCTGATGCCTTCCTTTTCAATAGCCATTGGTCAGGCCTTTGATTGTAGACAGTGGTATGCCCTAAAGTATGGATTTTGTCCTATAAGACAGAATAAACAAATTTTAGTCATTTGATACTTGTTTCTCACTGAAGAAATGGCCACTTCGTTGTTGGGAGAGTAACTTCTAAGTATTCAGTTTGCTGGGATAGTCATCTTTGATCCTGTCTCTTTGATTTATCAAAGCCAGGGAGATACACCTCTAACACATTCCATTAACCAACTGTTCCACTTAGCAACGTGGCTTAAAATAGACCTGGCTGTTGTGTGTGGTCAGGGTCATCTATAACTGGATGCAGGTTACCAGCTAATGCAGATCTGGTTCAACTTAACCACCCTGTGGCAGGAAGGCTATTTTAAGTCCCCTGGCCTTGCATAAGCAACGGAGAGCTTAGATCCTAGTTTAAAGAATCCAGCCCTTACTATACTGTGGACATTATTAAGCCTCCCACTCCACCCCTGAAAACCAGGCCCTATGGCATTCTGGAAAGGGCCAAAATATTACAATCTCAGGCAAAGATTCATGTACAGAGGTATTCAACACAGCGGTAGTCCTTGAAACAAAAGTAAGAAAGAAAATCTAAATACATAACAATAAGGGAATAGTTATAAAAGTATGGTATAGCAACATGGTAGATTATTGTGAGGCTATTTATGTTTAAAAAATTTTTTTCTTTTTTTAATTTTCATAAGGCTATTTTAAATGGTAGCTTTAATTGCATGAGAAAATGTTTTTGATATGATAAATTAAAAAAGGAACACCTAAGTGTTTATAATGTTAACCTAATTTTGTATTGATATGTATTAGATGTACATATTTTCAGGATATGTGTGATAATTGGATATGTTCATATAATCAAATCAGAGTAATTGGGATATCTATCACCTTAAATATGTATCTTTTCTTTATGCTAGGAACATTTAAATTATTCTCTTTTAGCTTTTTTAAAATGCACAATCAAGGCCAACTATAGTCACCTTACTGATCTATCAAACATCAAGTCTTATTTCTTATTATCTCAATTTTATAAAAGATAAATGGAAGATAGTAATTTAAATAAATAAGTGGGTAGATAGATTGGCAGACAGTTAAATATAAGAAAATGTAATACCTTGGTGATTTTGAGTGATTTGCATTTTTTTCTTTTATCTAACTTTATTTTACAAATTGTCTACAAGTATCATTTTTAATCACAAAAAAAAAGTATTTTTAATGAAAACATTTACCAGCAACAGTTAAAAAACGATAATAGAAGATTTGAATATTAGGTTATTGTTGATCTCTTATGTTGGTCCATTGCTTAGCCTGCAGTACTCTGTGTGAAGCTATCAGCTTTGCTTCACTGTGTAGCAAGACATTACAGGAAACACTACTTTGTTAAGTCATATGCGATGATCAATAGCCATAGAGAACTTCTGACTAAACAATAGTATGAGACATGAAAATATCTGCATGTTTACGTGAGCTTTCTTTCTTGATGAGAATGTCTCCATATGAATTTCAAAATCATTATGTAGATGCGTACATATCTCGCTTGAAGTCAAGAGGAAATTAGAATACTTTTTTAAAAGAAGAATCCCTGGAAAATATTTTTTTTGAGCCAGGCACAGTGGCTCAAACCTGTAATCCCAGCACTTTGGGAGGCCGAGGCGGGTGGATCACCTGAGGTCAGGAGTTCGAGACTAGCCTAATCAACATGGTGAAACCCTGTCTCTACTAAAAAAAAAAAAAAAAAAAAAAATAGCTAGGCGTGGTAGCGCGCACCTGTAATCCCAGCTACTAGGGAGGCTGAGGCAGGAGAATCGCTTGAACCTGGGAGGCAGAGGTTGCAGTGAGCAGAGATTGCGCCATTGCACTCCAGCCTGGGCAACAAGAGCAAAACTCTGTCTCAAAAAAAAAAAAAAGTATTTTTTTTGGTCACGAGCAGTGGTTCATGTCTGTAATCCCAGTACTTTTCTGAGGCAGGTGGGCAGATCACTTGAGGTTGGGAGTTTGAGACCAGCCTGGGCAACATGGTGAAACCTGGTGAAACCCTTTCTCTACTAAAAATACGAAAATGAGCCAGGCATAGTGGCACATGCCTGTAGTCCCAGCTATTCAGGAGGCTGAGGCAGGAGAATTTCTTGCAACTGGGAAGTGGAGGTTGCAGTGAGCCAAGATTGCACCACTGCAGTCCAGCCTGGGCCACAGAGTGAAACTCCATCTCAAAAAAAAAAAAGAAGAATTTTTTTTTTCCTGGCCTTAGGGCAGCCTAAAATTTCTATGAAAGATTAAAACAAAAATAGCTACCAAAACTATTTTGGTAGAAGATAGACAAAAATGCTTCAGGAGTAGTATATATTTAGTAAAATAAGACTTTCCCTTTTATGGCTGTCTTTGGTGGTATATAATCTCTCACACAAACTCTTAGCAACTCTTCAGTAAATAAGAACAAGAACACTGGCTTAGGCATCAGAGTGCCTGGGCTCAAATCCTGCCTCTACCACTTAATAACTGTGTAACTCTGGGTATATTATGTATCCATTGCTTGCTATACTTCCCTTATCTGTAAAATTGTGTTTATAATAGTGTTTATCTGATAGGATTATTGTGATTATTAAGTAGGATAATACCAGCAAACTATTCGGCATAACACCTGGCTCAGTATGGGTTAAATAAATGTTAATTATTGTTATTGCTACTGTTATTATGTCTCCCCTTTATGGCCTGTAACACTTCTCTCAAATTTTTTAGGGTTTTCTTCGGGAGCAGGGGCTGGTGGAGGTGGGAGGAAATAGGTACACAGATCAATGGAACAGAGTAGAGAATCCAGAGTATCCAACACATATGTGATCAATTGCTTTGCAACAAAGTTTCCAAGGAAATTTAATGGAGAAATTATAATTTCTTTTCAGTAAATGGTTCTGAAACAACTGGATATCTGTGTGGGGAAAAAAATGAAACTACACCCCTACCTCATACCATATTCAAAATTAAACTAAAAAATTAACTCATTTTAAATGCTAAAAATACAACCTAACTTCTGGAAAAAAAACATAGAATAAAATCTTTTTTTTTTTTTTGAGATGGAGTCTCACTCTGTTGCCCAGGCTGGAATGCAGTGGCGTCATCTCAGATCACTGCAACCTCCACCTCCCGGGTTCAAGTGATTCTCCTGCCTCAACCTCCTGAGTAGCTGCGATTACAGGTGCCCACCACCACACCTGGCTAACTTTTACATTTTTAGTAGAGACAGGGTTTCACCATGTTGGGCAGTCTGGTCTTAAACTCTTGACCTCAAGTGATCTGCCCTCCTCGGCTTCCCAAAGTGCTGGGATTACAAGCGTGAGCCACTGCACCTGGCCAGTAGAAAATCTTTATGGCTTTGAAATAGACAAACATTTCTTAGAAAGAACACAAAAAGCATGAATCATAAAAGAAAAAAATGACAAATTAGACTTCATCAAAATTTAAAAATGTCTGCCCTTTCAAAGACATTGGTAAGAAAATGAAATGGCAAGCCACAGACTGAGGAAAAAAATATTTGAAATATACATATACAGATATATCTGCCAAAATACTTGTATCCAGAATATATAAAGATCTTTTACTACTGAATAATAATAAGAAAGACAACCTACTTTTAAGAGTTGGTTTTCTGGGAAAAAAAAAAAAAAAAAAAAGACTGCTAGCTAGACTAATAAAGAAGAAAAGAGAGAAAATCCAAATAAACACAATTGGAAATTACAAAGGAGAAAATCTAGGAGAAATGGATAAATTCCTGGACACATATACCCTCCTAAGACTGAACCAAGAAGAAATTGAATCCCTGAAAAGACCAATAGCAAGCTCCAAAATTGAATCAGTAGTAAAAAGCCTACCAACCAAAAATAGCCCAGGACCGGACAGATTCACAGCCCAGTTTTACCAGATGTACAAAGGAGAGCTGATACCATTTCTACTGACACTATTTCATTGAGGAGGAGGGACTCCTCCCTAACTCATTCTATGATGCCAGCATCATCCTGATGCCAAAACCTGGCAGAGACACAAAAAAGAGAAAATTTGAAGCCAGTATCCTTGATGAACATTGATGCAAAAATCCTCAACAAAATACTGGCAGACTGAATTCAGCAGCACATCAAAAAGCTTATCCACCATGATCAAGAAGCCTTTATCATTGGAATGCAAGGTTGGTTTAACATACCCAAGTCAATAAATGTGATTCATCACATAAACAAAACTAAATACAAAAACCACATGATCATCTCAATAGATGCAGAAAAAGCTTTCAATAAAATTCAGCATCCCTTCTTGTTAAAAACTCTCAGCAAACTAGGTACTGAAGGAACATACCTCAAAATAATAAGAGTCATATTTGACAAATCCACAGCCCACATCATACTAAATGGGCAAAAGCTGGAAGCATTCCCCTTGAAAACTGGCAGAATACAAGGATGCCCTCTATCACCACTCCTATTCAAAATGGTATTGGAAGAAGTCCTGGCCAGAGCAGTCAGGCAAGAGAAAGAAATAAAGCGCATCCAGATAGAGAGGAAGTCAAACTATTCCTATTTGCAGATGACATGACTCTGTGTCTAGAAAACCCCATAGTCTCAGCCCAAAAGCTCCTTAAGCTAATAAACAACTTCAGCAAAGTCTCAGGATACAAAATCAACATATAAAAATCATTAGCATTTCTATACACCAAGAACAGTCAAGCCTAGAGCCAAATCAGGAGCATAGTCCCATTCACAATTGCCTCAAAAAGAAGAAAATACCTAGGAATACAGCTAACCAGCGAGGTGAAAGATCTCTACAATGAGAACTACAAAATGGTGTGCAAAGAAATCAGAGATGACACAAGCAAATGGAAAAACATTCCATGCTCATGGATAGGAAAAATCAATATTGTTGAAATGGCCATACTGCCCAAAGCAACTTATAGATTCAACGCTATTCCTGTCAAACTACCAATGACATTCTTCACAAAACTAGAGAAAACTATTTTAAAATTCATATTGAACCAAAATAAAAAAAGAAAAAAAAAGAGCCTGAATAGCCAAGGCAATCCTAAGGAAAAAGAACAGAGCAAGAGGCAATATGCTACCCAACCTCAAACTACTACAAGGCTGCAGTAACCAAACAACATGATACTGGCACAAAAACAGGCATGTAGACCAATGGAACAGAATACAGAGCCCAGAAATAAGGTTGCACATCTACAACCATCTGATCTCTGACAAAGCTGACAAAAACAAGCAATGGGGAAAGGACTCCCTATTCAATAAGTGGTGCTGGGACAACTGGCAAGCCATATGCAGAAGATTGAAACTGGACTTCTTTCATATACTGTATACAAAATTAACTCAAGATGGATTAAAGACTTAACAGTAAAACCCAAAACTATGTAAAAACCCCGGAAGACAACCTAGGCATTACCATTCTGGACATGGGAATACGCAAAGATTTCATGATGAGGATACCAAAAACAATTGCAACAAAAGCAAAATTGACAAACGGGATCTAATTAAACTAAAGAGCTTCTGCACAGCAAAAGAAACTGTCAATAGAGTTAATAGACAATCTACAGAACGGGAGAAAATATTTACAAACTATGCATCTGACAAAGATCTAATATCCAGCATCTATAAGGAACTTAAGCAAATTTACGAGAAAAAACAAACAGCCCCATTAAAAAGTAGGCAAAGAACATGAACAGACACTTTTCAAAAGAAGACATACATGTGGCCAACAAGCATATGAAAAAAAGCTCAACATCACTGATCAATAGAAAAAAGCATATCAAAACCACAATGAAATACCACCTCACACCATTCAGAATGGCTATTATTAAAAAGTGAAAAGGTAACAGATGCTGGCAAGGTTGCAGAGAAAGGAGAATGCTTATACACTGCTGGTAGGAGTGTAAAATAGTTCAACCATTGTGGAAAGCAATGTGATGTTTCCTCAAATAACTAAAAACAGAACTACCATTTGACCCAGCAATCCCATTACTAGGTATATACCCAAAGGAATACAAATCATTCTGTCATAAAGACACATGAGCGTGTATGTTTATGGCAGCACCTGTTCACAATAGTAAAGACATGGAATAAACTTAAATGCCTATCAGTGGTAAGCTGGATAAAGAAAATGTGGTATGTGTACACCATGGAATACTATGCAGCCATAAAAAAGGAATGAGATATCTTGCCTGTGATCTGGTCTTTGATATTTTTTTCTTTTTTATTAAATTTATTTTTATATATATGAATGAGATCATGCCCTGTGCAGGAACATGGATGGAGTTGGAGGCCATTATCCTTAGCAAACTAATGCAGAAACAGAAAACCAAATACCCCATGTTGTCACTTAGGAGTGGGAGCTAAATGATGAGAACACGTGGACACGTAGAGGGGAACAACAGACACTGGGGCCTGCCTGAGAATAGAGGGTGGGAAGAGGAAGAGGATCAGGAAAAATAACTAATGGGTATTAGGCTTAACATCAGGGTGACAAAATGACAAAATAATCTGTACAACAAACTCCTGTGACACACGAATTTACCGACGTAACACACCTGTGCATGTACCCCTGAACTTAAATATTTTTTTTAAATGAGCAAAAGATTTCTATAGACACTTTATAAAAGAAGATACATGAAGAGGCTGGGCATGGTGGCTCACGCCTATAATTTCAGCACTTTGGGAAGCCAAGGCAGGTGGATCACTTGAGGCTAGGAGTTCAAGACCAGCCTGGCCAACATGGCGAAACCCCTCTCTGCTAAAAATACAAAATTTAGCCAGGCGTGATGGTGCACACTTGTAATCCCAGCTACTTGGGAGGCTGAGGCAGGAGACTCAGTTGAACCCTGGGAGGCAGAGGTTGCAGTGAGCCGAGATCACGGCACTGCACTCCAGCCTGCGCAAGTGAGAACATGACTCCATCTAAAAAAAAAAAAAAAACCACATGTATTATATGCAAATTATATCTTAAAGTTGATTTTTCAAAGGGTTCCTCCTCTATCAGACCTAAATTATACTTCAAAAATAAGTGCAATTTCAGAATATTTTCCTAGAATGCTTGTTTTGTAGATTTTAATAACTTTTCACATTAGAAAATTGATACTTTTCATTGTAGAAAATTAGAATTTATTTATTTTAAGGAAAGAAATTGGTTTTCCTTTTCATTAAGTTGTCTTTTACGAATAAGGAATCTACATAGGAAATTGAACGCATGGGTTGATTTGTGATTTTAATACATTGTTGCTGGTGACCAAAGGTGCCGTGTGGACAGGCGACAACACAGCAGAATGGAGCAACTTGAAAATTTCTATCCCAATGTTACTCACTCTCAGCATTACTGGGATCTCTTTTTGTGGAGGTAAGATGAGTCCTTTGAGGCTTGAAGTGCAAGGAAATAAAAAATGAGGGTGTTTTCATCAAAGCTGGTTACAAATCCCTTCTCATTAGCTGTTGTGGGCAGACATAAATGTGGGAAAGAAAAAATGTGAGAAAGTGAAGAGGAGCAGATTAGAGAGGAGAGTGAAAGGCATGCCTCAGAGCTATTTCTATCTGGTCTGTGTTGAGGACATGAAATCAAGTTGTCAGAAAGGGAGCCAGAGCCATTTTCTTATCACTTCCTTCCTAGACGCTCTTGATAACTAAGTTTCTCTTCCTGACAGCTATCTTTTCTTCTTGAAAGTGAGAAAAATAGAACTACAAGGAATTTAGCAAATCAGAAAGTCAGCCTTACAGAAATTCTTTTTACTCAGCAGATTTAAAATTCTGTGGCATATTTTAACTGTACTAAAACAAAAATATATGCTCTTGAGAAAGATGAATTTAGTTAAAATTAGATTTTCCGATGGACTATCTTCCCTGCATCCTAATTAATTCTCTGTAGATGAGAGATCTCAATATGGAAGGGGCTCAAGATGGCTGCAGTTCCAGCTGCTCCTTGTTTCCTGTAGGAGTAGAAGCAAATTAATATCATTCTTTTGATGCATGTGTTTTTATTGCATTGGTCCATGTACAATACAAGGAATATGTATATACTGCTCAGTGGCCCAGCATGGAATTCTATTCTGATAATCAGAACCTCTACTTCTGATTATCTGCTTCTCTTCAGTTCTTTCTGTTTGTATCTTAGTTCAGCTGTTGCTTCCAAGGGAAATCAGTTGCCAACCACCCCCCTCCAACACACACACACACACACAGTTATTTAATCAGGCAGACATTTTTCAGTGTCTGGGTTATCTGGTTTGGGGAACATACAGGAATATTGATCTTGAAATAAAGCCTCTGACCTTTTGACAAGAAAGTAATATTCTAAGAGCCCATTGTCAGATCCCCAAACAGGCTGAATTATGTAGTAAGGGGGTCACCTGTTTGAGGTCATGGCTTTATCCTGTCATTTGGAGTGCATATACTGCGCTTTTCTCCTGTCGGTCTTCAAGACCTTGATTTCCCTGTGTGCATCATTTATCCAAAGCTTGGTTGCCTCACTTGGCCTTCTTTTGCTTCCAGCTGACATAGGCGGGTTCATTGGGAATCCAGAGACAGAGCTGCTAGTGCGTTGGTACCAGGCCGGAGCCTACCAGCCCTTCTTCCGTGGCCATGCCACCATGAACACCAAGCGACGAGAGCCCTGGCTCTTTGGGGAGGAATACACCCGACTCATCCGAGAAGCCATCAGAGAGCGCTATGGCCTCCTGCCATATTGGTATTCTCTGTTCTACCATGCACACGTGGCTTCCCAACCTGTCATGAGGTAAACAAGCTTCATCCATTCAGGGACCCCAGCAACCAGTCTGTAATAGAAGATCTCAGTGATTGAAGAATGCAGTAATCACAGTGACTTCAAGAGAAAAGTGAAGAAAAGCTACATGTATAATCAAGTTTCAATAAGCTTATTGAGCAGCGCAGTGAACAGGGTGCTGGCTGTTGGGGACACAGAAGATAAAAACTAGATCCCCTACTGCTTTGTGACTAAAGTGTGAATATTTGATAGGAGACAGAATAGAGATATTTCAAAGAAAAAGGAAGTGGCTTTGTAATAAAATTCATTCAGTATTTAACCTATAAGTATCTTCTCATGAAGAATAACTTACTTTGCCAAGCTTAGGCTTGAATCATATGAAAAAGAGTCTTGACTCTTTGGCATGTTCCCATTTCCTTTGAATAGTTATAAAACTGAAAATAGGTCAGGCGTGGTGGCTCACACCTGTAATCCCAGCACTTTGGGAGGCCAAGGTGGGAGGATCATCTGAGGTCTGGAATTCGAGACCAGCCTGACCAATATGGTGAAACCCTGTCTCTAAAAATACAAAAATTAGCTGGGCATGGTGGTGTGTGCCTGTAATCCCAGCTACTTGGGAGACCGAGGCAGGAGGATCGGTTGAACCCAAGAGGCGGAGACTGCAGTGAGCTGAGATAGCACCACTGCATTCCAGCCTGGGCAACAAAGCGAGATCCATCTAAAAAAAAAAAAAAAGCTAAAAATATAAGTGATTGATTGCAATAAGATGTCTATAATGTTAAAACAATAATTTTTTTTTTTCCCCAGGCCTCTGTGGGTAGAGTTCCCTGATGAACTAAAGACTTTTGATATGGAAGATGAATACATGCTGGGTGAGCATTTCTGTTTTTTGTTTTTTGTTTTTTGTTTTTGAGACGGAGTCTCACTCTGTCACCCAGGCTGGAGTGCAGTGATACGATCTCGGCTTACTGCAACCTCTGCCTCCCGGTTTCAAGAAATTCTCTGCCTCAGCCTCCTGAGCAGCTGGGATTACAGGTGCCCGCCACCATGCCCGGCTAATTTTTGTATTTTTAGTAGAGACAGGGTTTCAACATCTTGGCCAGGCTGGTCTTGAACTCCTGACCTCATGATCCACCCACCTCGGCCTCCCAAAGTGCTGGGATTACAGGCATGAGCCACTGGGCCTGGCCAAGCATTTCTTGATTGATTACAGTCATTATAAAAAGTGTAATTATGTTTTTATTATATTTTCTAATATAAGAGCAATAAAAAATGTTCCTAATTCCAAGAAAGACAAAAAATAAAAATAATAGGAAATTCCTTCACCAAGATTTCTAACGTATTATTAGTAGGATCATACCTCCATTCTATTGTGATGTAGCATTTCTCATAATATTGTTCTTGCTGACTTATTTGTGGATGTCATTTAGGATTCTTGTTCTGGGTTCACTCCTCTAATCCTGCGAGATCACTTCGGGGAAGGGAAGTAGAAAAAAACAGCCCAGGTGATGATAGTAAAAAACCAGAAGAACTTATTTCATATGCAATAATAGGGTTTTTCTTTGGTTGACCTCTTCTTTAACAAAGATTAACTATCAAATCCAGAACATAGAATTTTATCAGCTTAGTAGCAGGGCTCAAGAAGCCAGGCTAAATATGCTGTTCCCCAAAGGGTGAATCTCATTTCTGAGTTCTATTTTTTTTTTTTGAAATGGAGCCTCACTCTGTCACCCAGGCTGGAGTACAGTGGTGTAATCTTGGCTCACTGCAACCTCTGCCTCCGGGGCTCAAGCAATCCTCCCACCTCAGCCTCCCGAGTAGCTGGATCACAGGCATGCGCCACTATGCCTGGCTAATTTTTTCTATTTTTAGTAGAGATGGGGTTTCGTCTTGCTTCCCAGGCTAATCTCAAACTCCTGACCTCAGGTGATCCACCCACCTCGGCCTTCCAAAGTGCTGGGATTACAGGTGTGAGCCACCACGCCCAGCCCCATTTCTGAGTTCTTTTAAGTCTCCACTCATCATTAGGTCTCAGTTTAATAGTCACTGCCTTGGAGAAACTTCCCTGACCACTCCTTGTTTCCTTATACCTTATTCTACCTAGTAAAAATCAGCCCCTCTTATTATGTAACTTTCATTCCATTTTGTAATTTTGCCTCTTTTGGTATTTGTCTTAATTCTAATTAATTTGTAATTATTTTTTAATATTTGTTTTCAGTAACTGTAAACTCCATAAGGTCAGGAGCCACGCTTGTCTTATTGGCCACTATATCCCCAGAGCCTAGCATGGTGCCCGGCATGCAGTAGGCACTCAAAATAAGTATTTATTGAATAAAAGAGCAAAGTAGTAAGTGGGTGAATTTTACATACGTGTTGTGCCAAGGTCAAAGCAAATTTAATAATCCAGATTGCCTTTAAGAAAACTAGAGACCAGGCATGGTGGCTATGCCTGTAATCCCAACACTGTGGCAGGCCGAGTATGAAATCGCTTAAATTGAGGAGTTTGAGATTAGCCTGGGAAATATAGCAAGACCCTGTCTCTATAGAAAATTTAAAAATTAGCTGGGCACGGTGGGTGCATACCTGTCGTCCTAGCTACTCGGAGGCTGAGGCTGGAGAATTACATGAGCCCAGGAGTTAGAGGTTGCAGTAAGCTGTGATTGCACTGCTGCACTCCCACTTGGGGAACAGAGTGAGACCCTGTCTCCTGTCTCTAAGAAAAAAAAAAAAAGAAAACTGCAGCCTCTCTGATGATAACTCCAAGCAAGAGGTTCTGAGCACCGACACTGACCACACTTCTGGATAATAGTTGTGGGCTCCCCATCATCAGCGTCACTGACAGCAAACAGTGAAGCACTTGGAAAGGAGCAATGGGGGTGCTTTGACTACTGACACACTAGCAGTTGGACACAAAATGAGACCAACGGACTATGTCAGAGTCCCTTCCTATAATCTCAGTATACCCAGAGTGCATTAATGACAGGTGATGACCTTTTTGAGCTCACTTCTTTGAGCGCCTGCCCTCTTTCTATCAGTGCATCTCTCTGACAAATCATTGGTTCAACTCAGTCTCTGCCTCTCCAAAGTTCACAGCTGGGAGGTCTGTAACACCATGATAGCTAGCACTCAGTTAAAGAGAAAGGAGATTTTTAGACCTCTTATAATGATACTCAATTTATTTCCTCTCCATTACTTAGGGAGTGCATTATTGGTTCATCCAGTCACAGAACCAAAAGCCACCGCAGTTGATGTGTTTCTTCCAGGATCAAATGAGGTAAGAGTAATAATAAACAGCCACATATCTGATATGTCTCATATCTCTCATCCCTTCTTTTCTTTTAGGAAAGAGATTTCTTCATCATGTGTTTGTGAACACATCCCAGATGACTATAGCAAGTAATGATTATAATAAATTATGACCACTGTCCTCAGAGGTCAAGAAACTTAATGGAGGAGAGGAGGGAGAAAGATGAATTGGTGAGGATTCCAAGGAGGATCAGAATGATTTTTAATCTTCACACTTTGACTAGTAAAAGTGAGTCCTGATAAACACACCGAGGCTTGGGGTAGGAAGAAATCTTCAGTCTGCTATGAGGTATCAAACTCTGGGGGAAAGCAGATATGAAGTGACTTTGCTCTTTGGTCTGGCTCTATCTGAAGCCTGAGTTTTTGGTACCAAAAGCTGGTCTCAATACACTCACTGAAGTGGGTAAAAAGTAAAAATAGTGACTCCCCTCCCAAATTCCTCTGCTCTTTTATTAGTTATTGTCACTAATTACTGTCCCAGGTATAAAATATCGTCCTAGACCTGCTGGAGCCCAGGGCACTGAACCCAGGCAGGGCACAGGGGAGAGGAGGGAATACCGACGGTCTGCAGGCAGAGAGCCATGGGTAATAAGAGCAGCCTCCAGAGACAGGCCACAGATAAATCCAGAGGGGCCAGGAGAAGAGCTGGAACAAAACTCAGGTCACCAGACTAAGGGAGGAGGGTGTGGAAGGGAGAGCAGGAAGGAGACAGACCCTAGAGAGCATCCTTGAGCCCTGGAGCATGCCACAGGGTTCAGCAAGCAGGGGAAGAGCCATGCAGGTATGGAGCTGGCATGAGACTGCCAAGCCACATAGTCATGGACTGTCAAGGCAAGTGGCAAGGTAGCTGAGCCAGGCCACGCTCACTGCTCAGTACTGTCAGATGCTGGACTGGCAACCCCATGAAACCACATCCAGCGCCATGCTCTCCCTCAACATAGCTTTACATGTTTGGTTGTTCTTTTAGTTTCTTGAGGCTTCTGTAACAAATTACCACAAACCTAGTGGCTTAAAACAACAAAATTTATTCTCTCACAATTCTGGAGGCTTGAAGTCTGAAATCAAGGTGTCATCAGGGTTGGTTTCTTCTGGAGGCCGTGAGGGAGAATCTGTTCATGCTTCCCTCTTAGCTTCTGGAGGTTGCCAGCAACCCTGGGCTTCCTTGGTTTGTAGCCATGTCACTGAAGTCTCGCCTATCTTCACGTTGCCTTTTCCTCTGTGTGTCTCTGTCTGTCTCTTATAAGGACACTTGTGGTCACATTGAAGGCCCACCTGGATAATCTGGGATAACCTCCTTGTCTCAGGATCTTTAACTTAATCAAACCTGTGACCATAGAAGGTAATATTCATTCCTTCCAGGGATTGTGACGTGAATACATCTTTTTAAGGGGCGACAGTTCCATCTACTATGCTTGTCATTATTGACAGAACAGTAACCAGGCTTCTCTCCAGAATCTTCATGAACTATGGTCTATTCTCTTGGTTTCTCCAGTTATTTGGAATTCTGAAGATGAGGGCTCTTTACTAAGGTTCCCCTGCCAAGTAGAGACCTGAGGAAAAGGTTAAATGCAACAACTGCTGAATAAATGCCCTGCCAGATATTTTTGCTGGGAATTTCTCAAGTTGATTCCAGCAAAGTGGTGGGTTCCCATTAAGAGGAACTGGCTCCCTTTCCGACTTAGTCACAGAGTTTTATTGGTGATTTATCATCATTCCAAACACGTCGTTGTGAGTGTGTATTATGTTCCTTCAGCACTAATTCCTGGACTGTTCTGTGATTGTTTCTCTTGCTTCACAAACCTGCCGTATAAAGGATGTGGTAATCCCTGGAGGTGAACTTGCAAAATAGACTCCAGGGCTGCCAGAAAGTGTACTGAGCTAGAAGAAAGAAAAAGATGTTTGTTTTCATTCTGCTTCTGATGATATCTTAAGAATTTATCCCATCAAATTACTTTAGAGACCTTATTGGTGCTTCAGCAACTAAACCCCCTTGATAGATAACAACCTTATCCTTGAATTGTGCTTTGTTTAAAAAATATATGTATATACTATAATAGTAATTCAAGTTTCCATTTGTTTTCCTCCCAGATATGTTTCCTTCTCTGATGCTTCCTTTTCTCCTGCCTCTTTTGTAATTGATTTGCCTGCAATGTGCTTGTCTTCTTTGTTGTTTTTTTTTTCTTTTCTCCATCACCTCTTTCACTACTAGAAGCATTAAGTTTTTATAAGCCAAATGGACTATAAGATCCATGAGAACAGGAACTATGTCTTTTCTGTTCAGTCTTGTATATTCAGCACCTGGCACATGGTAGATTGTTCAATTGGTAGCTTTTGGATGAATAGAAAACAAATGGCCTTTTAGTTAAATTAATCAGCCATAGTCCTTTGGGATCTTCCTAAAAGCACGTGTTCTTCCTAACTTCTACCCAATGTATTTTTTAAGTTGTATTTATTTTAGCTTTCTGGTTATTTGAAATTCAGATAAGTGGATATTTTGCTGACTAATGAAATGGTTAGCAGAGTTGCTTATGTACTCTTTTTCACTGGACTCCGTTACTTTCTAGGTCTGGTATGACTATAAGACATTTGCTCATTGGGAAGGAGGGTGTACTGTAAAGATCCCAGTAGCCTTGGACACTGTAAGTTAATTTCAGACTACTATTTTTACCTATCGTGCTCTGTTGGTCGGCTAGGGCTGCCATGACAAAATACCACAGACTGGGTGGTTTTACCCAACAGAAACTTATTTTCTCGAAGTTTTGGAGGCTGGAAGTTCCAGATCAAGGTGCCAGCCGATTCCGTTCCTGGTGAGGGACCTTTTCCTGGCCTATAGACTGCTGCCTTCTTGCTGTTCCTACACATGGCAGAGAGAGATAAAGAGAAGGTGCTGACTCAGTTCTCTTCTTACAAGGACACTGTTCCTATTGTTTCAGGACCCCATCCTTATGACCACATTTTTAACCTTAGTTAACTCCATAAAGGCCTGATCTCCATATCTCAGGCTTGGGGATTCAGCATATGAATTTGGGGGAAATACAAACATTCTGTTCATAATGTGTTCCTCTGTAAAAAGAACCGAGGATGCTAGTGTTCTGCACAATAGCACATACGCATAGAGACAGAAGGTAGGTCCGGGGGTGCCTAGTGCTGGGGCCGAGGAGGGTTAAGGAGTCATGGGGAATGACTGTAAACTGGTCCAGGGTTTCTTTTTGGCGTGATGAAAATGCTTTAAAATTGATTGTGGTGATGGTTGCATGACTCTGAATATGCTGAAAACTGTTTAATTGTATACTTTAAATTGGTGAGTTGTATGGTATATGAATTCTATCAAAGCTGTAAAATGTGAGAAAAAAAGAGTTAAAAATCACATCTACTCTGATTTCACAGAATGAGACATCAGAGACAAACACACCTCTTCCCCATATGTTTACATTTGTGTGTCTAAGAAGAACAAAAACACTGAAAACAGAAAACATGGTAGTCACCATATGTGCCATCTGGAATGTCATTCTATAGGATTAAGGCAAAAAACAGGAGTTTTCAGTTGTAATCCTGGGCCCAGGGGAATGCATCAGTTATGATGTTAAAATCAAAGTGGTCCATCCAGGCTATCTTGAGTTTCTAAAGGGAACTTTCTTTCTACACCTGAATTGCAACCACTGCCACACTACTACAGGCCCAAAGTAGTGTGAAGATTAATAAATAGATACTGATATTATTTTGTAAACCATCAGCAGCAGTATGAACCCCATTATTTAAAAAAATAGTTTCAGATATCAACTTTCAGACCTAGAAGAGAACTTAACAATTATCTACTCTAATCCCTCACACAGGTAAAAAACCCTGAGATTCAGAGAAGTTAAATTGTTTGTCCAGGAACACAGCAAACTTGTGGCAGAACTGAGACAAGCCCCCAGGTGCATTCCCTTGGGCTGGACTCCCATTCTAGAACCCATTTCACTCTAGCTTATAGCCTTGTTCTTTGAGAAAAAAAAAGAAGAGAAAGATTGGCCAGTGAGGGAGAGGCATGTGTGGGGAGACGGAAGTGCTTTACTTCTCGCTGCCAAGGCAAGTTAAGCAGAGGTGGGACATCTGAACTACTGAGTCCTCAGTCTCAACTTCGTGTATGTTCTTGTACTCTGCTGCGTGCTCATTCTTGAGTCAGAGCAAAGCGCAAGCCCTTCTCTGACACAGGCAGCTTCCTTACAGGAGGCGGGAAATCTACCCGGGCATTGCTACCTGGAGTGCCATTCCAGAAGACTTATAGTTATGGGCCTGTTGTTAGGGTCTCTTAAAGTACCCTTGGTGGTCTCTAATGTAACAGCAGCAGTTTCACAGATTTACCCTCAGAATTGAGTCAGTCATCCAGGTAATCCATAGAAACAGAGAGCAAGAGGGGACAGGCCGCAGTGAGTGAGGACAAAACCAAGAAACCACCATCAGTTATACACACACGCATACACAGACTTCTGGGCCCACTCACACAGACAGAAAACTTCACTCTTTAGCAGGATTCTAGAAATAAGCATGTATATACTATACTGATAGGAAAATTTAAAATACAAAATAGGAAAAGCCACTTATAGGATGGGCAGAAAGGAATTCATCACTTAAGAGGAAAAAACAGCAAAGACCATATAGATAACAAACCAATGAAGGGTGGGAAGTTTCCCTAATAATTAAAAAATGGACCATTCTTCAGCATTAGAGCTCTTTTCCTTTTAATGCCAGGACCCCCATATTTGCCATCTCTGTGCCCCAAAATTTATTTTGCCTACAAATCCATACTTGTAGAGTGTGAATTTTATAAAATGAAATATTTTTAAATTCTACCTTGAAATTTTCTTATATGAATACTGCTTCCCTGAGCGTGCTGCTCTGTTACAGATTCCAGTGTTTCAGCGAGGTGGAAGTGTGATACCAATAAAGACAACTGTAGGAAAATCCACAGGCTGGATGACCGAATCCTCCTATGGACTCCGGGTTGCTCTAAGCACTAAGGTATTTGGTAAATCTGTTACCTGTTTTGTTTCTACTCTTTCTTTACAGTGATAGCCTTTTGAGTGTGTGACACTACGTAAAAGTGGTGAGCTCCTGACATTTATCTAGAAATCAAGGTTTGAATCATTTCTGAATCATTGTTCAGCTTGTCTGCCTTCCTTGGAATTGTTCTTAAGGGAACTCTTGAGATCTAGGAATGACAGAAATGTTCCTCTTGGGCACTGTGACTGTTGGTGCTCTTCAACTTGACATTGATTACTACTGGAGTGAATGCTTTTTGGGCCATAGACAGCCTTCCCACGTGGATTAGCCCTGAAACCCAGTCTCCCATAAAATGGTACCCATGTCTATGCACCATTTCAGAGATCCCAGTCCCAACCAGTGATTTCTTATCGGGTAGCTCCAACAACTAAAACCCCCTTGGGCAAAGCCTGGGAGGATCCAGAAATGATGTGTCCTTTTCAGAAGATTTTTTATGCCTAGTGAGGCCTGTAGCAGATTCCTCTCCTGTACATTTGTTCAAACCTAGTACAGGGCCAAACACCAACTCTTACTCTTACTGTATGAATACTTACTTGCATTGATATCAATATTATAAAATAATTCAGTTGTAGGGTTTTTTTTCCCCTGTCTTTTTCACTTAGGCATGTCTTCTTGGGCCAAACTATGGGCCCCAGACCCATGTGAGGCCCCAGAATAAATGCAAAAGACTAGCGATCCATAGCATATCAGGCGGTCAATAATAGTAAACTGCCACGTGGAGTGCTGCGACATTGTTTGACATGTAAAAGGGGTCCTCCTACTAAAAATAAAAATAAATTAAAAAAAGGAACCAGATACCATTCTCTAAGTGGAGGGTCTTCTAAAGATAGTTGATCTCATCTATTATGTATTAATTTTTTTTAACATCATTGTCATTCAATGAACTTTCTTGGCCTTGTTGTCACATTCTGGTGGAGTATTTTCAGGGAATCCACTTATACCACTGAACATACTTCGCAGTTTGAATTCTTTGAACAAAGCCTAACTCTTTGTGCTCCTCTTATGTGACTTTCCTATTGTTTTGCTATCTACTCAGGAGCGATTGGCTATTGAATATGTTAGGTATTTGTACGACTACCTTATATAGCTTGAATTTTTCAGAAACTTTTTACTCTATTGTTACCCTTTAGGAGCTGACATTCTTTTCCTGTAAAGCTGTCGTATAAGCACATTCTGTCTCTGTGATTCATTCTCCAGGCTTCTTCAGTGGGTGAGTTATATCTTGACGATGGCCATTCATTCCAATACCTCCACCAGAAGCAATTTTTGCACAGGAAGTTTTCATTCTGTTCCAGTGTTCTGATCAATAGGTAATGGCAGCTAAAGAAACTGTTTTCTTAAGTAAATCGCACTATCCGTTCGGCATCCTCAAATGCACAGGTATGTTTTAAGGTACTATTTAAAGAAATGAATGGTGAAGGCCGTTTCTGGAATATTTTTCTTTTCTCTTCTTTTCTTTTTGAGACAGAGTCTCACTCACTCTGTCCCTCAGACTAGAGTGCAGTGGCGTGATCTCAGCTCACTGCAACCTCCACCTCCTGGGTTCAAGTGATTCTCCTGCCTCAGCCTCCCAAGTAGCTGGAACTACAGGCATGCACCAACACACCCAGCTAATTTTTGTATTTTTAGTAGAGACGGGGTTTCACCATGTTGGCTAGGCTGGTCTCGAACTCCTGACCTCTGGTGATCCACCCACCTCAGCCTCTCAAAGTGCTGGGATTACAGGTGTGAGCCACCGTGCCTGGCCCGTTTCCGGAGTATTTTTCAACCACTCTACCATGAATGATCCTCCCTTATTGTCTTCACCTTCCTTTCCCCCACTTTTTTTTTTTTTTTTTTTTGAGATGGAGTTTCACTCTTATTGCCCAGGCTGGAGTGCAGTGGCACGATCTCGGCTCACCGCAACCTCTGCCTCCTGGGTTCAAGCGATTCTCCTGCCTCAGCCTCCCAAGTAGCTGGGATTACAGGCATGCACCACCACGCCCAGCTAATTTTATATTTTTAGTAGAGACAGGGTTTCTCCATGTTGGTCAGCCTGGTCTCGAACTCCCGACCTCAGGTGATCTGCCCACCTCGGCCTCCCAAAGTGCTGGGATTACAGGCGTGAGCCACTGCGCCCATCTCCCTGACTTTCTAAAAAATAAAAAAGGACTTAATTTAAGCTCCCACTAATTCCATTCATTCATCCATTCACCAATTCACTAAATATCTGATTTATTATAATTTGATTGTAATATCCAAGTCACATTTGTAACTTTTGTGTTCTTCAGTTATTTTTCAAATAACTTGTTAAAGAGAGCCTGATTTGGCCACCAGTTAGCTGTTCCTTGGTACACAGGGTCATCTTTTTGAGACAGAGTTTTGCTCTTGTCGCCCAGGCTGGAGTGCAGCGGCATGATCTCAGCTCACTGCAGCCTCCGCCTCCCAGGTTCAAGCGATTCTCCTGCCTCAGCCTCCTGAGTAGCTGGGATTACAGACGCCCACCACCATGCCTGGCTAATTTTTTGTATTTTTTTAGTACAGACGGGGTTTCGTCATGTTGGGCAGGCTGGTCTCGAACTCCTGACCTCAGGTGATCCACCCACATTGGCCTCCCAAAGCGCTGGGATTACAGGCGTGAGCCACCATGCCCAGTGAGTCGTCTTTTATTATTATTATTATTATTATTATTATTATTATTTTGAGATGGAGTCTCACTGTATCACCCAGTCTGGAGTGTAGTGGTGCGATCTCAGCTCACTGCAACCTCCACCTCCCAGGTTCGGGGGATTCTCGTGTCTCAGCCTCCCAAGTAGCTGGGACTACAGGCACCCACCACCACTCCTGGCTAATTTTTGTATTTTTAGTAGAGACAGGATTTTGCCGTGTTGCCCAGGCTGGTCTTGAACTCCTGGCCTCAAGTGATCTGCCCACCTTGGCCTCCCAAAGTGCTGGGATTACAGGCATGAGCCACCGTGCCTGGGTCTTTTATTATCATCTTTTATTATCTCTTCATCCTAGTAAATATGACTCCTATATGGATCATGCCTCCAAGGGACAGATGGGAAAGGAACTCACAAGGCTGGAGATGTTGAGCTGGTGGCCACTTCAAACCCCCATCCCTCTCCTTTTAATACTGTTTGTATCTATTCCAGTTCTGCTGACCAGAGGGGTCATTATCCCAGCAAGTGTGTGGTGGAGCAGATCTTGGTCTTAGGCTTCAGGAAGGAGCCATCTTCTGTGACTACCCACTCATCTGGTGAGAAAGCAGTCCATTCTTACCTCACCATTTGTTTTTATAAACAGAAGTATCTGCAGTGAGATGAGTAGTCACCAAACAAACATAATATGCTGAGCCTGAGTGGACTGTGTGCTTTCAGGTAGAGGTGAAATATACTAGTCTGTAGAATAAATGAGGCCATCTTGCTTCTCTTCATGAATTGATCTTTCTGCTCACTTTTAGTGTTTTTCTAAGGAAACTTATTTCGGGCTTGAAATAATATCATAGCTTCTCTGAATATTTGTTTAAACTATAGCTGCCTGAAGACCTGGAGAATCCTACGCATGTGTTTGGAGTTTATGAAAGGGCAGGATGGGACTTATATCCTTCCTTCCTTCCTAAAGTTCTTGGACAAATTTATTTGTTCCTTACGGTTTCTTTTCAACCAATCTTGTGGTCAAAACAATGAAATTTTCCACGTTTCTAAAACTTCATGGAAGTTCATGGGTAAAAGTGCTATTAATTTAGAGTGGAGTATAAGGTTTTATGATACAGTGAGAAAACATTTCAGATTTGGAGAAAAGACTTTTCCCTTCTAGAGATTCATCAAAATTTCCCTGTTTTATTGTCTTGCTATTTAGATGGTAAAGATCAGCCTGTGGCTTTTACGTATTGTACCAAAACATCCACCCTGAGCCTGGAGAAGCTCTCGCTCAACATTGCCACTGACTGGGAGGTCCGCATCATATGACAAAGAACAGCCCCTGGTGATGTGAGCAGGGACCTGCCTGCCCCTTTCAACTTTTCCCCTCGCCTTTTTTGAGATTTTTGCTGCAATCTGTTTGCCTTCCCTGAATCAAAATAATCTTTCATTCGTCACCATTATACTAATGAACAATAGATTTCATGTTTTAAAATTTCAGATTTTACATGTTAAGATGTACTAACAATGTTCCTTGTATCAAACATCTCCTTTTCTCCCGGATACATAGCCCTGAGACATTTATAGCGTTCAGGAGTCTTCTGTTGCTTCCATTCCTTCAGCAGGGCTGCGTGGGTCTGTTTTAATGTGGGCCAAGCCTACCTGGGCAGCCCATTTGCCAGGGCTTGCCTCAGGCCATGCAGCATTGGCGCTCTGGCTGCAGCAGCTGAGTTGCTCAAGGCCAGTCTCCAAGTGCACAGCAGCCTCTGGTATTCCCCCCAGTTATCTTCCACCCACATGGACTGGGCAGAGCAGCCCTCTTCTGTGTGCACTGCATACGCTGCAGCAGTGGTGAATTATTCTCCCCTAGAGATCAATTTGGCAGTACGAAGGATTCTTTTCTCTTTCATGCTTCTCAGGCTCAATAGTTTCTAATTAATCTTAAAATCCATGTCTTTTAAATTGTTTTTTTAATTAAGTGCTGTTTACTAACCAAATAATATTTATAACATGAGTAAGCTATAATTAATAACAATGGAATAATTACCCATGTACCCACCACTGGACTTCAGAAGTAGAACTCATGACTGGGACTAGGATGAGGCAAGGGAGACCCTGGCCTTGGGCACAAAATGTAAGGGATGCCAAAAAATACAGTAATCCAAGTAAGTAAGGTTTCAATCCAATATTTTTAAAAATCAGAATTAGTGCAAAAAAAAACCATGATGAACAAAATATAAAAATTTAAAATAAAGACAGGATTAGTATTACTGAGTTTTTCTTTTGTCCCAGGCTCTAATATGGCTTGGCATGGGGCAGAACATTACAACATACCAGTCGTGTCATGGTGCCCAAGGCTCTGCAGACCTCAGTGGCTCCCTGCTGCCTGCCACAGCATCTGTTTTGGCAGCCTCAACTCCTCAGCACTCCTCAGCACACACCTCTTCTTATCAGGCTTCCTCCACTTAGCAACTTGCTAATGGCCACCTCTGTGCCTTCTGATCCCTGGGCGCCAATATCCTCCTGCCCTTACCATCCTTCCAGGCCCAACTTAAATCCCACTTTCCCATGAAGCCTAACTACGTGAACACCCCTACCCCCATACCCATTAGCAGTGATTTTGCCCTTCCCTGTAATGCTGTCCCACTTATAACTGTGCTCTACTTAGCATTCTCAGGGATCATACTTTAATGTTTTCAGTATGTCTCCGTTCTCCTACTAGATTGTATGTCCCTCAAGAGCATGTTCTATTTCTCTTCTATCTGACAGAGCACTATTATACCTGACTTTCAGTAACTGTTAGCTGTGATTGGTTAGCTGGTGGATTTAATTGATTAAAAAATTACAATTGAATGTATTTTCATCTGATTTACTTTTCTGATCAAGATTCTTCCCAAAGGCAATCAACACTGTGCATTTCCTTGTGGACACATTTCATAGTATGAGTTGAGATTTGAGCTCTGCACCATATGTAAGCTCACAGAGACCTGCACAGATTCTTTGCTCCTATTTCTGTAAGTTTTGCAGTTGAGAAGAAAGGAGCAACCTTATATTAGCTGAAGCCATGGTGCCTATCTTCAAATTTCCCTTGCCAACCTAAAATAAAACTTAGCCAGGAGACTGGGTGCTCCTCCCTAATATAAATGATAGTTTTTAATAGCATTTAAAGTTGAATAAGAACTATCTTTAGGTCAACATTTATTGCACGTCTAGTCTTCCATTTAAAATATTGTTGGAGGAATGGAGTAGTAACTAGTAGAGTAAGTTAATGAGGAACTGCTCTGTTTTGACCCAAATCTATATTGAAACATTTGGCTAGAGACAAGTGGAGAGAGCCTGGGTGTTTTTAATGGTTTTCTGCTCTTATTGCTTCTCACACTTTACCTACCTCCCATTTCTGAATTTGTGTACCAGAGAGCAATATGGGGCTGAGTTGGCCTACAGGTATTAAGTTACTTTTTTGTGGCTAATTCTTAATATGGTTTCATAGGAAACTGGATTTTATATAAGAAATTTTATTCATTTCAACAGGGTTCCTAAAAAAGCTCTAAAATGAATGCATAGTGTGTCTTTCCTTCAAGATGTAAATGTCAAGGAATGAGTTGGCAAATCAGTTTAAAAACACAAACTACCCAACAGAAAAATGTAAGTATAATCTTTCAGAATGGCAATCTGGCAACAATATAAAAAAAATTTTAATTTTAATAAAAATATGTGGGGTCTCACTATGTTGCCCAGGCTAGTCTTAAACTCCTGGACTCAAACGATCCTCCTGCCTTGACCTCCCAAAGTGCTGGGGCTATAGGCATGAGCCACTGTGCCTGGCCTTACCTCCTCTGTTGGAACAGTTGGCAACATTGGAATGGGATCTTTTGATTACATGGTAATTTTTTTACTTTTGAGCATTGTATTAGGATCATATAGAAGAATTTTGTTGGTTTTAAGAAAAATACAATTCTGGAGTTTGGTCTATGTGCAGAATTCCTTCACTTTGTCACATCCTTTTCACTATCAAGGCATCAAAATGATAAGCAGCAGAAACACAGTCAAAGCACATAAACACTGGGAGTTGAATAATTTTTAGCTAATTAACCACTCTGCCTAAAAGCCTTAGTAATGAGATTCCTAGGATTTCCACCTACCAAACCCTCGAAGGGCTACTCTAGGGTAAAATAACTTCTCAGGCCAGGGAGTAGAAAGCCATCAGCAGCTCCACTGGAAACAGGCTATCATATTAGCCACTGACGATGGAGGCCATATAGCTAGCATTCTAGGAGAAATAGCAGAGACATTGGCATCTCATATCACATCTGCTTGTCTCATGACAAGCCTTGCTAAAGGCTGTAGTGCCACACCAAAACTTGCCAGAATTAGACAGCTGGTTCTTTTTTTTTTTTTTTTTTTTTTTGAGACAGAATCTCACTCTGTCACCCAGGATGGAGTGCAATGGCATGATCTTGGCTAACTGCAACCTCTGCTTTCCGGGTTCAAGCGATTCTTCTGCCTCAGCATCCTGAGTAACTGGGATTACAGGCATGCGCCACCAGGCCCAGCTAATTTTTGTATTTTTAGTAGAGATAGGTTTTCACCATGTTGGCCAGGCTGACCTCGAACTCCTGACCTCATGTAATCCACCTGCCTCTGCCTCCCAAAGTGCAACAGCTGCTTCTTGACAGTTGTTTCCACCCAGGCCGATGGTATTACATTGCTGTCCAATCAGAGCCAGGGAAAGGGGAGCCTGACTATTTGCATGCAAGGATACAGAGATCTTATACCTAATTCACATCAGTTAAATCTTACTCATGCATTTACTTCCAAGGAAATCAAGAGACCTGGAGTCTAGTTTGCTTCTACAGTGAACTGGCTGAGTGATCTTGGCCATGGCATTTAACCTCTCTGGGCTTTGTTAAAGAAAAGAGATAATCTCTAGCCTGGGTGCAGTGGCTCACGCCTGTAATCCCAGCACTTTGGGAGGCCGAGGCAGGGGGTTCACTTGAGCTCGGGAGTTCAAGACCAACCTGGCCAACGTGGTGAAGCCGCATGTCTACTAAAAATACAAAAATTAGCAGGGCATGGTGGCACATGCCTGTAATCTCAGCTATTCAGGAAACTGAGGCAGGAGAATTGCTTGAACCCGGGAGGCAGAAGTTGCAGTGAGCTAAGATTGCACCAGTGCACTTCAGCCTGGTGACAGAGAGAGACTCCATCTAAAAAAAAAAAAAGAGATAATCTCTAAAATTTTGTGAGTTTTCTGATACTTAACTGTCAAAATACAGCAGATATCTCAAGTTTCCTCAGTTGTAAAATGGAATTAGTGAAACTTGCAGAGTTTTTCTACAAGTTTAAAATATCTTATGTGTACAGAAAGGGAAAAATAGTAACATTACCAGGGAGAAACCCAGTAAGCATCACTTTAGGCAAGTGATCAAAGTTGACATCACCTGTAATAAAATCTGTCAATATCATATACCCCCAAATATGGTTTGAGGAGGTGGCCATGTCACATCTGTGACAGTCTTCCCCTAAATCCATAACCTCAGTCTAATCATGTGAAAAATATCAGAGAAACCCAAATTTAGGGTCATTCTACAAAAACCTGACAAGTACTCTTCAAAAGTGTCAAGGTCATGAGAGACAAAGACTGTGGAATGATCAGAGACTGGAGAACACTAAGGACTTCTATCTTTGCAACTCTTTTGTAAGTCTAAAATTATTTTAAAATAAAAAGTTTTTTAAAGGTCTCTGTGAAGTGGCTAGCTCCCAGTAGGCACTTAATGAATGAGAGGTATTATAATGATAAGCAAAGACATTGCTTCCAATAGTGTTAGAAATCAAAGAAATGCTTCTTGGTGGAAAAGACAGAGCCATTAGTTGGCAATGCTGTGCAACAGAAACCATTCCAGCCACAGATATTACATGACCGTGGGTGAAATAGGTTATAAAAACTAGTTCTTTATCCTTGAAGGGGCTTCTGGGAATTGAAATGTGCAGCTGTTTATGTGTTCATTATATGCCCTTTGTTCATGGGCTCGAGTTGGACTTCTCCCTGATAGCATTGGTTTCCACAGCTGTGCCATTGAATAAACCTTGAGTTTGGACCTGTTCATCTGAGAGAATGTTTTATCCACAACAACTGACAGAGCAAAATGAATGGCACCTTGCCCTTTCTGTGTTTGATACGCCCACCCTGCTCTGACAAGAGGCTCGCTGCTGTCACACACTTCTGTTAGTTACTCACAGATGGTGCTGGCTGAGACAGCTGAGGAAAGAAAGCTCAGTGGGTTTGTGGCCCAGGACAGCTCCTTCGCCTGGAGCAGATCAGCAGAGAAACTTTGATTGCACTGGCAAAGCCAGAAGTGTAAGAAATTTCTCTTTGCATAGGAAAATTTCATTCACCAGATATATAACACATATTTATTAAGGGCCTTCTAAACCTGAGAGGGAAATGGGAACCCACTTCCCAGCTCCACAGTCTTATGGGCAAACGGGAAGTTAAATAAGCAGAAACAATAAAGTGTGGGTCAGTGCTCTGAATTTCAGGGTGGGATAGAATGCTAGGCTGGGACCCAAACTTATGATAGAGGGGGAAAGAAACCCCACCTTTGCTGTCTATGCCACTGGTGACTTTGAGGGTGGAAGTCAGTCTTTTTGTTGCAGGCAGATAGGCCAGCTTCTGATGATTGGAGATGCTGCATACCACATGAGCCTGGGCAGATTATACCTATTCCTGTGCTGTCCACATAGCAGATATTCAGTTAATGCCCATTGAGTGAATGCTGATTTGCGTCAGTGAGTAAATGTATCATTCAACCTGATCTAATTCCAAAGTAATATTAAATTCAGGTCTTCTCTAACAACACCATTTATTGAGTGCTTAAGAAAATCCTGGCACTGTGTTAAATGTATTACATAAATTATTTAATTGTTACAAAAACCTAATAACAGAATGACTGTAATTGTACCTATTTTATAGGTGAGAAATCTGAGACAGAAAGGAAGAAATAACTCACCTAAAGTTACACAGGCACAGCCAGTAAGGGGCCAACCTAGACTTTGAACCGAGGTGGTCAGTCACCAGAGACCACTGTCCTCTATTCTGCCTCTCCAAGACTAGCAAAAAGCCCTGGGCATTTTCTTGGAGGGACAGATGGCTAGGCTGATGGTTCCTGCAAGCCCAGACATAGAATTCTTCAAAGCCGCAATCCCAGGGATCAGGAGGCTGATAGTACTCCCTATTTTACCTGTCACTTCCCACCTTCTTCCATAGCCTCTAATCTTGGATTATTGAGACTGGTCGCATGGGAACAGGCATGACTGCAGCCTAGGACATGCCTCCACTCTGCCATACTTGAAATGTGGTCATGTCCTTATAGCCCAGGGAGCAGCTATTGTGGGTAGAAGACAAGGTGGAGGCCAGGCAGGTACTTCCCTTCCCCAGAGCCACTTATGCTCTCATCTAAGAGCCCTGAAACCAGGTGTGACATCCCAGGACTTAACAGGCAGTCTGGTTCAGTATCTAATTCCGACTTCTGTCTCAGATGCCTAATGTGGCATGGCTGAATGAGTCAACATATAACCTGTACAGTAAGTCCTCACTTAACATCATTGATAGGTTCTTGTAAACTGTGACTTTAACCAAAACATACCATGTGCTATAGGGACTTAACTCTTGTTTATATCAGTTAGCCAGGTTTCACTATACAGTACATCATTTTGCTTAAAGCCACAGCTTACGAGAACCTATCGATGACGTTAAGTGAGGGTTTTCTGTGCTCAGGTGCACTTTTTTTTTTTTTAACATGGAGTCTCGTTCTGTCACCTGGGCTGGAGTGCAGTGGCGCGATCTGGGTTCACTACAACCTCTGCCTCCTGGGTTCAAGCGATTCTTCTGTCTCAGCCTCCCAAGTAGCTGGGATTACAGGCACCCGCCACCACGCCCGGCTTATTTTTGTATTTTTAGTAGAGACAGGGTTTCACTATTGTTGGCCAGGCTGGTCTCGAACTCCTGACCTCATGTGATCCACCCGCCTCGGCCTCCCAAAGTGCTGAGATTACAGACGTGAGCCACATGGCCCAGCAGGTGCACTTTTTAGCAGATTCAGTCCCAGTGTTTATTTTGGGGATGGGGAGAGACAAGAGGTGGCAAGGTCAAGTATGCAGGTAGAGACAGAGATTTTCTCAACTGAGGACTCTGCTGAGTAGCATTTTCCATGCAGACATTTCCAATGAACGCTGACCCAAGAACATTCTAGAAAAGATACCAAATCTAACATTGAATAATGTTCTGATATTCTAAAATTTTAGGACTAAAAATCATGTTCTCTAAAATTCACAGAATATTTTCGTAGAATTTAGTACCTCCCATTCACCCTAACTAGCTTTTTTGCAATATTGTTTTCCATTCATTTGATGGCCAGTAGTTGGGTGGTCTGTATAACTGCCTACTCAATAACATGTCAGCAGTTCTCAGCTTCTTTCCAG
This sequence comes from Pongo pygmaeus, assembly GCF_028885625.2. Classification (NCBI taxonomy): domain Eukaryota; kingdom Metazoa; phylum Chordata; class Mammalia; order Primates; family Hominidae; genus Pongo; species Pongo pygmaeus. The sequence goes on from NC_072389.2 coordinate 47,590,193, forward strand.
TGTTCACCTTACTGAGATACTCCCTTTTCATTTTCTGACAACATTCCTGGCAACAGAAATGTCCCTAGCCAGGTTCTCCTGTCTCTACCATGCAGTCTCTCTTGCTCTCATACTCACAGTGTTTCTTCACATCTATTTTTAGTTTTCCTGGCTCAAGCATCTTCAGGCCACTGAAACACAACCCTCACTCTCTTTCCCTCTCTCTCTCTGGCATGCATGCTGCTGGTAGGAGACCCCAGGTCAACATTGCTTCAGAAATCCTTTAGCACTCATTTCTCAGGAGAACTTATGGCTTCAGAATCACAGCTTGGTTTTTAAGATGGACATAACTTGTACGACCTTCTGATGGGCTTTCAACTTCAAACTGGATGTGGACACTTTTCTCTCAGATGACAGAATTACTCCAACTTCCCCTTTGCAGTTGCTTCCTTTCCTTGAAGGTAGCTGTATCTTGTTTTCTTTAAAAAGCTTTTTCTTCCAAAGCCACTTGCCATGCCAACCGTCATTAGCGCATCTGTGGCTCCAAGGACAGCGGCTGAGCCCCGGTCCCCAGGGCCAGTTCCTCACCCAGCCCAGAGCAAGGCCACCGAGGCTGGGGGTGGGAACTCAAGTGGCATCTATTCAGCCATCATCAGCCGCAATTTTCCTATTATCGGAGTGAAAGAGAAGACATTCGAGCAACTTCACAAGAAATGTCTAGAAAAGAAAGTTCTTTATGTGGACCCTGAGTTCCCACCGGATGAGACCTCTCTCTTTTATAGCCAGAAGTTCCCCATCCAGTTCGTCTGGAAGAGACCTCCGGTGAGTAGCTTCCTGCTTGCTGGTTGGGTTTTCCCCCCACGGAGAAGTCCTCCCACTCAGCACCTCCAGCAGCTCAGCTGTGCACATGGGCACTGGGGGAAGGATCCTGGCAGTAGCTCTGCTGGGCTCTGTCCTTAAGTGTGAAGAGGGAGGAGAGGAACAGGTCTCAGATATTTGACCAAATCTCAGCAAAATCCAGAGGGAGAGCGGGGAGGGTGGGGCTGATTCTCATGCTCTGCCTCTTTCTCTCTGAAAAAAAAAATCTTGCTTTTTATAAAAGTGGTTGGAACTCAGTTTAATTCATCCTGTAAAAATAAATATTCCTTTCTCAGAACAAATTCCAGACAGCCCAGATCTACCCGTTCGTTTTAAATATCTTTCATCTTTGTAAGATTATTTCAGTTTCTCTGGCTAAAATCATGATGTCATTCTTCTTTAATTTACCAGTGGCCATATCTTTCTGAAACACAGAAACCCTAGAAAGAGGAGAGTCGTAGGCAAGGAATATTTTTTCATGCATAAAATGTTGGGGTTAGAGAGAGAGACCTAGCAATCGCTTTTGTCCACCTACCTCACCTCATAAGTGAGGAGTCAAGGCACACTAGAGTGAAATATATCTAGTGGGCACATGACAGAGCCCGGATTAAAACTTTCTGTTTTAGGAAACTCTCCCAGCCTCTGGGTTTCATTTATAGTGATCACCAGGAGGGAAATCACATTCCCCTGGCTCACCTCTCTGATCATCCCTCCAGTGTGACTCTTGTTCTTAATTCAAGAAATATTTATTGAGCATCTACTAGTGCCAGCACTGGGCAAGCAACTGGGGGGACAGCAGTGAGTAAGAAAGACCAAAATTCCAGCTGTCTTGGAACCTAGGGTCCTGAAGGGAAGATGGTCATTGAACAAGAGTGACATTGTCAGGAGACGATGTTCTGGGTGCCACGGGATCATGTGGCAAAGAGAGCTAACTTGGTCCAGGGAGACAAACCCTCCATGAGGAAATGATGACAAGCTGAGACCCAATACTATTTATTAGCCATGGTTTTCTTTAACCTAAGGTGGGCCAGGCATGGTGGCTCACACCTGTAATCCCAGCATTTTGGGAGGCCCAGGCTGGAGGATTGCTTGAGCCCAAGAGTTCGAGACCAGCCTGGGCAACAGGGCAAAAACCTACCTCTTTTGTACTAAAAATTCAAAAAATTATCCAGGCATGGTGGCACATGCCTGTGGTCCTAGCTACTCGGAGGCTGAGGTGGGAATATCGCCTGAACTCGGGGAGTCGAGGCAGCAGTGAGCTGAGATCACGCCACTGCACTCCAGGCTGGGTGACAGGAGTGAGACCCAGTCTCAAACAACAACAACAACAACAACAAACCTGAGGTGGAGTACTAGACAACCCTGTATATTCCATAGGGGCTCTTCTTGGTTCTATGGTAAGGCCCATAACTGTCCTGAAGGCCTTCAGTTTAGAAGATAACACTGCTCTGCTATCAGAGTAGTTGGACATGTCACAACCCCTTGCTGAAATATCTTCAGTGACATCCCTCTCTCGGCCCCCACTGCCTTCAGGACAAGTCCAAACTCCTTAGCCAAGCCATAGGCCCTTCTCAGCTGGTCCCTGCCTACCTGTCCAGGCCCATCTCCATCCTCTTTCCCCAGATCCTGACACACCAGCAGTGCTTGGACATTTAGCTGCTCTGTAGTTCCAAGTCTTCTCACACCGGAGGCCTTTGCTCATGCTGTCTGTCTGCCTGACATGCCTTTTTTTGTTCCTATCTGAACCTCTGCTCAGGTGTCACTTCCTTCAATCTTTCTCATGACTGTTTTCCTCTCACTGAGAGCAGAGACCCTTCCTGTTCATCTTTGAGGCCTCCTCACCAAGCTCAGGCCAGTCCCATAGTGGGTACTCAGCTGATGCTGGTGAATGAAAACCCATGCCCGAGGGCCTTGACCAGTGAGACAGGATAGGCCTGTGTTCCCACGCAGGGAGTTCCTAAAAGCCCTTTCTTGGGCCAGACATGGTGGCTCATGCCTGTAATCCTAGCACTTTGGGAGGCAGAGGTGGGAGCATCAGTTGAGCTCAGCAGTTGGAGACCAGCCTGGGCAACATAGTGAGACCCTATCTCTATAAAAAAAGTTTAAAAAAATAAAAGCTCTTTCTCAGAATGGGGAAAATTAAAACCTACAAATACTGTTTTCAGTGAAATCATTGGTGGACTTGAGTCTTCAAGCTAGACTTACAAATTAATAAAAATTCTTTAAGGGCCTGTTATGCTCTAGATACTAGATTGGGCAGTGTCCATGTTTGAAATGAGGGGTGCAGAAGACTTGTCTGTTCTAAATTGTGCCCCCACCACCACCATCATCATCAACAAAGATCCTGGATTTTCCACTGTTTGAGTCACTGAAGGACCAGATAGCAAAGGCCACTCTTGGATAAAATGCCCACATGTTCCCCTGGGGTTAAGATCACAGGAACACGCCCATTGGGTTCACTAGCATAAATGAGAAATATAAAATTAGAGATGGTCAGAGTTGGAATGATTCTTGGAGAGGTGCTCCAGTGTCCTTGCTTTATAGGTGAAGTGATTAAGGGCCAGAAAGGGCAAATGACTTATCTACAGCCACACAAGTTGACTTGAAACTGAAAAACTGAAATGACTCCAGAACTTTCTGACTGTGAAGCACTTCTTGGAGACATCAGTTCTCCATAAACTTCTTCAGATGTAGTGAACTTTGCCAGCCCTATGCAGTCTGAAAAGACTGTGTCCTATCAGGAAGGGCAGGTGAGTAAAGGTCTTCCTGCTTTTACTGTCTAAGGCACAGAACCTTTGGAAACCAATCTGAATTTTTTTTCAACCATCAAGTATTATTTATTATAATTACAGTGATAATGATAATAATGATAAAGGGAGAATTATTCCTGGCCAACTATAATTCTAGTTAAAATAGCATGCTGCACTTTCAGCCTTTCCCTCTTAAAAGAAAACAGGCTCTGGCCAACTGTTCCCAGCACACCTGTAATCTCTTCTCTCACTCACCAGTGCTACCTCGCAGACTTTCTTCCTCTACTCGGGAGCATCATGCATTGAGTTTCCAGGCCAAACAATCTGATTCCTCTAGCCTTTCCTTATATGATCTATTTCTAGGATCAGAAAGCAAACAAATTATTCAACACTTCTCAACTGTTAAGGCAAGTTTTCTTGATGACAGATCCCAGGGTAGAATAGAATGGCTTCTAGAACAGGGCTTCTGGGATGCTGGTGCCCAATATACTAGGGATAGGTTGGGGATGGGAGAGCAGGTCATGTTTCATTCCATGGGGTGGAAGATTCAATTGCACCACACTCCTGGCCTGTCTCCTTCCCATGGTGGGTTTGTAAAGAGAACTTGACCTGTGAAGCCCAGTTCTTGGCTTCCGTCTTTCTCTGGGAAGCAAGCTGCCTGCAAGAAGCACGGCTTCTGCTCTCTGCCCTCCTTGCAGTAAGTTTTCTGGAGGCAAGTCCCTATGGGGAGTCATGCAGGAGTCCCTGGGCCACCTGGTAATATGTGATTAATAGTAAAGATAATCACTAATCTTGAGTGAGAACTCACCACATGCCAGTAACTAAATGCTTTCCATATGTTAATTCATTTAATCTTCACAACAATCCTGTGACGAAGTATCATTATTGTCCCACTTTACAAAGGAGGGAACTGAGTCTCAGAGGGATTAAATAACTCGCTCCAGATCTCCCAGTTAGTGAAGGTTGGAGCTGGGATTTAAATCCACACAATCTGGCTCTAGAGCCCCAAATCTATCTAATTCTGAGATTTAGATGTCAATATCCATTTTTATTAAACAATAAATGTGGGATTTTGGACTCCCACCTGCCCTGCACTTTTGTAGTATTCCTTTATTGGCTCAAAACTCATGCATGGAAGTAAGGTGTCATTTATTGGGCCTCCTCAAGACACAACAGGCATTGAGTGACACCCCAGGGGTTGCCCCTGAAAGCAGCAGCCTCTATAAGTTGGAGATGGAATGGCACAGTGGCTAAGAGCCCAGGCTCTGAGGTCAGATAACCTAAGTTCAAGTCTGGGCCTGCTACCTAACACTTAGGTAATCTTGGTCACATACTTACCCTCATTTTGCCACAGGTTCTCCATTTGAAAAATGGAGAACAACCATAATTGAAGAACCCATCTCATAATTAATTGAGGATTAAATGAGTTAATGCCGGCTAAAGACTTAAGACCAGCACATGGTTGAGTGATCAGTAAACATAGACTACTCTTATTACTGCCTACAAGCAGCTGTGCGGTCTCTTAAAAGTGGCAACATCATAAATATTTTTCCAGCTTAATTTGTGCCTATGACCACTCAAGATATTAACCACAGAAATGTATTTGAGTACTTCATGCCTGGTCTAAATGCATCCACCCATCTCAGCATGAGGATGTGTGTGTGAATGCTCCCCTCATGGGCAGGGGACTGCTTGTCCTTTAGGGCAGTTCTAGTTATCTACATCAAATATAAAATGTACGTTTGGTTGTGAAAATCTGAGTGTATCATAGAGCCAGGAAGGCGACTACAAAAGAGGGATCACACTTGGCTGGGAAACTTGGCACCTTGCTCAGTGATTGGCTTTAAAGCCTCACTGAGACCAACATGGTGAGCAAGGGCTTCCTTTTTCCCATCTGCGTGTGCCTCAGTCATGCCAGGTGGAGAGTTCTTAAGCTATTTCTCTCTGATCTCCTGCAATCCCCAAATCAGGGGCAACCTAGATCCCTGCTTCTTTTGGAGGGATGAGAAGTGAAGGGCCAGTTGCAGGACCTTGTGATGAAAAGGTATCTGGTCCTCTCCTCACCCTTGGTAACGTGGGATCCCAGAATTGCTCCACAGTGCCCTGCCCTGCACCATCAGCTCAGCTGGCCAGGGCCTCCAGCAGTGGACCCTGACAACAATGAGGTTCCTGGGCTTACCCCTGTCTCTGGTGCTAGGTGGAGGCACCTTTCTGTAAATTCCATGTTATTCCAGACCCACCCTAACCTAGAGCTTGGAGAAGGAAGGGCCCACCCTATTTAGCAGCTGGATTAACCCAGACTTCAGATTAAACTTCCCTCCATCAGCATGGTCTCAGTGTTTCTTGGCTTTGCTAGGAGAGGTTATTTCTGGTTGGGCCTCCAGTTCACAGCCCTGAATCGGAGTCAAAACTGCATCATTGATATACAGCCACCTCCAGCTTAACCTCCAGCTCTTTCCCTAGGAAATCCGTTCTCCCTTCCTCCACTGTCCTCCAAGCTCCTTGGGCTGATAGCTGGGCCTTGCAGTTTCTCATAGCAACCTTCTGCTTAGCTCTCTCTTCTATTTGCTGTTGGGAGTTGGGGGAGCTCGCCACCTTCCCACTTAACTCCAGATCCAGTGCCTTCTCACTTGCTGGTAGTGGCTGGAGCTCCAGCTATGGGTTGCCTAACCTTTTCCCCTCACCTCTTTCCCTCAACTCCTGTCCCCACCTCTCTGTCATTACAGAGCCCCACCCATTCCCGGCTCAGAGCTGGGTCTCCACTTCAGCCACATTTCTCTGGTGTTTGCCTTTCTTCCTGCCAGGTATTACTATCATACCCATATCCATCCGTGCTTTGCCCAGTAGTCCAACCTCACTCTTAGCCCCGCTCTTCCTCACTCCTGGGGCCAGCTAGTTCCCTCCACCACCTGGACCTGTGGATGCCTCTTTCCCAGACAGACAGCAGCAGCCCCTTAGTCCTCTGAATAGATGACTTTATTCCTTGTATTCTGGTACACAGAAATCTCTTGAATTAGGCTTATTTTAAGGATAGAGTTTAGGTAAGTTTCCAAAGCTATAATTCATCATGAACCTTATTTTCCCAAGTCTAGAAGATTCTCAATACTAGTAGTTTCTTGATCTTATCAGAGGGTGTCCATGGAAGGTCATGACCATCACCCAGCTGAGTGCGGTAGAAGGAAGCTTTCTAATGTAAGTTGCATCACAGTTTCAGAGATGTGAGAGAAATTCAGAAATGTGAGGGAAATTGTGAAATGTAAAATGTGAGGGAGAAAAGCATTCAGAATGGAAAAATAAGACAAAGAGTCCCTTCCCATCTAACTCACAGCCCTGCCATCCCCAACTTATTCCTTTTCCCAGGCTCTTTCTTTCTTCCGTGCTGTCTATCGACATGGACCCAGCCACACCGGCTGGTTTTTGCTGCTTTCTGTATGACCTGGTCTCTTGCCCCTTCCCAAGGTCCTCACAATCTAGGCAGAACCAACTTCTTCCTTGTGCCAGGGCTGTTATACCAAGAGAAAAAAAGTATGACATTCTTCAGGGTAGATCTTCTTACTACTATGGAATTACTGTCGAGTCTTTAAACTTATTTTGCCAAATGTGCCCACTTTCTGAACCCTTAACATGGCAGAAACATCTTCTCTCTTCTCGAGGAAAACCTGTAAGAAAAAATTAGATTATTGTAATTACAGAATTACAATAATTTCTGGGGTGGGAGAAGGAGAATTAAGTATGATTGTTTTCTAGGAAGAAAAGAAAGAAAAACACCTGCCTGTTTACTTACAAGAGGGAGGAGAGCTAGAACTGAAAGGAAAATGAGGTGGAGGAAGCAACAGGGCTCGTGACAACCCCCAACCTGGTGTTCTTCCTCTCCACGACCTGACCCTCACAGAATTCTTTTTTTTTTTTTTTTTTTTCTGAGACATGGTCTTGCTCTGTTGCCCAGGCTGGAGTGCAGTGGCTCCAGCTCAGCTCACTGCAACCTCCGCCTCCCAGGTTCAAGCAATCCTCCCACCTTAGCCTCTCTAGTAGCTGGGACTACAGGCATGTGCCACCACGCCTGGCTAATTTTTGTATTTTTAGTAGAGATGGGGTTTCACCATATTGACCAGGCTGGTCTCGAACTCCTGACCCCAAGTGATCCACCTGCCTCAGCCTCCCAAAGTGCCAGAATTATAGGCATGAGGCACTGCACCTGGCCTCCCTCACAGAATTCTTTCCGAGTGCTTGTGAAACTTCTGAAGCAAGTGACTTTGTAGAGGGTGGAGGTTCCTATTTTGGTTTACACAAGCAGGGGTGAGCCAACACTCAGAGTATAGAAAGCACAGGAGTGTGGGAGAGAGAAGCACACAGAAAGGAGCTGCTAGGAACCGGCTGAACTGTGGTGGGAGTGAGGAGGCTCTGCCCTCTCAGAAGCTATGGAGTGGTGTTCAAGACTAATTCACAAGGAAGCCTGGTGCCTCAGCTAACACTGGGTGGCATTCTGCTGAAGAGGAGCTGACACATACTTTTCCATTTTCATTCAGCCTTCAAGTTTAAACAATCACCATCAGAACTTTCAGAAGTATATTATGTACTCCAGAACACCAGGAATATAGTATAAAAGCTGCTATTTTTAAAATACCCCAGAGATCATAGGACCAAAAATGGGAACTACTTTCAGCCTTTCCAGATGGATGGCTTTCTTTCCTGATATAAGGGTTTTAAAGGGAAAAGGATGGCTCCATCTCCTTCAGTAACCTACAGCTTGTAACTTTCACAGTCTGAACACTCCTCCTTATTTCTGACTAGAATGTTTCCAGGTGCAAATGTAGTATATTTTCTCTGGCTGTGACCCCAAAGACAGTGAAATAGAGTCAGCTGATTTTCCATGTATGGTAACCCTCCCTATTCTTTTTTTTTTTTAAATAGAGATAGGGGTCTCACTATATTGTCCACACTGGACTTGAACTCCTGGGTTTAAGTGATCCTCCTGCCTCAGACTCTGAGTAGCTGGGACTACAGGCATATCCTGTTCTTGAATCATGTCATCCCTCTTTTAGTTACTTCAGATCAGTCACAAAATTGTTCCAACTTTATGCCATAGGCATGGCTTTTCCAACATGGAGGACGTCAGTTCTATAAACCTTACACAGCCAATCCTTGTTATTTGCAGATGCCATATTTGCAAATTCACCTACTCGCTAAGGTTTGTCTCCCGAAAATTAGTACTTGAGGGGTTTTTGCTGTCATTTGTGAGCATACACGGAGCTGTGAAAAATCTGAGTCACCTCACACACATGTTCCCAGCTCAGGTCAAACAAGGCAACACTCTGCCTTCTTGTTTCAGCTTTCACACTGTAAATAATGTCCTTTTCATGACGTCTTTAGTGCCATGTTTTTCTCATTTCTGTGCTTTTTATTGGTGACCTCCAAGCATAGTGCTGAAATGCTGTCTAGCATTCTAGGAGGCTGTGGTGTGCCTCATGGAGGAAATACGTATGTCAGATAAGCTTTGTTCACACACAAGTTATAGCCAGTTGGCTGTGAGTTCAATGTTATTGAATCATCAATCAATAAACAATAATTTAATGAATCAATATTAAATAAGGTGTCTTTAAGCAGAAACATCACAAAATAAGGCTCTATATTGATTGGTTGATGAAAATGTGACCAGAGACTCATAGGACTCTAACTCTGTAGTTCCCCTAAGAGCAATAGTTCAGTATTTACTAATACAGTGTTCTCAGCAATATTATAAAACATAACTACCAAGAATAATGAGTATTGACTGTACTTCATTTTCTCTGTATTCTTAAATATTACAGCTTGAAACAATGCTCTATTAAGAATGTGGGCTGGGCATGGTGGCTCACGCCTGCAGTCCCAGCACTTTGGGAGGCCAAGGTGGGTGGATCACTTGAGCCCAGGAGTTCAAGACCAGCTTGGGCAATATGGTGAAACCCTATCTCTACTAAAAATACGAAGATTGACCAGGTATGGTGGTTTGTGCCTATAGTCCTAGCTGTAAGAGTTAAAAAGAAAGAGGAAAGAAACATGAAAAATGGCTCAACAAAGACAGGTTTATTTTGGAGAATAAACCTGAGAGGGGCTTCTGGCCGATTTCCGTCAGGAGTACTCTCTCTTACAGACTAAATGTATTTAAGGGTTCAGGGTGAGAGAGCCTATCACAGGCTTGGAATGTTTCTGTGTGAAGGAGAAGTTCGTTGTGGGTTTGGAATGTCTCTGGTTGGAGGGGAGGTTATCTTGGGGCTGGCATGTCTCTGGTCAGGGAGAGGGTTTATGTTAGGGTTGGAATGTTTCTGGTTGGAGATGTCATTTGTGGTTTATGGTCATGCTGACATTAGCCATTAGGCTGATGCCCTTTGGGTTGGATTTAGGCAGTTTTTGATCAAGGGGCACTTTAAAATGGTGGTGCTTGTCCAAGATGGCAATGCTCCTGCTCTGTCACTAGCTACTTGGGAGGCTGAGGTGGGAGGATCACTTGAGCTAGGGAGGTTGAGGCTGCAGTGAGCCAAAATCGCGCCACTGCATTCCAGCCTGAGTGACAGAGTAAGACCCTGTCTCAAAAAGAAGAAAAGAAAAAGAATGTGATCAGTGTGAAGTACTGCAGCATGTTTTAATCCATTGCAGTCATTCTTCTTTTTCATGTTCAAATTGTTCCATCTTTGGACAGTAGGAGCCCCTGTACATTGCCTGTATCATTTCACATTACTCCATTAATCTTTTATCCCTTCCTTGTTTTCTGGCCACAACAAAATGTGCCATGCCCATCTTGTACATTTCTTGCCCCACACCTGGAATGAATCATTTCTTCAAGAAACCCAGTTCCTTTGGTCTGAAAGGGAGTGAAAGAAAGGGCATAAGATTGAGAGGACAGATGGCCACCAACTTCCTAGGACCCAGCACTTGGCCATCGCATCAGCACTTTTTCTTTTCTTTTTTTTTTTTTTTTGAGATAGTCTCATTCTTGTTGCCCAGGCTGGAGTGCAATGGTGTGATCTTGGCTTACTACAACCTCTGTCTCCTGGGTTCAATTGATTCTCCTGCCTCAGCCTCCCAAGTAGCTGGGATTACAGGTGGCCGGCGTCACGCTTGGCTAATTTTTGTATTTTTAGTAGAGACAGGGTTTCACCATGTTGGCCAAGCTGGTCTTGAACTCCTGACCTCAGGTGATCCACCCGCCTCAGACTCCCAAGGTGCTGAGATTACGGGCGTGAGCCACCGTGCCTGGCCTCACATCAGCACTTTCAAGTTGGAAGCTTTCCGTCCATACCAGACGGTCTCTTGCTCTGATGACCTCTTCCATGTGCTCCACTGCCTCTAAAATTAATACTGACTCCGTGTATCTTCTCAGTCAGGAGTCATTTGATCTGTATTACTCAGTTCTGAAAAGAAGAAATCCTAGGTTGGCACAAAAAAAAAAGTTACTCCGTGCCAGCATGAGAAGAGAGGGAGGGGGCTGAACCACAGAAAAACCTAGGCTGTGGCAGGAATCTCTCTGCTCCTAGTGCCTAGGACCCAGTTGTTTCTTCTCCCAGGAAAATTATATATCTTTCCAATGAAGCTGACTCAGCAAGTGGTCTGCTTGTGATCTGCCTTAAGAGTGTTACCTTCTGTCAGACAGTTTACAGAGAAGTGAGGTCACTGTCCTAGCCACAGAGAGGAAGAACTGCGGGCATTGTGCAGAGTGGATAAAACAGCTAGAGTTAGAACCAAAAAGACCCGGTCTGAACACTCACTCGGCCACTAGCAAGTCACATAAGTAAGTCACATTTTTTAAGTTTCGCTTTTCTCTTCTGTAATGAGGATAAGGATATTCCCATCATAGGGCTATTTTGAGTGGCATTCAGCGTCCTAGTAGGTGTGCAAGGTAAGGTAGCAATTACTATTAGCATAGGCAGCAAAGGGTAGGAGCATAACACAGTGATGAGGATCACAGGCTCTGAAGTCAGGCAAACTTCATTCAAATCCCAGCTCCACTGATTAACAATGTGACCTCAGGCAAATTATTGACCATTCCGAGGTCTCAGCTTCTGCATCTGTGAGAAGAAAATGAAAATTCCTACTTTCATAGAGTTGTTGTAAGGATTAAATGAGATTCTATACATAACATACTTAATAACAATGAGTCAATAAATAATGATGATAGTAACTGAAAGGCAAAATGAGGTACCCAGTTGAGAGCCAGCCTTCTGTCTACTCAGCAGAGAATCATGATAATGTCATCACGGGGGTAGGGGGGATAGGAAAGGTGCATATGTTTCAGTGAAAGTGACAATTCTATAAGTAACTTCTAGGAGCACCTTCTATTATATTCCACAAGACAGCAGCTCCTCCTGGGGGTCATGATGGGGACAGAGCTGTAGACATCATAGTGAACAAATTAAAGTGACTCAGCAGTTTAATGCTGACAGTGAGAGGGGCTGGGACAGAAATGGCCAAGAAATACAAGAAAAGATGCATTTTCCTAACTATAAATAAGGCAAAGCATCTTTTTTGTACACTTGTCTGTTTCTTGATCATCTGTATTTCACTGTACATGAAAAACCTGCTAATGTCTTTTGCTCGTTTTTCTACTGAGTTGTCTTTTTCAATTTGAATTGTAGGCATTCTTTATATATCCTGGAAACTAATCCTTTCTTGGTTAGATGTGTTACAGATATCTTCTCCCACCTTGTGACTTGCCTCTTCACTCTCTTAAGAATACTTTTTTAGGCTGGGCATGGTGGCTCATGCCTGTAATCCCAGCACTTTGAGAGGCCGAGGTGGGTAGATCACCTGAGGTCAGGAGTTCGAGACCAGCCTGGCCAACATGCCAAAAGCACATCTCTACTAAAAATACAAAAATTAGCTGGACATAGTGGCGGGAGCCTGTAATCCCAGCTACTCAGGAGGCTAAGCCAGGAGAATTGCTTTAACCCAGGAGACGGAGGTTGCAGTGAGCCAAAATCCTGCCACTGCACTCCAGCCTGGGCAATAGAGCAAGACTCCATCTTAAAAAAATAAAAATAAAAAATTTTTAAAATTCAAAAAAAAGGCTGTTGGGATTTTTATTGCAGTTGCATTGAATCAATATGGGAAGAATACACATCTTGACAATATTGAGTCTTCCTATCCATGAAACAGGGATGTTTCTCCATTTAAATAGGTGTCTTTTAATAAAAGTCTTATAATTTTCTCAATGACATCTTGAACATTTTTTTTTTCTTTGAGATGGAGTTTCACTCTTGTTGCCCAGGCTGGAGTACAATGGTGCGATCTCGGCTCACTGCAAACATCACCTCCCAGGTTCAAGCAATTCTTCTGCCTCAGCCTCCCAAGTAGCTGGGATTATAGGCATGCACCATCATGCCTGGCTAATTTTGTATTTTCAGTAAAGACAGAGTTTCATCATGTTGGTCAGGCTAGTCTCAAACTCTTGACCTCAGGTGACCCCCCCCACCCCCGCCTTGGCCTCCCAAAATGCTGGGATTACAGGCGAGAGCCACCGCACCCAGCCTGCCTTGAACATCTTTTGTCAGATTTATTCCTAGGCATCTTTTAACAAAAATAGTTAAACAAAAGTCACTTTTTTTTTTCTTTTTTGAGACAGGGTCTCATTCTGTCACCCAGGTGGTAGCTCACAGGTGTAATCCCAACACTTTGGGAGGCGGAAGCAGGCGGATTACCTGAGGTCAGGACTTCAAGACTAGCCTGCCCAACATGGTGAAACCTCATCTCTACTAAAAATACAAAAATCAGCCAGGCATAATGGCAGGCGCCTGTAATCCCAGCTACTTGGGAGGCTGAGGCAGGAGAATCAGTTGAACCCAGGAAGCGGAGGTTGCAGTGAGCCGAGATCGTGCCACTGCACTCCAGCTTGGGCGACAGAGGGAGACTCCATCTCAACAAAAAAAAATTATTTTAAGCTATGATTTACCCTGTAATGCCAAAGTCATGGTTTCGGCCAGCTGCGGTGGCTCACATCTGCAATCCCAGCACTTTGGGAGGCTGAGACGGGCAGATCACCTGAGGTCAGGAGTTCAAGACCAGCCTAGCCAACATGGCGAAACCACATCTCTATTAAAAATACAAAAATTAGCCAGGCATGGTGGTGTCTGGGTGCCTGTAATCCCAGACATTTGGGAGGCTGAGGCGGGAGAATTGCTTGAACCCGGGAGGTGGAGGTTGCAGTGAGCCAAGATCATGCCACTGCATTCCAGCCTGGGTGACAGAGCGAGACCCTATCTCAAAAATAAATAAATAAATAAAGTCATGGTTTTAAACTTTAGTGGACATAAGACTCTCCTGGTGAGCCTATTCAAAATGCAGAGTCCCAGACCCCTACCAAATCCTCAGGTCTGGGATGGGCCCTGGGAATCTGTATTTTCAACTGGCAGACCAGATGATTCTGATGCATGAAGTTCAAAGATCACACTTTGAGAAGCACAGAGTAGACAAAGGCCATCAGGCATTCATGAGCAGACAGGGAGACTGGGTGTCCTCCTAGCGGGCAAGCTGCCAGGCCTGAGTTTCCTCCCATGTCAGCTCCCTGCTCTTACATTAGAGCTGCCTATTTAAGCACAGTGAAAGTTGAAAAGGCTGGGCTTTCTTATGAATATAATTCCCACATGACACACATTCATCTGCTTTCTCCATCCACCACATTCTCCACCCTTTAGTTCCTGAATTTGCAGCAATGGATATCTGCTCACTGCCACTGGGACCTACTCTAACAGGGACTTCAATCTGCAGTCAAGTTACCTACCCTCTGCATTGTTTTCACAGATGAGAGTCCCTAAATGACTGGTCAAGGTCTTTGAGGGGTGGGCCAGGGACATCAGGAGTGTGAAGGCGTCGTTACCCCCAAACAATGGCATGGAGCAGATTCCTCCTATGCATTCAGTAGCCTGTATAGGATTAGTATATCAGAAGGCCCCATGCTATAGCCCTTTGATCACCAGTGTCAAAGGCATGAACACCTTTTGCTGAGACAAAGTAAGCCTCTCTGTAACTGTATTAATATTTTCTTTTTAGAGGAAGAACCCCAGCAAGGGGTGATGAAGGTGCCCTAAAGGTCCTCAGACCACTGCGGTCTGTCCCAAGGCTGTCCTTGGAACTATCTCTCCCCTCCCTGGCTCCCTCTCACAGTGTAGCCCCTAGACCACGGGCTCAGGGGCCTCCAGTCAAAGCTGCTGACTCTGACCATGACCTTTCTCTGGACTGTTTTCATTTGCATGGTGCTGCTGAGGGTGGAAGAGCTATATAGGCTCCAGGCCATTCACAAGAGGATTAGGCCTGGGCTGAGGGTGCAGTGGGAAAGAGGCAGCAGGGAAGGCCCAGCTCCACTCCCAGAGCACTCGTCATGCCCTACCTGCTGTCAGGATTCTTCTGTGACTGTGTGATCCGAGAGAGCGACAGGAGAAATGGAGAGGGCACCATCGCACAGCCCCTCAAGTTTGAGGGGCAGGATTTTGTTGTTCTCAAACAAAGATGTCTGGCCCAGAAGTGCCTCTTTGAAGATCGTGTGTTCCTAGCAGGTGTTCAGGCCCTGGCCTCCCATGAGCTGAGCTACAAAACCAAGATTAAGGCCATCACATGGAAAAGGCCAAAGGTAGGGATGGAGGGGATGGGACTTCAGGAGCCAGCTCTTGGGGAACAAGAAGCCAAATGGTCCAGAGCCTGAGGCCATGGATCCCTCCTCTGGGCAATTGACTTATCCAAGGGTCTCTTTATCCAAAATATCTTTCTGCTTCCTCCTGAAACTGGAGATGTTATTTTCTATTCATGAGCTAGAGATTATTATAATACTTTATGGGTCCCTGAAATAGTGAATATTTTTAGGGAGCTAATGCATTGTAATCAAATATCATGTCTTTTTTTTTTTTTTTTTTTTTTTTTTTTTTGAGAGAGAGAGACTTGCTCTGTTATCCAGGCTGGAGTGCAGCGGCTTGATTATAGCTCACTGCAGCCTCAACCCCCCAGGCCCAAACAGTGATCCCACTTCACAACTCAGCCTTCCGAGTAGCTGGGACCCCAGGCATGTGCCACCACATTTTTATTTGTTTAAATAAACATTATTTATTTATAGAGATGGGGCCTCACTATGTTGCCCAGGCTGGTCTCAAACCCCTGGGCTCAAGCAGTCCTCCTGCCTAGGCCTCCCAAAGTGCTGGGACTACAGGCAAGATCCATTTCACCTGGTCTCATGTCTCTTCTTCAGAGCAGGTGTTTTGGGGGTGGGAGAGTAGAGTGGTTAGAAGTACTAAGGCTCACAGTTTCAGGGAGAGTTCTGTGGAAGGTGGTGAAAAGTAAAGAAATGGAAGGGTGGAGACCTGCCTTCTTAATCTTTCACCTAAGGCTTGTTCATTCATGTTCTGTCGCTTCTGTTTAAGTAGAAAGGTCCGTGCTGAGCAGCCAGACTCCTTACGGGATGAAGCAGTTTGCGTCAGGCTACCTTATGGCGCAACCGAGAAGCCCCTTGTGTCAACTTGAGTAGGTGAAAGTGCTTGGGCACAAGGCCCTTCTTCCTGCTTGGAGAGGCTTAGAGCTCCAAAAAGGGTTCACTGCATTTAGAGCAGGCAAGAAACTCTCTAGACCAGTAGGCTCTGAGGAGGGCATATACAGCCCAGTAGATCTGCAAGATGATCCATTGGAGTGGATGAAAAAACTATTATAAGTATTTATATCTATTTTTTAAATAAACTGTAAATTTCAGAATGGTTTTAGATTTACAGGAAAAGATTGTGAAGATGGTACAGAGTTCTCATATACCTTGTAGCCATTTCTTCCTATTATCAACATCTTGCATTGATACAGTACATTTGCTACAATTAATTAGCCAGTGTTAATATATTATTATTAGCTGAAGTCTGTACTTTTCCTTAGTTTTTTGTCTGATGTCCTTTTTCTGTTCCAAGATATGACATTACATTTAGTAGTAACGTCTCCTTAGCCTTCTCTTGGCTGTGACAGTAACTCTGACTTCCCTGGTGTTTTAGGACCTTCACAGTTTTTTAAAGAGTACTGGTCAGGTATTCTGTAAAATAATGACCCTCAGTTGGCATTTGTCTGCTATTTTTCTCCTTATGGGCTTAAGGGTTTGGGGGAGGAAGACCACAGGGTAAAGTGCCGTTTTCGTCACATTATATATCAAGGATGCAGGCAATAAACATGCCTTCTCATTGTGGTGTTGACCTTGGTCATGTGGCTGAAGTAGTGCTTGTCAGGTTTCTCTACCGTGAAGTTACTTCTTCCCCTCTTTTCATAATATACTCTGGAAGCAAGACACTAAGCATAAGCCCATACTTAAGCAAGGGGGAATTGTGCTGCACCCTCTTGAGGGCAGAGGATCTGCATCAATTATTGGGAATCATTCTGCATGGGAGCTTTGTCTATTCTCCCCATTTGTTTATTTATTCAGTCACTTGTTTATATCAATATGGACTCATGGATCTTGATTTTTATTTTAAGTCGTAATACAATACTGCTTTATTTTGTTGCTTAGGTTGTCCCAGCTTTCTTCATTGGGATCTCTCAGTTGGCTCCTGTGTCTATTTAACATACCCTAAGTGTTTGTGGGTTTTTTTTTTCCCTTGAGCACTTTCTTACTTTCTGGCACTACCGGCTCATAATGTGTATCTCCTGCCTCAATCCTAGAATCAGTCATTTCTCCAAGGAGCACTGGTTTCTTTTATTGAAAAAGGTATCAGATATCAAGATCTGGTTGCTAAATCTACACATTGCTACTGGAGTGTGATTGCTTCTGTTCCTCTCAGCTTATAGAGAAAGGAGATACGTGTGTGTACTAAGCCAGCTATATACACATATCTATAATATTTCTATGTATAACCATCTCATATCTGTAAATATTTCTGTATAAAGCCATTTGTATCTGTACTAAGCTAAACGTGAGTTCACTGAGATAACTACATATTTCTTGGCTTTGTGTGTTAATATAAAAGGAATTTTTTTAAATTTCGAATTCCAGTTGTTCATTGCTGGTATATAGAAAACTAATTGGTGTTTATATACTAACTTGGAATCGTGCAACTGAGCTATACTCACTTATTAGTTCCCAGTGGATTTTTTTGGGTAATTTGTTTGGAATTTTCTACATAGACAATCGTGTCATCTGTAAATAAAGATAGTTTTTTTTTGTTTCCAATATTTATATCTTTCATTTCTTTTTCTTATCTTGTTGCATTAGCTAGGACTTCCAGTAGGACGCTGAATAGGAGTGGTACAGGAGGACATCTTGCTTTGTTCCCAATCTTAAGGGGAAAGCATCTAGTTTCTCACCCTTAAGTATGAAGTTAGCTGTTATTATTTTTGAAAGCAGATGATCGTTACCAAGTTGAGGACATTCTCCTCTCTTCCTAGTTAGCTGAGAGGTTTTTTTAAATCGTGAATGGGTGTCAGATTTTGTCAAGGGCATTTTCTCCATCAATTAGTATGGTTATATAATTGCTTTTTTTAGCCTGTTGATGTGGTAAATTACATTAATTGATTTTTGAATGTTGAACAAACCTTGTACCTCAAATAAATCCCACTTGGTCATGGTGTCTGTTTATACATTGTTGTATTTGAGTTGCTCATATTTTGTTGAGGATTTTGCTTCTATGTTCATAACAGATATTGGTCTGTAGTTTTCCTTTATTAGAGTATCTTTTTCTGGCTTGCATATTAGGATAATGCTGGCCTGATAGAATGAGTTAGGAAGTGTTCCCTCTGCTTCTATTTTATGGAAGATATTGTGGAAAATTCATATTATATATTTCTTCCTTGAATATTTGGTAGAATTCACTAGTGAAACCATCTGGTTCTGGTGCCTTCTTTTTTGGATAGTTATTAATTATTGAGTCAATATTCTTGATAGGTATAGCGCTGTTCAGATTATCTAATCCTCTAACGAATTTTGGTAGCTTTCATCATTCAAGAAATTTGTCAGTTTCACTTGTTATCAAATTTGTGAGCATGGAGCTGTCCATTATTATCCCTTTAATGTCCAAAAGTTCAGTATTGATTGCAGGAATCTGTCCTGCAGACCCCAGCTCGCACCACGGATGAATAACATACCAAGACACCAATATTTAGTGAAAGAGCAGCTAGGGGTCCAAGCCGCTCACAGACACTAAGAAAGGTGCTGTGAAGAGTCAGCAGCCACGGCCCTGACTAGCTGGCCCTGCAGGCATTTATTTAGCACAGTTTTAATGTCAAAGGCTTTGAGTCAACACACCTGTGGGTAATTAATCTGGTTGCCCTCACCCCGGGGGGCAGCTATCCTGCCCGTGAGTGATCAAAGGTTAGTTTTAGGACCACATGAGTAAACAAGCTCTTTAGATAAACTCCTCTACATTCCTATGTATCTATGCCCTAAGCTATTAAGTGGATTCGGCAGCCTTCAGCCAAACACTTTATGCAAACCTGTAGGCCTTCCAAGAGGGTTTGTGTTTATATCCTATAAATTCATCTTAAAATTTTTCCTGCCAGCCTGACTGAACTCCCACAAGTGATAACCTCTCCTTCATTTTTGATATTAGTAATCTGTGTTTTCTATTTTTCTTGTTTAGCATGGCTAGAGGTTTATCAATTCTATTGATCTTTCCAAAGAACCATTTTTGTTTTCATTGACTTTCTATTGTTTTCTTGTTTTTTATTTCATTTATTTCTGCTCTGATTTTTGATTATTTCTTTTCTTCTGCTTGCTTTAGGCTTAAATATATCTTCTTTAGTGTCCTAAGGTGGAATATTGCTTATTGATTTTTTCTTTTCTTTCTTTTCTAACTTATGCATTTAATGCTATAACTTTCCCTTTAAACACTGCTTTTGTTGCATCCCACAAATTTTGATGTTATATTTTTATTTTCACTTAGTTAAAAACATTTTGTAAGTTCTTTTGAAATTTCTTTTTTGGCCCTCGTGTTATTTAGAACTGTGTTGTTTGGTTTCCAAATAATTTGGGATTTTTCAACTATCTTTTTGTTATTGATTTCAAGTATCATTCCACTGTGGTCTGTGAAGACACTGTATGCTTTCTATTCTTTTAAATTGGTTGCCGGATGCAGTGGTGCACCCCTATAATCCTAGCACTTTGGGAAGCTGAGGCAGGTGGATCATGAGGTCAGGAGTTCAAGAACAGCCTGACCAACATGATGAAACCCTGTCTCTACTAAAAATACAAAAATTAGCCAGGCGTGGTGGCATACATCTGTAATCCCAGCTACTCACGAGGCTGAGGCAGGAAAATCGCTTGAACCGGGAGGTAGAGGTTGCAGTGAGCCAAGATCTCACCACTGCACTCCAGCCTGGGTGACAGAGAGGGACTGTGTCTCAAAAAAAAAAAAAAAATTGGTTAAGCTGTGTTTTATGGCTCAGAATGTGTTGTATCTTACTGACTTGTTACATATGAATTTGAGAAAATGGTTTATTCTGCCATTGTTGGATGTAGAATTCTATTAATGTCAATTTGATCCAGTTGGTTGATAGTGTTGTTCAGGTCAACAATATCCTTAATGCTTTTCTGCCTGCCTGCTTGATCTATAATTACTGAAAGAGGGTGTTGACATCACCAACTATAATACTGGATTTGTCTATTTCTTCTTTCAGTTCTATCACTCTTTGCCTCACGTATTTTGACGCTGTTGTTAGTTGCACACATATTTAGGATTGTATGTCTTCTTGGAAAGTTGACCAATTGACCTTTTTCATCTATATGTAATGCCTGTCCTTATCTCTGATAATTGTCCTTGTTCTGAAGTCTGCTGTTTCTGAAATTAATACAACTCCAACTTTCTTTTGATTATTGTTAGTGTGATATATCCTTCTCTATCTATGAGTTTTTATATTTAAAGTGGGTTTCTTGGCCAGGCATGGTGGCTCACGCCTGTAATCCCAGCACTTTGGGAGGCCAAGGCAGGCACATCACCTGAGGTCAGGAGTTTGAGACCAGCCTGGCCAACATGGTGAAACCCCATCTCTATTAAAAATACAAAATTAGCCGAGCATGGTGGTGCATGCTTGTAATCGCAGCTACTCAGGATGTTGAGGTGGGAGAATCGCTTGAAACCAAGAGGCGGAGACCATGCCATTGCACTCCAGCCTGGGTGACAAGAGCGAAACTCTGTCTCAAAAAAATAAATAAAGTAGGTTTCTTGCAGACAACATATAGTTGAGTCTTGTTTTTATCCACTTTCATGGTCTTTGTCTTTTAATTGGTGTATTTTGATCATTCACATGTAAGTGATTATAATATAGATTACTACCTACATGTTTATAACTGATTTCTATTTATTGCATTTGTTCTTGTCCCCTCCCCTTTTTCTGGCTTCTCTGGTTTAACTGAAAGTTTTATATTTTATCCTTTTACCTCTTCTTTTTTGTCTTTTTTTTTTTTTTTTTTTTTTGAGACAGGGTCTGGCTTCTGT
This sequence comes from Pongo pygmaeus, assembly GCF_028885625.2. Lineage (NCBI taxonomy): Eukaryota > Metazoa > Chordata > Mammalia > Primates > Hominidae > Pongo > Pongo pygmaeus. The sequence goes on from NC_072389.2 coordinate 47,611,188, forward strand.
CACCCAGGCTGGAGTGCAGTGGCATGCTCTTGGCTCACTGCAACCTCCACATCTTGGGCTCAAGCCATCCTCCTATCTCAGCCTCCTGAGTAGCTGGGACTACAGGTGCATGCCACAATGCCCAACTAATATGTGTGTATGTGTGTGTGGGTGTGTGTGTATGTGTGTGTGTGTGTGTGTGTATATTTATATATATATATAGCCCCATTCTTCTCAGCTTCATGGAGTCTTGGCATTCCTGTGACACAGTTCAAACGGGGTCTCTCTCCCCACCTTCCCCATATATACATATATATATATATATATATATAATTATTTTTTTTTTTTAAAGACAGGGTTTTGCCATGTTGCCCAGGCTGGTCTCAAACTCCTGAGCTCAAGCAATCTGCCCACCTTGGCCTCCCAAAGTGCTGGGATTACAGGTGTGAACCACGGCACCTGGCCTTATCTCCTCTCTTGGTGTATCAATTATATTTATTTTTTCAATTCTAGTGGTCATGCTAGAGTTTCCAATATATTTTCAACTAAGTCCACCCTCAAATAACACTATACCATTTAGTTTGTACTCTAGGTATTTTATAACAGAGAACAAAGTATTACCATTTCCTTCCCTTCTTTGCTTATGACATTACTGTCATTTGTTTCACTTATCTGTATGCTATAATTGCCCAATACATTATTTTTATTATGATTTTAACTAAGTTACCCTTTAGATTAAGAATTTAAAATCAAGATTTTATTTTATCTTGATTTATTTCCTCTCCAGTGCTCTTCCTTTCTTTATGTGGGTCCAAGTTTCTGACCTATATCATTTTTTCTTCTCCCTAAAGAACTTCTTTTAACATTTCTTGCATGGCAGGTCTGCTGGCAATGAATTTCCTCTACTTTTGTTTGTCTGATTAAGCTGCAGAATAACAATATTAATAATATCACTACCAAAATAATTCCTGAAAACAGTTTACAGTCTTTCCATAGGCTTTCTTCTTTCTCCTTTCATTTAAAATGGTTTTAAATAGTTGTTCATTGCCTGAACACTATAGGCAATACATTACATACTTTACATCCTCCCTTTAATCATCATGTACTTTGTTGGGTTTTTGTTTTTTTTGAGACAGAGTCTCACTCTGTCGCCCAGGCTGGAGTGCAATGGTGCGATCTTGGCTCACTGCAACCTCTGCCTCCAGGCTCAAGCAATTCTCCTGCCTCAGCCTCCCAAGTAGCTGGGACTACAGGCCATGAGCCAACATGCCTGGCTAATTTTTGTATTTTTAGTAGAGACGAGGTTTCGTCATGTTGGCCAGGCTGGTCTCGAACTCCTGGCCTCGTGATCCGCCCACCTCAGCCTCCCAAAATGCTGTGATTACAGGCGTGAGTCATTGCACCTGGCCATCGTGTAATTTTAAATGTACAAATAACGAAATACTAACTACTTACTCTCAGTCCTTATGTTAATGTCCTTCTAAACCTGCTGGTTGTCTGAAGGTTATTCTCCAGTATATTCCTCAGGAAGAGCTCATGGGAACAATATTCCCTGAATTCTTATGTATTAGAAACAGTTTGCCCACATCCCTTATTCTTGAAATGAATAAAGGAAGTTATATTGTATATAAATCCTTGGTTCACATTTTCTTTCCTTAAGCATCTTAAATATACTGCTGCAATTTCTTCTGGCATAAAAAGGCCTTGCTACTGGAAAGTCTGAAAATAATCTAATGTTTTCCCCTTAAAAGTCACTTGTTCTTTCTCCCTAGATGTCCAAACAATGTTTTTTTTTTCTTTGAATCCCAGTAATTTTCTAGAATGTATATTCATGTTGGTCATTCTGGGTCAATATTCAGTTTGCCCTTTCAATCAATATGTAGTATTAAATATGTGTTTTTATTTAAGGAAAGATATTTTCAAATTATAGTGGGATTTTTTGTTTTTGTTTTTGTTTTTTTGAGACAGAGCCTCACTCTGTCGCCCAGGCTATAATTCAGTGGTGCAATCTTGGCTCACAGCAACCTCTGCCTCCCGGGTTCAAGCGATTCTCTCACCTCAGCCTCCCAAGTAGCTGGGACTATAGGCATGTGCCACCATGTCCAACTAATCCTTTTATCTTTTGTAGAGATGAGGTCTCACTATGTTGCCCAGACTGGTCTCGAACTCCTGGCCTCAAGTGATCCTCCCACCTTGGCCTCTCAAAATGCTGGGATTACAGGTGTAGGCCACCACACCTGGCCAATATTATTATTTCTTATGGTTCATATTTCTTAGTATCTTCATAACATTCAAGGTTCATATTTCTTTATGGTTTTGGTTTTTGTCCTTAGGATATATTCCAAAAGGGATAGACAGCCAAAATGTTACATTTTAAGTGACTTGAAGTAATTATTTTTCTGTGAATGGTTATGCCGTTAGGTCCCTTTGCTTCAGTTTGCTTTCAGCTTTTACAGATGGCTTTTTAGAATTATTTTTTCTTTAATTTTGGCTCTTAATTATTTAAAACTTTACATGATTCCTAAGTCAAAACTATTTTTAAACGTTATATTCAGAGTTCTACTTCCATCCCTATTTCTACCACCTTATTCCTTCCCTCTCCATATAGGTAAACCTTTTTGAAAACGATTGTTTTAGTTTATCCTTCCATTGCACTCAGAGTTGCAGATGGGACACATGCTGTGGGGTGTAGCATAAGCAAGATTTTCCATCTACTGGGGGATGCACCCCTGAGTGCAGGAGGTTCAGCTCACTTGGGTATATTGGGTTGTTGTGATGGGGGTCAGGGGAAGGTGGGGAGAGAGACCCTGTTTGAACTGTGTCACAGGAATGCCAAGACTCCATGAAGCTGAGAAGAATGGGGCTAAAACCAGATCACTAGCCTGGCGCAGTGGCTCACGCCTGTAATCCCAGCACTTTGGGAGGCCGAGGCTGGCAGATCACTTGAGGTCAGGAGTTCGAGACCAGCCTGGCCAACATGGCGAAACCCCGTCTCTCTCTACTAAGAATACGAAAACCAGCCAGGCATGGTGGCACACATCTGTAGTCCCAGCTACTCGGGAGGCTGAGGCGGGAGAATTGCTTGAACCTGGGAGGCGGAGTTTACAGTGAGCCGAGATCACGCCACAGTACTCCAGCCTGTGTCACCCACTGCACTCCAGCCTGGCGACACAGTGAGACTCTGTCTCAAAAACAAAACAAAACACTGAATCTATATTTTATTTATTTTTATTAATTTATTATTATTATTATTATTATTTTGATTCTCCTGTCTCAGCCTCCCAAGTAGCTGAGATTACCTGTCACCACGCCTGGCTAACTTTTGTATTTTTAGTAGAGACAGGGTTTCACTAAGTTGGCCAGGCTGGTCTCGAACTCCTGACCTCAAGTGATTGACCCGCCTTGGCCTCCCAAAGTGCTGAGAATACAGGTATGAGCCACCGCACCCGGCCGACACTGCCCTAACTCTCAAGGTGCATCCTTACTCGGATAGTATGACAGTGTGGGAAGCAGCATGGGACAATGTAAAAAGGAGGCATGTTTCTGGCTTCTGCCACTTACTAGCTGTGTGTCTTTGCACAAGTTTCTTAACCTCTCTGGGCCTGTTTCCTTATCTGAAAAATAAGAATGATAGTATTCCCTTCACAGGGCCAAATGGAACACTACATAACGGAACTCAATAAATAATAGCTACTGCGGCCGGGCGCGGTGGCTCACATCTGTAATCCCAGCACTTCGGGATGCCGAGGCAGGTGGATCACAAGGTCAAGAGATGGAGACCATCCTGGCCAACATGGTGAAACCCTATCTCTACTAAAGATGCAAAAATTAGCTGGGCATGGTAGCACATGCCTGTAGTCCCAGCTACTCGAGAGGCTGAGGCAGGAGAATGGCTTGAACCCCGGAGGCAGAGGTTTCAATGAGCCAAGATTGCACCACTGCACTGCAGCCTGGCGACAGAGTGAGACTTCATCTCAAAAAAAAAAAAAAAAATCTATCTATCTACTGTTATTCTTACCTGGTCATTTCCTTTTTGTTTCACAGGAAATTTGCAAGAATCCCCGATTTATCATTGATGGAGCCAACAGAACTGACATCTGTCAAGGAGAGCTAGGTAGGAAAGTGCCTCAGGTCAGATCCTGCCAGATGATCAAGGGGTGATTAGAAGGTGTGATCCCTTTCCAGGAGGTAGAGGGACAATCTGTGCTGGCTTCTAGTAACTTTTTGGAAGATTTTTTATAACAGTTGCTTTATGGTCGTTTATCTACATGCTGGCGATTGCTTCATTTCCTCCTACATGCCTCTTTAGCACTCTGCCATGCATCACACGGGGTATCTGTATCCTGTGGCCTCCTCTCCAGCATCTCAAGGACACTTACATACCCCACTCAGCCTGACAAAAGCCCTGCTTTTCACTGTATCGTCTTTCTTGGAAGACAGCTCTGTGACTGTGCACCAAGCCTGCCCCTTGGGCATGGAGACTCTAGATACATACACAAAAGGCATCGCCAAGGAAAGCACTTGTAACTGGAACCCTTGTTTAAATTGCGCCAGCATAGCTCCATCTTAAAAGAGTCTTTCCACAAAGATGGCATCCGCCATGTGGATGAGCATCCAATTTTCTCTTTGATTGGTTAGCTAGACTGCTCCATCTGATCTTCCTCTCTCTCGACCTCTTGTTCAGAAAGTATTGTCTTTGGTGTGGACTATGAGCAAGCTCTGTGAAGTAAAATTGGAGAGAATATCAACAGAAACAATTTAAATTTGAGGAAAAGGGGCACCTAAGACCAAAGGACTTTGGCTTATTTCGTTCCAGAAGGGGAGGCTGAGAATAAATCAGATGAATATCTGGGTTCCTGCACCTGGGGGAAGGCTTCCTGCAGAGCCCTGGACATAATAACCTGGGACCTTCAAACCAATAACCTCTTTCCAAGGAAAGATTGGCTGCTTCCAAGGAGGGTAGGGGAGAGTGGCTGCAGGCAGCTCTCAGTCTCCCCTGCACACTCTCAGTTGCCCCATCCTCCTTAGAAGGCAGCTCTGTGACCAGGTACACCCCCTATTATACACACACACACACACGCACACAGAGAGAGAGAGAGACAGAGAGAGAGAGAGCAAAGTGTTACCTCCAACTACATACAGTACTCTGTCAGAAAAGAAGTCCAGAGAATAAGAAAATGTCCCGATCTCATTCCGTTGCCAGCAATGCCTTACTGCCCACTATAGATGGGTTCCAGGGCACCTGCCTACCTGGCCTTCCTTCCAATACAAATCATCTTGGTGGATGGTTCTCTGATGCTCAGTCATCGCTGAAGTCAGAAGAGGAATTGGACTCAACATTGCAAAGGCATGGGGCAGGGCAGATTTCCTACAGGTGTTAGGAAGAACAACCCAGTTATGATCACCTACTGCTCTGTCTCCATTGATGCCTAAAAAGGAAGTGAGTTTATACTGCAGTTGGAGGAACTGCCTGCAGCCTTGAGGAAAATGTCTAGTCACAAGGGAGTAAGTTACCTGTTGATCATATTGTCAAGGAATTCCTGTCCAATTCTCCTTCCCTGGGTTGACACCTCTGTAAGATCAGATCTGGAAGTAGGACAGTGGGCACCAAGGGAGTCCCCGTTCAGGGAAGTGGAGTGGCTGGCTGGGATTGGGGCTTTTTCTTCCCAGGAGGAGCAGGACTGCTCACGATCTGTGCCCTGTGTCTGCCTGCAGGGGACTGCTGGTTTCTCGCAGCCATTGCCTGCCTGACCCTGAACCAGCACCTTCTTTTCCGAGTCATACCCCATGATCAAAGTTTCATCGAAAACTACGCAGGGATCTTCCACTTCCAGGTGAGGTAATGAGAGTGTAGTTAAGAGGGCCAACTGCAGGCTACCCACCGCTGGTCTCCTGGCCTTGACTTCCCAGAAGCTGAAGGAAACTTTCCACCCATCTACCCGCAGTGGCAACAGTTGGCATGGACCCCCTTAAGGCTTCAAGCCTGGGAGGAAGCAGTTGCTTATCTCTGGCTCCCTAATCCCTCCCCCACCACCTTCCACTATGTCCCAGAAAGGCAGGAAGACATCCTGTTTACTGTGGGTCTATTTTTGTCTTTGCAGCTGTCTGGCTGCTGTTATTGCCTGCAGCCCTTCTCAAGTAGGTCCCTAAGATATTAGCACTGGGACACCAAAGAACCCTTCAGGTTGTACAGGAACCCCTGTCCAGGGCTCCTGTGTACTTCTTCCTCTCTAAGGCATGGCGGTACCAAGGCTATCACTCCTCTCTTCCAAGCCCTGGAAGAAGAGTCTGCTTAACCTGGGGATCAGGCTTCTTGTTTGCCCTAGAACTGAATCTGATGGTTCTAGAATCCATCCAGCTACTGGAAATTTTCTGGGTCCCAGTCACCTTGGCATAGAGATGGTGCTAGAGCAGAACCAAACTGAATTCTACCTGTGAGGGTCTCATAGGTTCTGGGATGCTGGGGAGTCAGCCTGTCTCCAGCTTCAAAGGCTCCCTCATGTCCCAGGATGACCCACATTATCAGTTCTTGCTCCCCTAGTCTTGCACCTCAGCACGGAAGGCCTCAGAAAAGGTCTGTCTCCAGGCTCAGACTGCCCCTCCTGCTGCCTTGGGAACATGGCATATTTAAAGGGTCTCAGATCTAAAGGGCCTTAAATACAAATATCAGATAGATTTCTGTTCTCATTTCAATGAGGGAGAAAGTGCCATTGAAAAGGAAACTAAACCGCATAAAACTGGCCCTTTTCAGTTCAAACTGATTCATTCAAAAAAGAGCGACATCCAAACTTGAAATGATTGGACAATGTTCCTGCTACAGCTAGAATAGATTCTGGGTCACTTTGTTTCTCCATTTCAATCCTTGTTCTTCAGTTTGGCATCAAGAAATACCTAAATCAGTACAGTGCCTTCACTGCATAGTTCCCAATCCTGCCCACATTGAATCAGCTGGGGGCACCTGAGAGTGCTGACACCCAGGCCCTGCCCCAGAACTGCTGAGCAGGAGAATGAAAATCTTACATCCTAAGACATTCATGGAGCACCTACTCTACCCATTACTGGGCTGGACTCTGTGGAAAGACATGAAGTATATGTAACTCACTTCCAGTCCTCAAAAAGCACCCAGTCCAGTTAGAGCCAGATTCACACACCCCAAACCCAAAATAGGATGAACAGGCACCCAGATGCAGAGTCCAGGAAATGATGCTGCTTTGGGATTCAAGAACCCCCTGAGGAATTTGGAGGAAGGACACATTTCCTAACAGTAATTTGAGTATGTGACTCTGTGCGTGACGCTTCTGTGCAGTTCTGGCGCTATGGAGAGTGGGTGGACGTGGTTATTGATGACTGCCTGCCAACGTACAACAATCAGCTGGTTTTCACCAAGTCCAACCACCGCAATGAGTTCTGGAGCGCTCTGCTGGAGAAGGCTTATGCTAAGTAAGCAACGCTTTAGAATGTGAGGTGGGGCTAGAGGTGAGAAAGTGGGTTGCAAAATCCAGCCAAGGCCTCACTCACAGGAAGAGGCATGTGCCTCTATACATGCATATGTGTGGATGTGCAAGTCCAGCTGTGACCCAAAGTTAGAGATCAGTTCCAGGCAACAACAGCTCTAACTAAAAACATTAAATTTAAGAGTAGAAATGAAGATTTGCATAGAAGACCTTTAGCTTTAGCTTACCATAGCGAGTTCTTTCATTGCGCCTCCATGGTGGCATTGCAAGTCTTGGATCAGAGCATTGTATCTCTGGAGCTCAGATCCCAGGGTCTTGCTTGGCTCAACCTCACGTGCTTATAGCAGATTTATAAAGCCATGTTGTCTCTCAACTTAAAAGCTCCACCCCAGATGCTAATAATGGATTTTTTAAATTTTTTTGAAACAAGGTCTCACTCTGTAATGCAGGCTGGAGTGCAGTGGTGTAGTCACGGCTCACTGCAGCATTGACCTCCTGGGTTCAAGGTGCTCCTCCCACCTCAGCCTCCCAAGTAGCTGGGACTACATGCGGGCATCACCATGCCCAGTTAATTTTTGTATTTTTTTGTAGAGACAGGGTTTTGCCATGTTGCCCAGACTGGTCTCGAACTCTTGGGCTCATATGCAATCTGCCAGCCTTGGCCTCCCGAAGCGCTGGGATTGCCAGTGTGAGCCACCACACTGGCAGCTGCTAATGGCTTTAATGCAGCCCTTCCTCAACGTTCAGGATGTAGTGGAAAGAGCTCTCAGGAAGTGGGGATAGCTGGGTTTCAATCCCTGTGCTTCTGGCTCTCTGTGGTCTTGGGTGGGTCGCTTAGCCTCTTGAGCTCAGTTTCTTCATTATGAAGAAAGGGAATCATTGTTTCCATCCCATGAGCTCATAGGGTTAATGTGGAATTGATGAAAGAACATCACAGCATCCAAGAGGTAAAGTTCTGGTGGCAGTGGTACCTGGGTTTTGTTCCCTGAAACTCTGTGACCCCAAATTGGTCTTCATCCTCTCTCTAAGGCTCCATGGTTCCTACGAAGCTCTGAAAGGTGGGAACACCACAGAGGCCATGGAGGACTTCACGGGAGGGGTGACAGAGTTTTTTGAGATCAGGGATGCTCCTAGTGACATGTACAAGATCATGAAGAAAGCCATCGAGAGAGGCTCCCTCATGGGCTGCTCCATTGATGTAAGTCTGGGGCGTGGGGCACAGGGCGGGGAGCTCCAAGCGTCAGGAAGCCTTTTACCCAATGAAGGGCAGCATAGAGCTTTTGTGTGGGACAGAGCCAATGTTTTGTTTGAGGAAGCAGGAACTGGCTCTCAACTTTGAGGACTGGGAATTTCTCAAGGGAGAACAGTTCTTCAGGATTTTCAATAAAGACACTGGTCAAGGACATTTCAAGCCCCGGAATGTCAGTGGAAATCAGTCCAGAGGCCTGCATCAGTGGAGGCCTCCCTTGCTGGTGCTCCTCAGTCTCAGCACGCTCCCATTAAGCTGGCCACATACTTGGCTGTGGACCTGAGCCCACCATTTCCCTAAGAAAGCCTCCCAGTCACTGGGCTTTCACCACACCCCCCCCGCTTGAGATGTGGGCTTTGTGTTGTTACCTGGGAGAAGCTAAGTCTGCAGCACCTTTCAGTGCAAAGAAATGATATGAACTGAGACAGGAGCCAAGGGTAGGGAGATGGCCGCCCGTGGCCAGGCCTCCTTCGGGGGCATGCCTTCCCTGAGGGCTGCTCAGTATATTGATATGATAATCTTAGTGGTTTCCATTGGGGAGGATGGGGCCCAGGCTGAATTCCTGCCCCTTCCTCTCCCAACATGCCCGATGGACAGCTTGGAAGGTCAGTTAGCACACAACACCATGGATGAAATTTTTTTCTGTATCACTTTTCTCCGTCTTTCCTCCATTTGTGCTCTGTTGATCTCTCCTCTCTCCCTTTGTCTGTCCCATCTCTTCCTCCTCTCTCCTTCCCTTCCACCCTTCCGTGTTTGTTCTCTCCCTCTCCTGCGTTGTTCCCTACATTCTCCATTGGGCCTCAGGATGGCACGAACATGACCTATGGAACCTCTCCTTCTGGTCTGAACATGGGGGAGTTGATTGCACGGATGGTGAGGAATATGGATAACTCGCTGCTCCAGGACTCAGACCTCGACCCCAGAGGCTCAGATGAAAGACCGACCCGGGTGTGTACGCCTCCGATGATCAGGACTGACCATCCCTCCAACACACATGACCCCACCCTATTAGTGTCAGACTCCCCTCAGCAGCCAGGGCCTTACCCACACACCTCCACCTGGCACCTCCCAAGGGTCTGGGTTGAAATAACTTGCTCAGCCAAGGCTCCTGAAGAGGGTGCAAGAACCAGGATTTTGGAGGGAATCTCTGCTGGAGTTTCTGCATATTCCATGGTCCAGACAGTTCCTCTCATAATGAACTATCAGACAGAAATACTTGTAAAGATACTTGATTTATTTTGAAATATTTTTCCTCTTCTAATGTAGTCATTTATTCATTCAATACTTATTTTTGAGCTCCTACTATGTTCCAGGCACTCCTCTAGCAAACAAAGCAAATTCTCTCCTCTTTTTCAATATTTGTGGAAAAAGCAAGGTCTCCCTCTTGTAGAGTTTATATTCTAGTACTTTCATAAGTTGTACCTGCTCACTGGAGAATACTGAGCCATACAGAAAAACACAGAGGAAAATTTCACTTATACTTTTCCCCATGTAAAGATAACCACTCTTAACATCTAGTATATGTCCTTCCAGGATTTTTCTATGCACACACTGAATCTATATTTTTCTTTTTAAAATGTTGTCATATTGTATGTACCTCTTTGCAGCCTGCTTTTTTTGGTTAGTTTGATTTTTTTTTTTTTTTTTTTTTTTTTTTTTTTTGGAAACCAAGTCTTGCTCTATTCCCTAGGCTGGAGCATAGTGGTGCCATCTCGGCTCACTGCAACCTCTGCCTCCAAAGTTAAACTAATTCTCCTGCCTCAGCCTCCCGACATAGCTGGGATAACAGGCACACACCACCACACCTGGCTAATTTTTGTATTTTTAGTAGAGATGGGGTTTCACCATGTTGGCTGGAATGGTCTTGAACTCCTGACCTCAAGTGATCCACCTGCCTCAGCCTCCCAAAGTGCTGGGATTACAGGTGTGAGCCACCGCACCCGGCCTAGTTTGATATTCTTAATGTGCCCAAAGTATTCTCCTGTAACATTTTTTAATAGCTACACAATATTCAAACACACAGATATGTTATAATTTATTTGCCCAATACCCTATTATTGGAAAGTTGAGTTCTTTTTTTTTCTTTGTTTTGTTTTGTTTTGCTACTATTCTAAAATGCTATAACGAACATCCTAATAGATACATTTTTGTATACATCCATGGTGACTTCCATAGGACAGATTCCCAGCAGTAGAATTGCTGGGTTGAATGATATGCTTAGGTAATGACAGAAGAGTCATTTCAAGCAGCTTCCTAGGTTTAGAACTAAGGATTAATGAGTCTCCTGCTCCCTCCCAGTCTATTCAGCATGATCTGGATCATGAGGACTGAGATCTGGAAGACACTGAGATCTGGGAGAGGCTGAGATGCCAAAAGCCCTGGCTCCACCCATACCCCTCACCCTGAAAACGGCTCTAGGAATTCCGCAGCCTTGCAAGGCTCCAGGAAGCTCCTTTTAAAGCTGTTACATTAGGAGGCACATGGAAGCCACAGAGAGCCCATCCAGGGCTCATGGGACTTTAGTGATCCTGCCCTTCTGCCAAGGATCCCCCATGGCTGCAACTTGGAAATTTCTGCAAATGGAAGAGCTACCCCTTAGGCACGGTCATGTCTAAGCAGGGATCTCCTCAGGCCTTCTTAGAATTCTCTCCCTGGGCACTGGGACTCTTGATTTCTTGAATATTATGTTCTAGGTGGGTGTGGAGGAGGTGAGGGGATGTAAAGAAAAAGGCTAGACCTGGCCGGGCGCAGTGGCTCATACCTGTAATCCCAGCACTTTGGGAGGCTGAGGGGGGTGGATCACCTGAGGTCAGGAGTTTGAGACCAGCCTGGCTAACATGGTGAAACCCCGTTTCTACTAAAAATACAAAAAATTAACTGGGCATGGTGGCACATGCCTGTAATCCCAGCTACTCAGGAGGCTGAGGCAGGAGAATCACTAGAACACGGGAGGCGGAGGTTGCAGTGAGCCGAGATCGCACCACTGCACTCCAGCCTGGGCGACAGAGCAAGACTCTGTCTCAAAAAAACAAAAACAAAAAAGAAAGAAAAAAAGAAAAAGCTAGACTTATATGTATCACTTAACCCCTTTTCTCAACCCCTTTCTCTTCCAGGAATAGTCAACCCTGGATGGCTTCAGGGGAAGGGGGATCCTGAAGCCCAGGGCAGCTTCCAACTCTACCCCTTCCTCCTTTGAAGGATACTAAGGGGTCCAGAAAGGAGGGGCAGGGACACTGTTACCCACCCCACATCCCGGCATCCACATTGCTCTCTGATGGTCAGGACAGAGCCTTCTCAGGGAGACCAGCTTGTCTGGAGCTGTGTCTCTTGACACTCTTAAAGGGCCAGTGAAGGTCTGTTCGTGGTCGTGAGGCACACTTTCAGGGAGCAGAGTGGTCTGTGTCTTCACAGAGCCCGGAAAATGAACTAGTATGAACTTTGCCTCCAAGCAGCAGAACTTCTGTTTCCCCGTGCCTAATGGATTCTCTGGTTACTGCTCTACAGACAATCATTCCATTTCAGTATGAGACAAGAATGGCCTGCGGGCTGGTCAGAGGTCACGCCTACTCTGTCACGGGGCTGGATGAGGTGAGCCTGGTGGGGCTTGGTGGGGCAAGGGCACTCTCCTGGGTTAAACTCCTGAAGTCAGGACTTAGCTGTTGGGGCCCCTTCCCTGTCTGCAGAGCTTGCCTCCAATCAGGACATTCAGTTCAAGGTCCAAGCCATGCCTGGGAGCAGTGGGGCCTGTGAAACTGGTAGAGGTGGATCCTGCCACAGTTGGTGCATAGTTTATCTTTGCTTTTCGTGCTAAAGATGGCAATTTTTCCAACATTTCCAATGAACAAATTGAACTATCACTTAACTTTGCTTTTACAAAGTTGGTTTCATGTGTTCTTGAGCTTCCTGTTCTCTCATGTTCAGATAGCTACAGTTGTCTCTGGGTAGCCACGGGGACTGGTTCCAGAAGCCCCAACGGTAACAAAATCTGCAGATGCTCAAGTCCCTTCTGTAAAATGGAGTAGTATTTGCATACAACCTATGCACATCCTCCCATATACTTTAAGTCATCTCTGGATTACTTATGATACCTAACACAATGGAAATGCTATGTAAATAGTTATTACACTGCATTGGGTTTTTTTGGTATTATTTTCTATTGTTGTATTATTATTTTTTCTTTTTTTGAATATTTTTGATCCACGATTGGTTATATGCCGAAGCCATGGATACGAGAGGCTGACTGTTCTGTTTTGCTCCTTCTGGGACTTCTGGGCTTTCCTGGGCCATGTCTGAGACAGGAACGTTGTAAGACCTGTTGCACACAGTTGGGCAGGTTGTGCCCTGTACAGAGGGATGGGCTGAGAGGGGCAGTTGCCTGCATCAGCCCATTGCAGCAGACTGGAGGAAGTCTGCTTGTTTGTAGTTCCTCAGTCAGCAGGGGCCTTTTGTCTTTCTTTCTTTCTTTTTTTTTTTTGAGACGGAGTCTCACTCTGTCGCCCAGGCTGGAGTGCAGTGGCACAGTCTCGGCTCACTGCAATGTCCGCCTCCTGGATTCAAGTGATTCTCCTGCTTCAGCCTCCTGAGTAGCTGGGATTACAGGCGCGTGCCACCGTGCCCAGCTAATTTTTGTATTTTTAGTAGAGATGGGGGTTTCTCCATGTTGATCAGGCTGGTCTCGAACTCCTGACCTCGTGATCCGCCCGCCTCGGCCTCCCAAAGTGCTGGGATTACAGGCGTGAGCTACCACACCTGGCCAGCAGGGGCCTTTTTTCTAATCTATATGAAGACACCTAATTTATATGTGTTAGCAGGGCCCTACTGTTTATGCCCCACCTCCTCCCCCGAAGCTCATAACGGCAGGATGTTCTGAGAAAATTGCCTCTTAGAAGATAGAGAGGAGATGGCCAAGCCCTAAGTTAGGCAGACTCAGGAGGAAAGGTCTGACCCACCCCCTGCCATTCCCCAGCACGCTTCTGATTAATCCCCTTGGCCAGAGCCAGGCAGAACACCCTCGTGTAAGGGATTTGCCCCCTAGCCCTGTCCCAGCCCTCAGCAAGACAGAAGATTCCCTTTCCAGACAGGCTGCAGAGCATGAGAGCTCTTTCTCTGTGCTTAAGGTCCTGTTCAAAGGTGAGAAAGTGAAGCTGGTGCGGCTGCGGAATCCCTGGGGCCAGGTGGAGTGGAACGGTTCTTGGAGTGATAGGTAGGTGAGGGGACCCCACGGGATTGGCGGTGGTAGGGAACAGGGCCCGGGACAAGGCTGTGTTGGGAACTGAGCCCTGAGAGTATTGAAGATGCTTGGTATAAAATCACCCTCAAAACCAGTGATCCGCAGAGAAGAGGGGCACGGGTTTTGGCTCCAGGGAAGGGCCAGGAGTGGAAGCAGGGTGCTGGGGACCCAGAGAGGTTGCTGACAACCATTGGCTGGAAAGGAAAGATTCCAGAAAGCATGGGGAAGGTCCAGGCAGGAAAAGCGTATGAATGCAGGGGTCTGGGCTAGACAAGTGACTTCCCTTCTTGGAGTCTTGTGTTGCCTTTCCTGTGAAATAGGAACAGTATTATTAGCGCTTACCTTGTGGGCTGATACGAGGAGTAAATGGGACTGTTTTTGGCAAGTGCTGAGCCATTGCTAAGATTCCCTTACCCGTGCTGTCCCTGTATAAAGGCACAAGGGCCCTTTGAAAGAATTTTACTGCTTATCACTGAAAGGAATAGACTGGGGACAACAAAAATAACAAACATGCGAAGTTATTATGAAGGCTCCAGCACATTTGCAAAACCTCCATGGTCCCACTGGTTCCTGATTACCTCCACTGAATGAGACGCAATTCATTACTGAAAGAGCCATAAGCTCCTCTTATTTCGAGAGGGGAATGGCAGAACTCAGTAGAGGAGAAGGACCGCACCCAGGCAGCCTGGGCCCCTCGGCTGCTGTACTTATGTACTGCTGGGTACTTCTTAGCCCAGCATGTAATTACTGGTTCGTTCAGTCATTCATTTAGCAAATGTTTCTTGGGCACCTACTACATAGGAGGCACAGGTCAAGGCACTGGGGATATTCTGTGAACCCACAGCCTCCCTTGATACACTGTGATTAGGGGCTGATCCTCATGTCCTGACTGCCTCCTGCAGACATTCACATGCCTTCCTTCACCTATGCACGCTACACCTATCCTTACTTCCTCAGTGCTGACTTCTGCCAGGCCCTAGGCTACCCGCCTGGGGATGTAGAAATGTAGAAATGAACACAGACACATGGGCCCTGTGCCTGTGGGTTTAAGGTCCGGGGAATGACAGGCAAGCACACACTAATAATTGAGATCAGTGCCACAGTAAGGATCACAAAGAGGGGGCCTTTGCACCTAGTTTGGGTGGGAGGGGAGGCGTAGAGAAAGGTTACCTGGAGGGAGTGACATTGGAACTGTGCTCTGTGCTCTGGGAAGGCCCTCAGTGACTCCTCAGTTGTCTACTTCACTGGCCCAAGTCACCTGCAGGGACCCTTGCTGTGTTCTCCAGCCTCAGAGCTTTGTGTGCGGCCCTGCCCTGCTTACCATGATGCTGCCATCACAGGGGCTGGAGACAAGTGGACCCAATGCTGTTCACTAAAGGAGATTCCCTCTGCTGCATCCCTCCTCCTGGTCTCAGGAATCTCCATGTCCCCTGCAGTGCTCTCTGACTGACTCCAAGTGCTTCCTCAACCCTTTACCTTTCCAGGGAGCACCCAGTTTAGTTGAATTCTCCTCAGTGAGCCTGAAACACACGTGCACTTTATTGCCCCCATAGTGAGGAGAGAGAGAGAATGTGAAAACTGCCCAGCCTTTAGAAACACAATGCTGGGTTGTTTCCGGCACAGGAAAGGAGATGTTTACAGACTTGGCCTTTTTCCTTAGTAAATCAGAGTTTCTTACTATATGACAGACACTATGCTAACAGCTTTGCATGCATTATTGCATCTGCCCATCCCAGCCCTGTGAACAGGTGACATAATCATTTTCCTTTTGCAATTGAGGAAGCAGAGTCTGACAGAGGTTAAGTGACCTGCCCAATGTTGCACAGCTAGCAGTTATTAAACGGAACTCCCAGTTCGTCTATGTCCAGAACCCAATTTTTTTTTTTTTTTTTTTTTTTTTTGAGACGGAGTCTCGCTCTGCCACCCAGGCTGGAGTGCAATGGCGCAATCTCGGCTCACTGCAACCTCCGCCTCCTGGGTTTAAGCGATTCTTCTGCCTCAGCCTCCTGAGTAGCTGAGACTATAGGTGCCCGCCACCACGCCCAGCTAATTTTTGTATTTTTAATAGGACGGGGTTTCACCATATTGGCCAGGCTGGTCTCGAACTCCTGACCTTGTGATCCGCCCACCTCAGCCTCCCAAAGTGCTGGGATTACAGGTGTGAGCCATTGCGACTGGCCCAGAATTCAATTCTTAACCTTTAAAGTATGATGAGGAGAAGGATCAAGCCCTCACCAGCCCATTTAAGGAGTTCAGGCTCAGTCTTGAGGATGTGAGAAGTCATTGCTATTGGGTTTCACACTGAGGGTAACAGATGAAGTCAGCATTTTGGTGGTTCACAGCGGCTGCAACTCTTTGTATTTCTCTGATACCTCCTGTCTCAACCTACATCAGGCCTTCCCTTCTTCCTCCTTCCTTAATTCCTCCATTTTCCTACCAGATGGAAGGACTGGAGCTTTGTGGATAAAGATGAGAAGGCCCGTCTGCAGCACCAGGTCACTGAGGATGGAGAGTTCTGGTGAGTCCAGAACCCAGGAAGACCCAGAAGGGGGTGGGGAAGAGAGGGGAAATCTCAGACCTCAGTCCCCAGCTGAGGTTATCAGATTCCAGCCCTTGGGAGATCTGGGCTGTGTTCTCCTCCAGCCCAAGGCCCAGCAAGGATGAGGTTCTGAGAGGAGCCTTCCAGGCCACAGGGACAACTGAGCCCAGGACCAGGCCAACATGACATGGCTCTTGCCTCCTGTGTGCCCCTCCGCCACACAATCTATTCCAGCCACAGGCACCCTGGCCTTAGCACAATTCTTTTCTGAGCCTAGGAAGCTCCATTTACCCTGATCTTCCAACGTCAACCTCACCCTCTCTCAGGTTGTTTCTATTCAGGCTTCAAGTCTCAGCTTAAGGAGAATTTTCAAGTCTCAGCTTAAGGAGAGCCCCCTAAGTTCCCCAAGGACTGGGATTAATTTATGATGCTCATCACCCTTAAAATCGTTTGCTTAAGCTGGGCGCGGTGGCTCACGCCTGTAATCCCAGCACTTTGGAAGGCCGAGGCGAACGGATCACGAGGTCAGGAGATCGAGACCATCCTGGCTAACACGGTGAAACCCCGTCTCTACTAAAAATACAAAAAAATTAGCCGGGCGTGGCGGCATGCACCTGTAGTCCTAGCTGCTGGGGAGGCTGAGGCAGGAGAAGCACTTGAACCCGGGAGGCAGAGGTTACAGTGAGCCCAGATTGTGCCACTGCACTCCAGCCTGGGCGACAGAGAGAGACTCTGTCTTGCTGAAAAAAAAAATGTTGTCTTAGTATAATGTCAAGGGAAAGGTTTTTTGTGTTTTTATTACTTTATTTTTTTATTTATTTAAAAACTATAATAGAGACGGGCCTCACTATATTGCTCGGGCTAGTCTCAAACTCCTGGGCTCAAGCGGTCCTCCCACCTTGGCGTCCCAAAATGCTGGGATGTGGGCCTGGGCAACATATGGGACCCCAACTCTACAAAAAATTTTAAAATTAGCCAGGTGTGGTGGCGTGTGCCTGTAGTCCCAGCTACTTGGGAGGCTGAAGCAGGGGGTCACTTGAGCCCAGGAGGTTAAGGCTGCAGTGAACTATGATTGTACCACGGCAGTCCATCCTGGGCAACAGAGCAAGACACTGTCTTAAAAAAAAAGTGCTGGGATTACAGATGTAAGCCACCACACATGGCCTTCTATTTTTTAGGGATATATCATAGCTATATATATTTTGGGGTACATATGATATTTTGATACACATGTGTAATGATCAAATTAGGGTAATTGAGATACCATCATCCCAAATATGTATCTTTTCTTTGTGTTGGGAACATTACAATTCTTTTCCTCTAGTTATTTTGAGAGATACTATAGGCTGGGCGTGGTGGCTCATACCTGTAATCCCAGCACCTTGGGAGGCTGAGGCGGGCAGATCACTTGAGGTCAGGAGTTCAAGACCAGCCTGGTCAACATGGTGAAACCCCATCTCTACAAAAATACAAAAATTAGCCAGGTGTGGTGGTGTGCACCTGTAATCCCAGCTGCTCAGGTGGCTGAGGCAGGAGAATCCCTTGACCTCAGGAGGTGAAGGTTGCAGTGAGCCAAGATCATGCCACTACACTCTAGCCTGGGCAACAGAGCGAGACTCTGTCTCCAAAAAAAAAAATAAAAAAAAAATAAATATATATATACATATACACACACACACATACACACACATACATGTATATATACACACACACATATATATACACACACATATATATGTACACACACACCTGTATATATGTGTATATATATGTGTGTGTGTGTATACACATACACACTATACTATAAATTGTTGTTTAGCTATGTTTGTCTTACTGTGCTATTGAGCATTAGAGCTTTTTTTTTTTTTTGAGACAGAGTCTCACTCTGTCGCCCAGGCTGGCGTGCAATGGCACAATATCGGCTCACTGCAACCTCCGCCTCCTAGGTTCAAGTGATTCTCCTGCCTCAGCCTCCCAAGTAACTAGGATTACAAGTGCCCGCCATAACGCTCAGCTAATTTTTGTATTTTCAGTAGAGATGGGGTTTCACCATGTTGGCCAGGCTGGTCTCGAACTCCCAGCCTCAGGTGATCCACCTGCCTCAGCCTCCCAAAGTGCTGGGATTACAGGCGTGAGCCACAGCGCCCGGGTGAGCACTAGAGCTTATTTCTTCTATCTAACTGTATTTTTGTATCCATTAGCCACCCTCTTTTCATCCTCCCCTCTCCTTCCCTTCCCAGCCTCTGGTAACCACTGTCTGCTCCCTACTTCCATGACATATGCTTTGTTTTAGCTCTCACAATGAGTGAGAGCATGCGACATTTTGTCTTTCTGGGCCTGGCTCATTTTTGAATCATTGTTAGAAAAGATGATGGTTTGGAGTAGATACATCAGAAGTCACAGCGTTTGCCCTAAAAAGGAAAGACAGGCTCCTCTGGGACCCTGACCAAGTTCCTGTGAACTATTTTATTATTGTGCTGTGTTAGTCCTGGGGTCTTCTGTTCCCAGCCCTCCTCACCTGCTCTCATATGGGTCTCTCTCTTCTTCCAACCTCTCAGGATGTCCTATGAGGATTTCATCTACCATTTCACAAAGTTGGAGATCTGCAACCTCACGGCTGATGCTCTGCAGTCTGACAAGCTTCAGACCTGGACAGTGTCTGTGAACGAGGGCCGCTGGGTACGGGGTTGCTCTGCTGGAGGCTGCCGCAACTTCCCAGGTGGGAGATGCTCTTGATGGGGGGGAGGGTCTAAGCCGAACAAGTTCCAGGCAGAAGAAGCCTAACTAGTGCTTATTAAGTCTCTCTGTTCCAGACGTCCACTATCTTATTAAACCTTCCCTGTTTTACTGAGAAGGAAACCACCATGCTGAGAAGTTTGCAATAGGGAGCTGGTAGCGACTTTGAAGCAGGAAACTGTGGGAACAATGCAGATGCTGCTTGACTTACGATGAGGTTATGTCCAGATAAGCCTGTCCATCTTTGAAAATACCCTAAGTCGAAAGTGCATTTAATATGCCTAACCCACCAAACATCATAGCTTAGCCTGGCCTACCTTAAACATGCTCGGAACACTGACCTTAGCCTAAAGTTGGGCAAAATCATCTAACACAAAGCCTATTTTACAATAAAGTGTTGAATATCTCATGTAACTTACGTAATACTGTACTAAAAGTGAAAAACAGAATGGTTGTACGGGCACTCGAAATCCAGTTTCTACTGAATGTGCATCACTTTCACGTTGTAAAGTTAAAAAATTGTAGCCGAACCATCCTAAGTCAGGGACTGTGAGTACTGTGTCAGTAACAGTAAGGGCAGTATTGGAGAACCAAGTTAGCAGCTGCTGCAATAGTTCAAGTCAGAGATGAGGAAAACCTAGACCAAGTCAGTAGCAGCAGAGATGGAGGGGAGAGAGCAGATTTAGGGAGAGCATATATTGGGTGATGTAGGGAAGGAAGAAGAATGATGTCAAGATTCCCAGTTGGGGACCTGACAACATTGCAACATAAGACACACAAGAAGATCGAGTGGGTGGCTCATGCCTATAATCCCAGCACTTTGGGAGGCAGAGCCAGGAGGATCACTTGAGCCCAGGAGTTCAAGACCAGCATAGGCAACATAGTGAGACCTCATCTTTACAAAAAATGAAAAAATTAAGTGGGAGGATTGCTTGAGCTCGGGAGGTTGAGGCTACAATGAACCATGATCATGCCACTGCACTCCTGCCTGGGTGACAGAGTGAGACCCTGCCTCAAAAAAAATAAAAAAAGACACACAAGAGAAAAATATCAGCATGTTGTTTGTTTTTGGTGGAGTTGATTGTGGGGTTATAGGGAAAGGAATTTAGCTTGGGACATGGCAAGTTTGAGGTTCCTGTAGAGTATCCCAGTGAAGATTTGTAATAGAGTATTGGATGCACATATTAGATGGCACTTGGTGATATGATAAGAACTCAAAAAATGTTTGAGGAATAAAGGAAAGAAGAGGCCAGGCGTGGTGGCTCATGCCTGTAATCCCAGCACTTTGGGAGGCTGAGGCAGGCGGATCACTTGTGGTCAGGAGTTAAAGACCAGCTTGGCTAACATGGTGAAAATCCATCTCTACTAAAAAATACAAAAATTAACCGGGGATGGTGGTGGGTGCCTGTAATCCCAGCTACTTGGGAGGCTCAGTCAGAAGAATCGCTTGAACCCAGGAGGCGGAGGCTGCAGTGAGCCGAGATCGTGCCACTGCACTCTAGCCTGGGAAACAGAGCCAGACTCCGTCTCAAAAAAAAAGTGAGAGAGATTGAGGCCGGGATGTATGGCTCAGGCATCATGAGCATGTAGGGGCAGTTAAAAAGCAGAAGAAAGAAAGATTGCCTAGGGAGGCAGGAAGGGTGAGGTGAGAGAAGAAGAGGCCCAGGACCAGATTCTAGTCACCAACAGCGTTTAAGGGGCAGGTAAGGAAAACAAAATCATCAGCAAAGACTGAGAATGAAAGCTCAGAGAGGAAGGAAAAGCCACATATCCAATCAGTACAGCTCCATCTGAATAAAGGTAGCGCCCCCCTCCCCCAAATCATTAGACAAATGCCTGAATCGTGTTTTCTGTTGATATTTCCTAAGCACCTAGATGCAGGGAATAGAAATAAATAAATGGTTCCCTTTGTCTCATCCCCTTCCTGCCCTCTGAGAGGCAGCTCTGAATGTGTGCTTCCTTTCTGGGGGTGTAGATACTTTCTGGACCAACCCTCAGTACCGTCTGAAGCTCCTGGAGGAGGATGATGACCCTGATGACTCGGAGGTGATTTGCAGCTTCCTGGTGGCACTGATGCAGAAGAACCGGCGGAAAGACCGGAAGCTAGGGGCCAGTCTCTTCACCATTGGCTTTGCCATCTACGAGGTGTGCAGTCCTGATTGGCTCCAGCCCAGGAAACATACTTTCCCAGCAAGGATGCTTCCAGGGGCTTCTAGAGGGGTCCTCTGGCTTCCTCAATACCCAGTGACCCACAGAGTTCCTGGTGTCAGGCCCACTTGTGTTTGTAACAAGCAAAAAATACCAGGGGGGGCACTGGAGAGGCAGTGGAGCGGGCCTGGCAGGACAGGTGCCTGGGGGTCAGGCTTCCGCATGTGGGCTGCAGTTGCTGGCATTCCCTTCCGCAGGCTCCTCATCCTCATTCAGATCTGAAGCATCTTCCTTTCTGTTTCTCCTCAAGGTTCCCAAAGAGGTATAGCAGCAGCAGCGGCCAGCAGTTGTGTGCAGCACTACCCAGGGGGCCCCAAGTCTGTCTGTGGCTCATCGAGAAGCTTCCTGGTGGGGTTTGTGGGCAGGACTGTGATAGGAGAGGGCCTTGCCTGCGTTATTTCCACTGCAGAACAGGTGCCTCAGGGCATTGCATGACCCGTGACTACCACCCCCAGGATGTGCACTTTCTTCCTCACACCACTCTGCATGTCACACACACGCCTTTGCACACTCACCCTCCTCCACGCTCACAGCCACACACACAGTCACACAGACACGTTCTGAGGGTGGCTACCCGCTTGGGATGGAGGAATCACTTCCCTCAGAACCCAGCCAAGTCCTCTAGGCCTCCTTGGGGGTCCTTCCAGCCTGAGGGGCTTCAGAGCTGAGGAGCAGCTGTTCTGGTAAGTGTCCCTGAGTGTGGGGATGACACACTTGCCCTTCACTCTGAATCACAACAGAAAAGGAAGAGGAAGTGAGGTAGGGAGGCTATTTAAGCCTTGGGAGTCAGAAGTAGGGAGGTTGAGACTGTGACATGGGTGACCAGGGAGTTGGGAAGGGACCCTTGGAGGCGGCTGTGGCAGGACAGGACGTCCCTCCCGAGGGGCTTATGTGCCCTGGGCTCTCCCATCTCTCAGATGCACGGGAACAAGCAGCACCTGCAGAAGGACTTCTTCCTGTACAACGCCTCCAAGGCCAGGAGCAAAACCTACATCAACATGCGGGAGGTGTCCCAGCGCTTCCGCCTGCCTCCCAGCGAGTACGTCATTGTGCCCTCCACCTACGAGCCCCACCAGGAGGGAGAATTCATCCTCCGGGTCTTCTCTGAAAAGAGGAACCTCTCCGAGTGAGTGCTGGCCCAGCTTTCCCACCTGTTTCTAAAAGCTCACATGGCCCACTCCAGAGGTTGAAGGCTTGAGGCAGCTAGACACCTCTCCTCCAGGGGTCCTTCTGCTGCTCCTGAGCCACTGGCCACGTTACCCCCACTCATTCATTCATCCATTCTGCAGATATTTATTGAGCACCTACTATGTTCCAGGCACTCTCCTAGGCACTAGGGATAGAGTAGTGAAGTAAACAGAAAGAAATCCCTGCCTTCATGGAGCTTAATATTCTAACATGAGACAATAATGGATAGGAAAAACATATATAGCATGTTAGATTTGGAGAGGTGATATGGAGCAAAAATAAAGTAGGGAAGAGGGATAGGAGGTGTTGGGGATGCTTGAAATTTTAGGTTAGCATGGCCAGGAAAGCCACATCCTGTCCCTGGCCACCACAGACGAGTTCATAGCCCCCGCCACTCTGATCTCTGTCCTTGGAAGATGCACCAGGTCCATGGGTAGGTGGCTGGGTCATGCCTCTGGGGGCCTCTGAGCAATACCAACAAGAACCTGCGTGCCTGGGCTTGGCTGTTGGGGATGGTGCTGACATGGGGCTGGTTCCTGGGGTTGGGGTGTTCCAGGGGTTCTCTAGAGGCTGGTTCTGGCTTGGCTGCCAGGAAGCCGTGCACCAGAGCAAACCCTCCACGGGCCTCCTGCTTGCTTCTGGTGACACTGAGACCCCACATGTCTCTGTTCCTCACAGGGAAGTTGAAAATACAATCTCCGTGGATCGGCCAGTGGTGAGTGGTTTAGATCTTCTGTGTGAAAAGTCCAGAGGGTCCCCTTCCCTGACCATGCAGGGGACAGATGGTGCAGGGGAGAATGGGCACTGGCAGAGGGAATGGGAGTCTGGGCTGTGCTTAGCAGTCCCTCCATGGCACTGCAAATCCTGCTTGGCATGGCCTTATGCACCGGGGGCCATTGAGGCAGTCAGGGGCTGGGAATTACGGAAGAGGGTGTTGGAAAGGAAAAGCAATTTGAACAATCAGAGGGAGGGAACAACGCCACAGGAAGGGATGACAAGAGCCACAGCGAACACTGGATTCTGAGACTGGATAACATTGGATTTCACACATAGAGAAAAGAAAGTAAGCTGGTGCCGGACCTGGTGTTGACACCTGAATCCTCCACTTACCAGCGGGGTGACCTGGACAATTTCTGTAATCCCTCTCACTCAGTTTCCTACTCGGTAAAATGGGGATAATAATGTGCCTTGCAAGGCTTTTGTGAGGCTTCATCAATGAGGTGATGTATGTGAAGTGTCTGGCACAGCATGGGCACTCACACAGAGGTGCTTTTTCACACTTTACACCTTACAAGGTACTTTTCGCATGTGTCCTCGTGATACTTGCAAGGTTTCCGAGAGGTAGACGGGGTTATAATCCCTGGTGTTCAAGAAAGGAAGCAGAGGCTCAGTGGGGTTGAATGACTTCTCTGAGTTCACAGAGCTCAGTAAGTGGCAGGGTTGGAACTCACATTCAGACTCTCTGACTCCAGACTTAGGTTTTTCCGCACCTCCACGCTGAGGCCAGCCCCAGGCAGTGAGAAGCCCAAAGTCCGAAGCACAGAGTGCTGTGTGTTGGGCTCTGTGTTGAGGAGTCTTGCAGACTGCCTTGGGGCTTTGGGCTATAGTCAGTTGACAGTCCTTTGTGCTCTGTGGGGATGACGTAGGCCAATGGGAGGATAAATGCCCCCCTGAACTGTCTTCTGGGCAGTGACAGTCATGGTCATAATCCTGACCCTGAGCCAGTGCCAGGTCTCCAAGTGCCTTCTGAATGACCACAGGCGATTGGTTTTAGTGGTAGGTGTGTGGGCATCTGTTCTGGTCATCTGGATGCTGGTCATCGGTGTGCAGTATTGATCAGGACCTGCAAACTCAAAAGCTTATGGGAGCTGGCACGTCACCTGAGTAGAGCAGGCAGGTGCAGGGGTTTTGATGTCCCTGCACTGACACAGTTGTCTGCAGTTCTCAACTGACATTTGGCTCCAGTGTCGAGGGTCAACAGGAATGTTGGGGCCTGGGGCAATCTGGAAGACGCAGGGAGCAGGGCCCTTGGCTCAGCTGATAGTTGCCGCAGGGATTACAGGCCCAGGGCAGCCTGCCAGAGCTGGGGCTTTTACCAAAGAAAATCTCCCTATGTTAAATGCTTGCTCAAAGATTTTTAAAAAATATTCTATAAGTCAAAATCCATTGTCAGGTCAGTTTGAGTGAGCCACGTTTTTGGTGTTTTAGTAACCAATTTCATTTTATTATTATTTATTTATTTATCTATTTATTTTTGAGACGGAGTTTCGCTCTTGTCACCCAGGCTGGAGTGCAATGGCATGATCTCGGCTCACTGCAACCTCCGCCTCCCGGGTTCAAGCGATTCTCCTGCCTCAGCCTCCTGAGTAGCTGAGATTACACGTGCCCACCACCACGCCTGGATAATTTTTGTATTTTTTAGTCGAGGTGGGGTTTCACCATGTTGGCCAGGCTAGTCCTGAACTACTGACCTCAGATAATCCACCCACCTCGGCCTCCCAAAGTGCTGGGATTGCTTGCAGGCATGAGCCAGCACGCCCGGCCACCAATTTCATTTTTTAAAAAAGGAAGAAAGAAAACCTTAGCCAGATCTTTTTCCTTGCCATATGCAGTAAGAGTAGATTATAAAAACAAAGTCAGAGCAGTCACTGGTGTCTGGGCATGGAGGAGAAAGAAGAATTATCTTCTCCCTTCACCCTCCATGCCCCTTTTTGGCTCCATGTGATTCAGATTTCTGGACCCTGGAGCCCCACCCCAAGCTAAAGACCAGGATACAGGGAAGCCAAAAGCCACTGGCAGTTCTGAGAACTTACTTTTCACTTATTCTGCATTTACTGTTTCCTTTTCTTATGCAGAAAAAGAAAAAAACCAAGGTAGGTGTGTGGGTAGAGAGCATGAAGTGTGTGTACTCATGCATATGTGTGTATGTGCATGTGTGTGTGTATGTGCATGTGTGTGTGAGCTCGTATGCATCCATGCACCAGACTTGCCTCTCCCTCCCCCTCCTTCCCTGAGCTCTTGCTGGGGCCAAGCGTGCAGTAGCTACGATTTGCTGCGGGAAGGCTACGTGCCAAGCACTCTTTTAGGTGCTTTCCATGATTAATTCCTTCCTCACAACAGCCCTATGAGATTAGTACTATAACCATCCCCATTTTCAGAGGGAGAAAAGGTACAGACTTGACTAACTTGCCCAAGGCCACACAGCCAGGGAATGGCAGAGCCAGTACTTAGAGCCAGGCAGTCTGGGTCCAGAGTCCATGTCCTGAACCACAAGAGGCCATCATACACCATCAGATTTGGTGCTAGCATTTCTGGTGGTGCCTGGTGGTGATGGATCCATCACAGGGGTCCTCCAGGTACTGGTGCTGGCCCAGACCAGAGCTGACATTCATCAGGCACTTCCACATTCCAGGCACTGTGCTTGGGGTCAATCTCTCTCTTTTTTTCCCCCCCAATTATAACAGTATCTACAAAGTAGGTGCTGTTATTTTTCCCCTTTCACAGGTGAGATAGACTCAAAGAAGTGAACTTGCCCAAGGAACAGAACTAATGAGTGGGGAAAATGGAACTGGAAACCATGTCTGTTTACTCCAAAACCTGTGTTTCTTGCCCTCTTTCTCTGGTGCCAGCCCCCTACACTTCAAGGCCTGTGTTGTCCAGACCCACACTCGGGCCTGCCAGTGTGTGCCTGGCAGGGATGCTCCATGGCCACACCATATCCATCCTACACATCCCCCCTCAGACTGTGACCTCCATTTGCTCTGCGATCCCCACAAGCTTCAGCTGCTTGAGCAAGACACTGCTTAGAAGGCAGAGCAAGCCAAGGCCTCTGGGGCCTGCTGGGAGCCAAAGCTGGGGAGCCGTTTTCATGGGTCTATCTGCTTGAGCTGTCCTAGATGAGCAGCATGGAAGGGCAGTGGTGCCTGAGTCCGGGCAGGCTGCTTTTCTGCTCCCAGAGGCTCTGCCTGCCCAGTTGTTCTCTGCATTGCAGCCTCAATCCCCACACCCTTGCCTTTCCCCGGCTTTCCCTACAGGTGCACCACACCCACAGTGTTGGCACCATGCAGCAGCCGCTCTCCATCCTTTTCATATCCTTGTCACTTGCACGAGCATGTCTTGAAAATATCCCTTGTTTGTGTAGCATCTTAAATGTTTTTGCAGTGATTTTGCATTCAGTATCTCATTTGATCCCCACAAGAGCCCTATGAGGAGGGAAAGCAGATTTTACCATTAAATGATGAGTAAACTGAGGCCAGAGAGGATATTTCTGTTTTTTTTGAGACAGTCTCGCTCTGTCGCCCAGGCTGGAGTGCAGTGGCTTGATCTCGGCTCACTGCAAGCTCCGCCTCCCATGTTCACGCCATTTTCCTGCCTCAGCCTCCCAAGTAGCTGGGACTACAGGCGCCCGCCACCACGCCCAGCTTATTTTTTTGTATCTTTAGTAGAGACGGGGTTTCACCCAGTTAGCCAGGATGGTCTCGATTTCCTGACCTTGTGATCTGCCTGCCTCGGCCTCCCAAAGTGCTGGGATTACAGGCGTGAGCCACCGTGCCTGGCCAGAGAGGATATTTCTTATATGAGGGGCAGGGCTGGGATTCCAGCCCAGTGTTCTGATGGCTCACCCACTGACCATGCCACTAATCCGTGTCCTTTTTCAATCTATACTTTGCAGGGTTGTAGAGGTTCCTTTGAGGTGCCTCAGTAGCTGCCATGGTGATGTGGGGTGCTGAGGGCAAAGAGCTCTGTTCTCATTAATCAGAGAAGCTCGTGTTTTTATATACACCATGTTTCTGCAGGAAATTTAATTTGAACAGTGTTTCCATCTGGAAAAAAAAAAGTCTACAAAATACTTGACAATCACTGCACTAGATCATGCTGCTTTTAGCATTCTTAGCATTTCACATGCTGAGCTCTCAATACCCTACCATGAGGAGGGATGGAGTGGGTATGAAAAGATAAAGAACTGAAGTCACACGGCTTGTCAGTGGCAGAGATAAGAGCTTGAACCGAAGTTGAAGAGCTCCCGCCTATTCTTTTCCTCTTCTCACTGGATAAAGCTGCTCCAAGAGAGGTGCTGCCTCAGTGTGCCTGTTCAGACTGTAATCCTCCCTTCTTTCCTGCCTCCTCCCTCCTTCCCTCCTCTCTCCAGCCCATCATCTTCGTTTCGGACAGAGCAAACAGCAACAAGGAGCTGGGTGTGGACCAGGAGTCAGAGGAGGGCAAAGGCAAAACAAGCCCTGATAAGCAAAAGCAGTCCCCACAGGTGTCTGGGCATGTGGCATGGGTGGGGTGGCCAGCACGCTGCAGGGGCTTCCTATGCGCTTGGGATACACAGGGGCTGGAGGCTTCCCAGGAGTTTGTCTCGAACATCTGGAGGTTTGAATTTGTCCCACTGACCTTTTCTCTCAGCAAGTTCCCCTGAAATTTGGGCTGCTGCTTGGGTAAATATCCCATGATGGGGGTTCCATTCTAGGAGTGGACTGGCAGGCTGAGCCTCCCATGGAGCTGATCCAGCCAGGATAGAGAGAAGGGGAGGCAAAGGCTGAGACAGAACCAGCTTGAGAGCGGAGGCGCAACTCTTGTCTCCTGGTGGCCTTGAGCATTTCACAATAGGGGGATAAAGAATAGGAGCAGAAAAGTGGGGCTGACATCAGAAATGGGGTCCTCTAGAGCTCACAGGAGGGTGTTAGATTGGAGTGGGAGCTTAGTGGAGGTGAGCCTTAGAGGCAAAAGTCTCCAGACCAATCCAGGGCCCCTCTTCTATCCGGGGGGGCCCTCTTCTATCCAGGGCCCCTCTTCTGTCTGGGAGCCCCCTCTTCTGTCTGGGAGCCCCCTCTTCTATCCGGGGCCTCATGCAGTGGGGCCTAGGGGAGGTTCTCTGAGGACTTGGCCTTGATGACAGGGTGGCTGGAGGAATCAGAACGGTCAGACCTTCTTTGACCTGCGGGCACCTTTAGTTGGAATGGTCAGGCCTGGGATGGTGGAGGGGGCTCTTGTGGGTGGGGACTGGGGTGGCAGGGAGGAGGCTGTCTGCATGGCCGCGACATCTCCTTTGGCTGGGGGCGTCAGGGCTGGAGAGGTGTGAAGAGTCCTTGAGGCCTCGATGTGTCTCACTCCAGCTCACCAGGTCTGCATTTGCCCGTCCCCAGCTCCTGCTGCCACCTCTGGCCGTTTTAGGCACTTGGCTCCCTTGGCCCAGAGGAGCTTGCCTCACAGGCCTGTGCACCTCTGACCCCTGTGAACCAGTTTTCCTTTGTGCCTCCACAGCCACAGCCTGGCAGCTCTGACCAGGAAAGTGAGGAACAGCAACAATTCTGGAACATTTTCAAGCAGATAGCAGGAGATGTGAGTACCTCCAAGCCCAGGACACCCACAGGTGCTTCCTTCTCTCCTGGATTAACTGCTCAGATGACCAGTTATTTCGTTATTGTTTGGTAGAGGTCATTTTGGACTTCGGTGGAGCCAGGGGATGTGTGTGTAGCACACAAATCCACAAGCCCTTGAGTTTTGGACTGCCATGTCCGCTGGGGGCTCAGAGGCCTTTTTGCTCTGAGCTGCCCACGGTGGTCCCGATAGCTAAGGTGCAGTATCTGGCCCCCCGTCTTCCTCAGAAAAGCCCCAGCTTCCCATGACATAATAGCACCGACAGGGATTTTACAAACACGGCCAGCTGGAATTTGTTTTGCAAAGTGTCTGCGCCAGGAGCTGCTGTACTCCTGAACCATGACCCTCCTCTCCCTTCCTCCTCAGGACATGGAGATCTGTGCAGATGAGCTCAAGAAGGTCCTTAACACAGTCGTGAACAAACGTGAGTTGCTCAAACCAAATGGGGGTGGGGTGGGTGGGGAGTCCCGTTGTCTCAAAGCAGCTCCTCACTCTTCTCCATCCCTCCAGACAAGGACCTGAAGACACATGGGTTCACACTGGAGTCCTGCCGTAGCATGATTGCGCTCATGGATGTATCCTTCCTGCCGCCCCTTCCCGACCCTCTGTCATCAGCCCACGGGGGCCAAGGCAACATACTGGGTGCCCAGTCAGGCAAAGGGCCCTAATTTGTGCCCAGGGAAACTTAAGGAGACCCTGATTCAGAACATCTTGGATACTCCTCTGAAAGGGGTTGGTTAGAGGCAGAAGGGGAGGACGTTGGGTTGTAACTGCCCTAACCCCTGTGCTTCTCTCAGGCCTGGGATCCTGCCCAAGCAAAAGTGGTCCTTAGGAGAGTGGCTCCTGGGTTACAGAGTAGGCGCAATCTCTGACTGGTGGCGGAGTGGAGGGGAGGGTTAAATACCACAACAGGGCAGTGGATAGGACAGCCCAAGCGGAGTCTCCTAGACCCTCCCTCCAAATCCAGGGGGATTTTGCTGTGTGCTGTGTGCTGTGTAGCCCTGACCTCCCTCCTCCAGACAGATGGCTCTGGAAAGCTCAACCTGCAAGAGTTCCACCACCTCTGGAACAAGATTAAGGCCTGGCAGGTGGGAAGAGAAAATGAAGTGTGGGAGTCAAGAATGGGGTTGATTTGGAGATTCAGTGTGTGACCTCCATCCTCAAATTTTCTATTGCCAGAAAATTTTCAAACACTATGACACAGACCAGTCCGGCACCATCAACAGCTACGAGATGCGAAATGCAGTCAACGACGCAGGTGCTGAGAAGGAAGGGGTGGCAGGGATGTGGACCCGAGGCGGTGGGAACAGGAATGGGAGGGGACTAGGCTACTAGGGCCCCACTAGAGAAAGGAGAGGAAAAGGGCTTCTCACTTTCCCTTCCCAGGTCACAGAGTGGCCGAGAGGCAGGGAAAATAGAAGGCAGGCCCAAGGCCTCCAGCTCCACGTCCACCTCTAACATGGTCCCCTCCACAGGATTCCACCTCAACAACCAGCTCTATGACATCATTACCATGCGGTATGCAGACAAACACATGAACATTGACTTCGACAGTTTCATCTGCTGCTTCGTTAGGCTGGAGGGCATGTTCAGTAAGTAGGGGAGGGGGGCTGCCCTCTGCTTTCTTGCAGGGGCAGTTGCGGCAACAGGCATCTCACCTGATAATCTCCAGTCTACTCCATCCAGGCTGAACAAGAGCCAATGTCCTCTTTAGGCCCAGAATGGGATGGCAAAGGGAGGGTTACTGGTGATTCTCTGCCTGCACATCTTTGTGCTGATGAGGGACAGCACTGGGCACATGGTCCTCTGAGGGGAAGTTACAGTAGTAGAGGCGGAGTGCGCCTGTAACTGGCCTCTGGCCTGTGCATTCTTTCACAGGAGCTTTTCATGCATTTGACAAGGATGGAGATGGTATCATCAAACTCAACGTTCTGGAGGTAAAGCATAGGCACAGCACATTCCCCCTACACATTAAAACTCAAGGTAGAGGGGTCACGGGCGGACTGGACCCAGGGTGTGCTCCTCGTTTCCACACAGTGGTGGAGGGAAGGGATAGGAACAGAACACGGAGGGAGGCTCAGCAGGCTCCCAGGACACGTGCACTTGAGGTCCAAAAGGATCTCTGCTCCCCCAGTCACTTGATGAGGGAAAACATGCACCTTCTTAGGGAAGATCTAGGAGAAAGGAAACAGTAAGCCACTGCTTCTTGGAAAATCTTCTGGGGGTCTGACCTGCTGGGCCTGTTCCCTTTCCTCTTGCCCTGTAAGATTCCTAGGGCGGGGGAGGGGGCGGTCACTCTTTTCTGATCTACATTCTGATCTTGGGACTTCTTTCAGTGGCTGCAGCTCACCATGTATGCCTGAACCAGGCTGGCCTCATCCAAAGCCATGCAGGATCACTCAGGATTTCAGTTGCACCCTCTATTTCCAAAGCCACTTACCTCAAAGGACCCAGCAGCTACACCCCTACAGGCTTCCAGGCACCTCATCAGTCATGTTCCTCCTCCATTTTAACCCCTACCCATCCTTGATCGGTCATGCCTAGCCTGACCCTTTAGTAAAGCAATGAGGTAGGAAGAACAAACCCTTGTCCCTTTGCCACGTGGAGGAAAGTGCCTGCCTCTGGTCCGAGCCGCCTCGGTTCTGAAGCGAGTGCTCCTGCTTACCTTGCTCTAGGCTGTCTGCAGAAGCACCTGCCGGTGGCACTCAGCACCTCCTTGTGCTAGAGCCCTCCATCACCTTCACGCTGTCCCACCATGGGCCCAGTGCTGGGCTTCTGCTGGTTATTTTAGGAGAGGCCTGCTGTGGGGTAAACTAACTCAGTGGAATAGGGCTGGTTACTTTGGGCTGTCCAACTCGTAAGTTTGGCTGCATTTTGAAAAAAGCTGATCTAAATAAAGGCATGTGTATGGTGGTCCCCTTGTGTTTTGTTTCTCACATTTAGATATCAGCAATAGCATGACTGAATGGCTTCCAATCATACACTCACCTATCACCTAGAAGAGAACAATGAAAAACACACACAAAAACAAAATCTTGAACCCCCCTTTAATCATGCCTATTGCTATTTCTTGAGCATAAGAATGGCTCAGATACTTTCCAAGACATAAAAGGAAGGCAGAGGAATAGTTGTTGCTGTAAAAGACGTCAAGAATAAATGGGTCATGTACAATGGGAGGGGCTGGTTACCTGAATGTAATGGAGTAGAGATTGAGCTATCCTAGCTCCTCTGCTCACTAACTGACCTGTCGCATGACCGTGGACAAAACCCTGAACGCAGCTGTTTGCTAAACTTCTCTGGACCATGGCCTGCGGCATATCTATAGGCATCCTGTGTTTTCCACCCAGTTTCCTTCTTCCTCGCTAAGCCAACGTGGAAAGGGCTGACCATGAATATGCAGACAAGGTAACAAAAGTAAACCGTCAATTAGTAAAAGTACTTTATTTTCCTCTTGTATTTGCTTTATATCCTCTTGCTTTACAAAGTTACGAAGTTCACAGCTTTATACCAAAATGTAAGAAGGCTATTTGCTTATAAACGTTTTTGCAGTCAGGTGTCATCTGATTTCATTCTTCTAATCCATATTCAATATTAAATCAGAAACCAAGGGTGCTGGAGCAGCTCTAGGGCATATATTTCTCTTAAATATGAGAAAGATTTTCAACAGCTTTTCCTCCTTGACCCCCTCCTCTCCCAATTTATTTGGGTCACTACCTTGAATTTAGAGTGAATCTGGGAAATTTAGTCACCAGGTAACCCAGCAGGGCCATATACTTGGGCTTGGAGGTGAGGTTAGAGGTTACTGTCTAATACAATAAGTCTGGTTTCTATGAGGCGCTCATATCCACTTGCATAAGGAAACCTAGTCTATCCCAAATCACCTCCACCACAACTTCTATTCCTGTCTATTAGACCACTTCTCTTAAACCCGAGGAACCTGATGATTTGGGGGCAGAGATAAAACCATTATTTTATAAATGTGGCAGGTATGGCCTTCATAATTCTAGAAGCTCCCGTTTAGGTAACAGAAACAAAATTTAGATGTAAGCATAAACTGCAGTTATTTGAGCAAACCAGAGCGTATGTGCTGTTCAAATCCCACTTCACAATATACTTCAATCTCACCTCCAATGAATTCTCTTCCATAAAATAAACCATTCCACTAAGTATATAACTACTCCCACCAAATCATCCACATGCCTCATCACTAAAGTTGTCCATTGTATAATCTATCAGAAAAAAAGACAAAATAAAACCTGTGTTAAGCAAATAATCATTTAAACAGTAATAATATTGCCTCTAAATTAAAGGTAAGTCAGGAGCTGAACACTCAACTGTTAACTCTTCTGGGGAAGAAAAAAATTCTTCCCACAAAAGCAGGAGTGCAGTAGTAAATAATGACTTTCTCTCAGATTCAAGTAATATCAGGTCAAGATAACCTTTGCTGTTAGAGTTTTGTTTGCATTGTGTGGAACTCCTTTATAAACTGAGTAGAGAGGTGTGCCAAAATTATTTTTAACCTAATTAAAAACTTTCACAGAAAACTTGAAGTGACTGATAGTTTATCACAACAAACTGCCATTTAAACACTAGCATAGGTACACAAAAAGATTTATACTATGGTTTTCTTGGCTATAAGCCATTAGAATTAGACAAAAGCAACCGAGAATAACATTCTAAAAGTGGCTCCAACTACTTTAAAGACATGAGTCAGTTTTTGTCAGGTCATTTAATGGTTTCCTTCCTTCACAAAGCCACTAAATGCCAGAGTCAACACAGATCCCTGAGCCATAGCTCTTCTCTGAGGGGAAACAGGGTTATAATCAGTCACAACATTGTGGAAGACATTAAAAAAAGAAGGCAAAGTTCTGCATAATTTTCAAGACAATTGTAAGTAGTAACACACAGCCATAAGCAGCCAAAATGCTTATGGTCCCTTTATTTCTTAATAGAGGGCTAGAACGGTTCATTTTGGGTAACACACTAATCTGGTGTTAAAAGAATTTCATGTGTTCTTGAAACAAAGGCATTACTGCCACTGCTTCAAAAAAAAGCCTTTGTGAAATGAAGAAAAATATGACAAACACAGGTTCCCACACATATACATACATACAAAGGAACCTGCACACTTGCACACACACAGGCAGATATAGGCGTACAGTTCCACCAAAGCAAAGTCCAAATCAGAGTTCTTACTGATTCTACCAGTCTGTAATACTCTCAGAAGTTCCCCACAACTGCCCAACACCTCACCTACCCTTTTCCTGCTGCACAAAGGCTCCTTCACTCTCATCTTTTCGATATATCATCAAGCAGGGCAGAAGGGCACTAAGCCGCAGAGCATTCGAGGCTCTCTCAGCACGCTGCCAGCCAGCGTGAAAATGCGGCTTCACTACAGCCCAGAGAAAAGGGCCAGGTTTAGTCATCGATCCAAATGCATTTTCCCGGGAAATGACCATTCCCAAACCCACAGAACAGCTTGGCTTCTCTGGATATCCTTATAGGAAATAGGGGTGAGAGGTGGGAAAAGCTTCTTAATCTCATACAGAAACAGCACAAATATTTAATACACCTTTTGCAACAAGATCTTCTCTGTTCTCCATTAAGCATCATGTAAATCTCACTAGTGTGGTTAACAAAATGGCTTTCCCCAAGGACAGAAGTCAAGAGCCTGCGGGGCCATTAATTATCTAGTACTAGGCCATTCATTATCTCCTAGAGTAACTCTTTTTTTTTTTTTTTTTTTTTTTTGAGGTGGAGTTTCACTCTGTCGCCCAGGCTGGAGTGCAGTGGTATGATCTCAGCTCACTGCAACTTCTACCTCCAGGGTTCAAGTGATTCTCCTCTCTCAGCCTCCTGAGTAGCTAAGACTACAGGCACATGCCACCACACCCAGCTAATTTTTGTATTTTTAGTAGAGACGGGGTTTCACTATGTTGGCCAGGCTGGTCTCGAATGCCTGACCTTGAGTGATCCACCCGCCTCGGCCTCCCAAAGTGCTGGGATTACAGGTGTGAGCCACCAGGCCCGGCCTCCTAGATTAATTCTCGACATTTTTTGGATCAAGTAAGAACCACTGGAGCCTTTCCTGGAAAAAAGAACACATACTCAGTCTCACACACAATTTCTGGGGGCTCACAGACCCTCTTGAAGCCTATCCATGAACCCCCTGGTGAAGTCCCCCTGCCCGACAGCCTGAGGGAAGACATGTGAGTGGATGTATGTGCACTAACAGGGGCGAAGACAGACCTGGATGCTCTGCAATCCCAGAGAGCATGAGGCACCATGTCCCAAACCTTGGTATGTGGCCCTGGGCTCCTCCCCCTTATTTTCTCTCTCTGAAGAAGCTTTCTGAGTTTTTTGTTTTGTTGTTTTTTTTTTTTTTTTTTTGAGACGGAGTCTCACTCTGTCACCAGGCTGGAGTGTGCAGTGGCACGATCTCGGCTTACTGCAATCTCTGCCTCCCAGGTTCAAGCGATTCTCCTGCCTCAGCCTCCTGAGCAGCTGGGATTACAGGCGCCCACCACCATGCCCGGCTTTTTGTATTTTTAGTAGAGATGGGGTTTTGCCATGTTGGCCAGGCTGGTCTCCAACTCCTAGCCTCAGGTGATCTGCCTGCCTCAGCCTCCCAAAGTGCTGGGATTACAGGCGTGAGCCACCACGCCCGGCCACTTTCTGAGTTTTGAGGATCCAGAAACAAAAGGCTGGAAAGCAACACTTCTACAGGTTTACTGATGAGTCTGGAGAAAATCCAAAAACAAAGCCCCACTGAGGGTTTGTGAATTTGGCTGTTCTCAGTGGCCAGGCAGAGTCTCTGCTCCACTCTTTTTTTCCCAGCTAGCAGGGAAGTGAAGGCAAAGAACTGTCTCAGAAACAAGTCTCTAGGAAGTCTGCTTGAGGTCCTGAAAACTGTATTCAGATGCTTTATTCTAACCCCCTCTCCCCCACCATCTTAGGTGCTGCAGGGGGGTGGAAAACACCCCGTGAGCCCAGAGGAATACTCAATGGCTGCCATCAGTCTAGGCATGGCCATACAGTGGGAGAGATGGAGGCTGGCAACTGAACAAACCAAAAGGGTTCAAACCAACATTAGGCTTGCAGGGTCAGACACTAGAAAGGAAGATAAAGGTACACCTCCAGTTCAACAGCCTGACAGGATCTGTAGCAGGTAGTGCCCAGGTTCAACAGCAGATGTAAAGGTACACATTAGGTCTACGCACTGCCTCACACTGAGCTTTCTATCCACATTTACCGAGGTTTACTAGGAAGTGGTGTCTGTAAGGACTTGTGACTATGTGATTTGCTTTCTGAATTCCTAAAAGATAGCAGAGCAGCCACTGTTTGTCAAAAATCTACTGTGTCCTTTAGCACTTAAAGCCAGCTCTATCTATAAAGCAAGAAAACAGTGACACACACTGCACATAATTGTTAAGGAAGAAAACTATTTGCTTCCAGTTTAAATACCCAGCTATTACAAATGAAGAAATTAAAACTGATCCTGAAAGTCTAGCACTTAAACAAACTTGTACTTAAAAGCCTGACTATAGGTTTAAACCATCATAAGAACATAAACTAAAAATTGCAAACTGAAATCAATAAAATATACATATGATTAGGGTCAAACTGGGTAACCAATTAGGATCTGTATCTTTAATAAACATCTGGAGAATGCAAGTAGCATATATCACTATATGCCATGCTGTCCCAGAGGAGTATGGTTCCTTAACATCTGTCTAAATCTATTTAAAACCTCCAGCAAGAACTTAAAAGTGTAATCTATCATCCCATAGAGCTGCCCAGACTTATGCTACGGGTATGCCTGGCTAGTAACCACTTTCTCCTTCCTTGCTTCACCAAGGAAGGGAAGAGAGTGGCCTGTGTGGGGGGCCGATGTGAAAATAGTTCAACTAATGACTTCCCAACGTGGGAGGCAAAAAACTTCATGAATCAATTTTGCTGTCATCTTCAGCATGTCGTTCAATATGTCCTGCAGCATCCTAGGAATGAAGGGAAAAGGGCCCATGAGAGAGAAGTCGATAGTAAGACAGGAGAAAGTCAAAGCCAAGGAAAGCCACGTGGGTCCATTCCACCTAGGATCCAGACAGGAAAGGCAGTTAGGAGCCAGCACTTTGCTAATTTACATGAAACCATGTACTTAGAGGTGAGTTGTTGTCTCAGCACAAGAGCACTGTAATAAATCTCCAGGTTCAGTTACTGGATTTGAAACATCTGAAAACATTCTCTTCAGGCCCTTTCTCAAAAATGACCTAATTCTTCATTTGCAACTTCATTAAGCTACCCTCCAAATCTCTGAATCATAAAAAGAAAAAACCCTAGGCCCTCCCTATATATGGCAATTCTCAATAATAAAACAAAAAAGGTTTGCTAGCCCCTGCTCTGAGCAGTCTACTGAATCCCAGACAAACCTCAAGTCCCACTAATGTACCTGTTTGGATCCTTTCCTAGCAGTGAAAAAAGCATCGCAGTTCTTCCAGCGACATTTCAGAGTCTGAAAGTTGGGATTAGTGTGGTCGGTCAGCAAGTGTTGTTTTAAATGATCTACAACGCCAAATATCAGAGAGCAGCCATGCCACTGGAGAGAAAGAAAATGAGACTTGGTGAAAAAGGGTGCAGTGAACGTGAATCAGAACAGCCCCCACCTGGATCCCATAAGCACTATGGAAGCAAAAAGCCAGCCCCTTATTTCAAATTTATTCTTGGCTAGAAAAGACAACAAAGCCAAGGCAACCAAAATATCAGTATAATGAGGAAACTTGAAAATACTGGAAAAATCTTTTGATATTTTGAGAGGGCACAGCACTAATGTAGCAATTACAACTTCTTAAATCAGGAAAGGCCAGCAAATATTTATGGATAAATTACCATAAAATTCTGTTTAAACTGTATTTTTTAATGTTGCCATCATAAAATTGAGTTTCTATCTTAGTTTATTCAATACAAAAGGCAAATACCTTTCCTATAATACCAAAAGGGCTTTTTTTTTTTTTTTTTTTTTTGAGATGGAGTTTCACTCTTGTTGCCCAGGCTGGAGTGCGGTGGCACGATCTCGGCTCACTGCAACCTCTGACCCCTGCCCCCCGGGTTCAAGCAGTTCTCCTGCCTCGGCCTCCCAAGTAGTTGGGATTACAGGCGTGCACCACCATGCCCAATTAATTTTGCTTTTTTTTTTTTTTTTTTTTTTTTTAAGTGAAGACAGGGTTTCACCATGTTGGTCAGGCTGGTCTCAAACTCCCAACCTCAAGTGATCCGCCCACCTTGGCCTCCCAAAGTGCTGGGATTACAGGTGTGAGCCACCGCACCTGGCCTGAAAGGGCTATTTTTAACAATTCTAAGAACTGTTGAATGTAAATGTGAAAATAAAAATGTCTGATAAAGAATACTACATTTGTGGAAATATTTATTGTAGAATACTGTGTTTGCCATGGAAGCCCGACTTTACTCACAACCTTTGTCACTTGAATCTCAATCTTATGAATACCTACTTATTTTTTTAAGCTATAATTTTACTTATAAACGTGGCTTAATTTCATGCATTAGAAAGCATAAGCTAGTGTCTTATGCTTCCTAAATGGTGGCTCAGTGGGATCACACCCTGTAATCCCAGCACTTTGGGAGGCCAAGGTGGGTGGTTCACTTCAGCCCAGGAGTTCGAGACAGCCTGGGCAACATAGTGAGACCCTTTCTCTACCAAAAAAAAAAAAAAAAACCGGCCGGGCATGGTGGCTCACGCCTGTAATCCTAGCACTTTGGGATGCCAAGGTGGGCGGATCACCTGAGGTCAGGAGTTCAAGACCAGCCTGGCCAACATGGTGAAACCCGACTCTACTAAAAATACAAAAATTAGCCAGGCGTCTGGCATGTGCGTGTAATCTCAGCTATCCGGGAGGCTGAGGCAGGAGAATCGCTGGAACTTGGGAGGTGGAGGCTGCAGTGAGCCAAGACTGCGCCACTGCACTCCAGCCTGGGCGACAGAGCGAGACTCCGTCTCAGAAAAAAAATAAATAATAAAAATAATACAAAAGTTAGCTGGGCATAGTGGCACATGCCTGTAGTCCCAGCTACCAGGGAGGCTGAGGTAGGATGACTGCTTGAGCCTGAGAGGTTGAAGCTGCAGTGACTGTTGTGACCACACCACTGCACTCCCGCCTGAGTAACATAACAAGACCCTGTCTCAAACAAAAAAAAAAAAAAGAAAAGAAAAAGAAGAAAAGAAAAACAAGGAAGCACAAAGACTCTCTGTCTTGGCTTTTCCCTACAGGCTTGTTGGTAAAGTCCTGTGATTCTAATTCAAACACATGTTTATTTCTTAAAAGTAATGCAGGCCAGGCATGGTGGCTCATGCTTGTCAGCCCAGCACTTTGGGAGGCCGAGGCAGGTGGTTCACAAGGTCAGGAGTTCAAGACCAGCCTGGCCAACATGGTGAAACCCTGTCTCTACTAAAAATACAAAAATTAGCTGGGTGTGGTGGCGGGTGCCTGTGTTCCCAGCTACTAGGGAGGCTGAGGCAGGAGAATCGCTTGAACCCCGGAGGCAGAGGTTGCAGTGAGCCGAGATCGTGCCATTGCACTCCAGCTTGGGCAACAGAGTGAGATTCTGTCTCAAAAAACAAAACAAAACAAAACAAAACAAAAAAAGTAATGCAAAGTTAAGTTTTTCCTCTGTCAGTACTACTCCATCCTTCTCTCTATAAAGCCAGAGGTATCTTCCCCATTTCTCTCTATAGATTAACTCTATTTGTGTACTCTGGATCCTGTCATTCAGTAGTGCCTCCTTATCCATGGTTTCACTTTCTGAGGTTTTAGTTACCTGTGGTTAACTGATCTTCAAAAATATTAATTGGAAAATTCCCAAAATAAACAATTCTTGAGTTTTAAATTGCACATAATTCTGAGCAGTGTGATGAAATCTCCTGCCATCCCACTCCATCTCGCCCAGATGTGAACTGTCTCTCTGTCCAACATATCTACATTATATTCGCTACCGCCTGTTAGTCACTTAGCCCTCTTGATTATCACATCAAAAAAACATAGACCGTATCCCCCTTGGATAAAGAGGAACTGTACTAGATTTTGCTTGCCTTCACTGAGAAAATTAAAAAGCAAAGACAGTAATATGTAAAGAGCTAAAAAGTCACTAAGCTGTGGACAAGCGTAAAGTCGAATTTTAAAATGGAGAGTGTCAAGTTCACGCCATCAATGCTGAAAAGGATCTAAGGGTTTTAGGGAAAAGCTACCATTGTTAGAACTGACGAAAAAAAATTAAGGCTTATAAGAAATAGTGTGAAAATTTTAAGGGTTAATCATCAGTCCTAACCCCAAAATAAAAACCACACAATTCAGCCTGATGAACTAAGGTTTAGAACTTACAACACCTTAAATTTTTTTTATTTGCCTATTCCTCAAAAACCAATGAGGACACAAACCAAACCATTAACACTAGTAATCTCTGATGAGCAGGAGTAGAGGGGGCAGTGCCATTACCAAAATAAGCACTTCCACTTTTTATTTCACATATTTCTGTACTGTTGTTTTCTAAGCATGTATTGATTTTATAATAAAACAAAACCACCACCTAGGAGACAACCTGTGATCTACAGTGTAAGGCATAAAGTAGATGCTAAAATATGCTAAAATATAAAAATGCGACACTGATGATAATGAAGATCTATCAATTAGCCTAGGGTGAAGCAACCTCTAGAAGTCCAGTGACAGGAAGAGTTTCACTCCTTACCCAACAGCGGTAATTCTGCATCAGATTAAGCCTCACGGCCTGAATACTGCCATCATAACAGCCAGTGTAAATCTGGAGAAAGAGAGGTTTATAATATCAGACCAAAATACACACAAACTACAAAACACCCTCAAAACAGGAGTCACAAGCTCCTTGCAGCAGCTACAAGAAAACAAACACCTAAATCAAAACCAGCTCCAGAGTAGGAGAATGGGGAAGTATTTTCCAGATCTTCTAGTCTAGGTATTTTGCAGCTGTGCTCCTTAGAAAGCCACTTGGGACCAGGGCAGAGAGGAGTGGCAGGGCTCAGAGGCACCCACTTGTCCTTTATACTTTAACTGGGGTAGCCCTGGTTTCTATCAGGTGCTCTATGTTAGGCACCTGTATTTCCCTGGAAAAGAAAGGATTCTATTACTCAGAGTCTGAAAAACATCCATTCTGGTTCAACTCCATAACTTAAAAAATAAAATAAACAAGGCTTAGCAGGGTTACGTGAGTTGGTTTCTACTTTTAGATCTGCTGTAACCATGCCACATTGGCCAAATCTCCTGACTGCATTCCACTGTTCCATTCAGATCATGTCTCTGGAAAAGGCACCACTCAACTTTTTGAAGCATCTTAAAATTACCTTCTATTAAACTGTAGTTGATACTACCATTTTTATTGTAATAATTTTGGCTGTTAATAGACAATGGAATATTCAACACTGTCCCCTGGTTACTTCCCTATTATGCCAAGAGATGGGAAGGTACTTAACAATGAGGCATATCAGAAGCAGATGTCACTTTTGGAAGTGACAAGAATTTTTTAGCAAACACATTCAAAAGCAAATATCTTACATGACAACACTCACCATGCTTTTATGGATGGTCATACACATAATCATGTCTTTGTGTCCTCCATAAACCTGTAATCGATCATGAGACTTAGGCAGAAAAAAAAAAAAGAAAGAGAATTGAAGTTATTTATACCTTGCATTTAATAAGTACAGTCCCTAAAGGCCTTTGGCAGGTTTAAAACCACACCTGAGGCGCTAAGTGGAAGCACTAGTAGCATTCTAACAGAAATATATTCTAATGGCAATTTTTCTTTTACATTCTACTACTCAAGGAGGGAGCTGGTAATTAGAAGTAATAAAATCAATTTTGTTAGAATCAGAGTTTCAAACTTGAAACTGCACACAAGAACTCGACAGGTTTTAAGAGACTGGAGTTGCTCTCCAGAAATTAAGTTTTGACACCCATGACCCAGATCAAGTATCTTAGAGCAGTTTCTGAAAGTTGCAGTCCACAGGCCAGCTGTTCATAATTATCTAGAATGCTTGTGAAAATACAGATTCCTGGGTTCCATCCCACCTTACTGTATCAAAAATCAACACTAAACCCAAATAGACAGTCTCCCCAAATCATTCAAGCAAAATACTGAATATCAATTCTACCTGTAATTCATAGACACGAACAAATTTATCCAGGCAAGCAGTCACCATCACTTTTCCTAGGATATTCACCACAGTCACTGCATGATTGTGACCTTTATAGATCCGCACGAGCTCACCAGTCTATGTCAGAAGAGAAGTAAGAGTCACCAGACTGACTTTCAAGACTCCTTCCTGGTTATAATTCTATAATTCTAAGACACATAATTTTGAGGATACTGTACACATACAATTAATACAATTGATTGTATTAACCGTACAAATACAGTTAATACAATTGTATTAACTTTAATAGCAGATGTATCCCACAATCATTTATTACATATACAAAATATATGGATTGTGTCCTGATGGAAAGACTCTAATATTAGTCATGGAAAGAAAACGGCCAAAACTCTATCTGTATTTATAGCCTTCCAAGTACTTTTACTTTTTTCATTTCACTGGATCTAGACCACAAGTCTATCAGTTGGGAATTATTCTGAGGTTATGAACCAGGAATTGAGCTTCAAAAAGCTGCCTCTATGACCTGAGAACAGTCTCTCAGCTGCTTCTGTTGTTCATTTTTTTAAGAGATGGGGTCTCACAGGCCGGGCGCAGTGGCTCACGCCTATAATTCCAACACTTTGAGAGGCCAAGGTGGGCAGATCACTTGAGCTCAGGAGTTCAAGACCAGCTTGGGCAACATGGCAAGATTCCATCCCTACAAAAAATATGAAAAAATTAGCCAGGCATGGAGGCTCACGCCATTAGTCCCAGCTACTTGGGGGGCTGAGGTGGGAGGATCCCTTGAGCCTAGGAGGTTGAGGCTGCAGTGAGTCAAGATCGCACTACTGCATTCCAGCCTGGGTGACAAAGTGAGACCCCTATCTCAAAAAAAAAAAAAAAAAAAAAGAAAGAAAGAAATGGGGTCTTACTTGGTCACCCAGGCTGGAGTGCAGTGGTGCAATCATAGCTCACTGCAGCCTTGAACTCCTGGGCCCAAATAATCCTCCCACCTCAGCCTCCTGAGTAGCTGGAATTACAGGACGCACTGCCATGCCCAGCTAATTACAAAAAAAAATTTTTAAGAGATGGGGCCACTATTTGGCCTAGGCTGGTCTCAAACTTCTGGCCTCAAGTGATCTTCCCACCTCAGCCTTCTGAGTGGCTGGCATTACAGGTGACAGCCATTGGGCCCAGCTCTCAGCTGTTTTTACTAGTTCTATTTTAACTACATATCATATCCAGTTTCTGAAAGCCTCAGCTGCTCAGTTTATTTCAAGTTTAA
Source organism: Pongo pygmaeus (assembly GCF_028885625.2). Classification (NCBI taxonomy): domain Eukaryota; kingdom Metazoa; phylum Chordata; class Mammalia; order Primates; family Hominidae; genus Pongo; species Pongo pygmaeus. The sequence goes on from NC_072389.2 coordinate 47,654,611, forward strand.
ATGAGGCATTCAAACTAAACCTTACATAAAGCCTGTCTGTCCACCATTAAAAACTTCGATGAGGTAGAATTTCTAAGTTACACAATATTATCCAAGAGCATATGCATAGGGATGATTATGAATCCCTTCAGTGGATAAAGGGCTTAATTTAAATTGCAAGCGGTTTAAGAAAACCATCAAGCTTTCACCATTATTTTATTCAAGGTTTCTTTACACAACACCAACATAGCTTACGTGAATGTTGTGGGCATGGACTGACTGATCACTGGAACCACTGAACACGAGATCATTCACCACCTTAAAGAAAAAAATTAAACAAGTCAGATTCTGTATACGGTTCTTAATTTTCTCTATAACTTGTAATACACATTGGTGAATTCTAATTTCCATCCTATTTTGAGATGAGCACAATGAACTAGGTATAAAAGTTTCTCAGACGAATTTTCTCAGCTGAAACTTACACCCCCCTACCAAGCATGCTAATGAACTAACAATGTATTATTAGGTTTGTTACCTTTCCAGAATGATTATGAAGGAGCCTAGAAGGGCATTCGAGTATACCCACACTATAACAAAATACACTCATTGTTTCTCAAATGAAAGTGCATCACTTGGTGATGTTGGTGTAAAGAAAATGTTTACAATCTCCTTGCTCTTTCCAAGGTGGTGTTTCTAAATGACGCATGAGACAACATGAGAAATGCCATTTAAAACCCTTCTTTGTTTTGTCTTGCTTTGCTTGAGTCAAGGTCTCACTCTGTCGCCCATGCTAGAGTACAGTGGCACAATCATGGCTCACTGCAGCCTCGATCTTCGGTGCTCAAGTGATCCTCCCACCTCAGCCTCATAAGTAGTACAGGTGCACACCACAACATCCCGCTAATTTTTGTATTTTTTTGTAGAGATGGAGTTTTGCCATGTTGCCCTGGCTGGTCTCGAACTTCTGAGCTCAAGCGATCCCCCTGCCTCACCCTCCCAAAGTGCTGGGACTACAGATGTGAGCCACCCCGCCTGGCCTCAAAACCCTTCTATTTGTGCCAGACAACTCCTATTCTCTTGCACTGTACTTGCCTTCATGCAAAGAATGGTTTTGCTATGGCCCTCCAGAGTTCTGAGGAGCAGTCCATTCCGGGCATCGCGTACACTAATTGTGCAGTCATAAGACCCCACGACCAGCAGTTTTCGGGCACCTTCCTGAGCTGTAGCAAGACAGCTGACTGCCCGAGGGCCATGGCATTCAAAGATCTCAAGTCGTTTGTTGTTCTGGAAAATAAGCCAAGATAACAGCTAAAAGCAACTTAGCTGGAAAACTTCAACTAACCAACATCATTACCTTGGTACAAACTCTCATTTCTGTCACCTGTACTCAAATTTTCATACCCACTGTGCAGCCTTAATTTATCCATCTCTGCTATTTCCCACTCCAACCGTTTTTACTGAACCTCCCCTATCCCCTGATGTGAGGAGGGCAAACGCTTACATTATAAACTCATTTATAACTTCAACCCACACCATCTCCATCCTAATTAGAAACTGGTTCTCTTTTTATGCTTTCTTTCACCACCTGTAAGTTAATAATAATGAAGGGTGAACCTTTTTTTTCAAACTCTAGTGCATATTCCCTGACATAGACCCAGGAACTATTTTTGTCATCCAAAATTTAGGCAATCTATGTGTCAGGCTGTTTCCAAAAATCTCTATTTAGAATTATCTTCCTAGGTAATTTCAGTAAGTCTCAAATTCTCCACTTTTTTTTTTTTGAGACGGAGTCTCACTCTGTCGCCCAGGCTGGAGTGCAATGGCGCCATCTCCTCTCACTCCAACCTCCACCTCCTGGGTTCAAGTGATTCTCCTGCCCCAGCCTCCTGAGTAGCTGGGAGTACAGGCACCCACCACCACATCTGGCTAATTTTTGTATTTTTGTAAAGACAGGGTTTCACCATGTTGGCCAGGATGGTTTTGAACTCCTAACCTCAGGTGATCTGCCCGCCTCAGCCTCCCATTACAGGCGTGAGCCACCACACCTGGCCTAAATTCTCCACCTTATTATGATGTTCTTCTGGCACCTGGTTCCATGTCATCTCTCACAACATCATTTAGTAGACTATAGAAGCCTAATTATATCAGAGTCGCAGGGTCACATCCTGAATCCCAAAACATTCTTTTATCTCAGATTTTAGACTTCTTTCCTTCATGCCCCAACCAACCCTGTTCATTAAGCCTCCCACTTCCACAAAAGTTCTTTAGGTGCACGCCTGGAGTAAGGCTCCTAAAACTAAGCAGAAAGTGACAGCTGGGAGCCTACATTGCTGAGCAATAATTTCAGCCGTCTTGAAGTGCTAGGGAGACAGACTGAATGGAGGTCAGGACCCAAAGGTGGACTGGCCCTGGTAAACAGTACTGGCTCTCTGTTGTGACTCCAGAAGCACTACATTCTAAGAGTACGGGCAACCTAGGAAAGAACCCAGCCCTCATCTTCAAAATTCACATCTATGCAGAGATTCTCAAATGTCTGTCTCTAGGACCATCTTCTCCAGGGCTTTTCAATCCTTTAAAGAACTTTTCCATTTGAATTTCTTGTCATCATCTCATCATTTTGCCTCAAGATTGTCTTGCTCCTTACTTCTGTCTACTACTTAAAAGAAAAAAAAGAGAGAGAGACAGGGTATCACTCTGTCAGCAAGGCTTGAGTACAGTGGTATGATTATAGCTCACTGCAGCCTTCAAGTCCTGGCCCCAAGCAATCCTCCTGCCTCAGCTTCCTGAGTAGCTGGGACTACAGGCGTGTGCCACCATACTTAGCTTTTTTTTTTTTTTTTTTGAGAAACAGGGGTCTTGTTTTGTTGCCCAGGCTGGTCTCGAACTTCTGGGCTCAAGCAATCCTCCTACCTCAGTCTCCCAAAGTGCTGGGATTATAAGCATGAGCCACCATATCCAACCACTTCTGTCTACTTCTGATAACCTCACAAAAGAGAAGATAATTAGGTAATTATCACATTTTAGCCTTTAAAATATTTTAAATTTACTTTCCTCTCCATTTCTATTGCCCTAATCCAACTTACTCAGACTTAGAACTTGTCTGCATCTAAAATGCAAAAATCTTCACGAATTGCCCTTCTGTGATGTATCATATCAAACAGACCAAATCACTTGGCACTTGATTATATACATGCTAGATTCTTCTAGCTTGATTTTTAAGTTTCCTGTAGGCAGAAAGCATGACATATTTTAATGCACACCTTCTGTTAGTTCCAGCTAGCATGCAGCCTATGAATGACACTGTAATAGTACCATTGTAACATACGGTTACAAGATGAGCAGAGGATATGGTGCCACAACTAACTAGCAATCAAACCTATCAATTCTGCCTCTTAGATTATATCTTTCCTCCATTCCCTTCTCTTCATCCTGTTTAACCTTTTTCATGTCAGCTTCCACTACAAAACCTCCTAAATGATCTCCCTGCCTTTGCTAATACCAATCTTTCCCAATCTTATCAACTCCAGTGACTTTTTCTAAAATATAATGGGATCATGTCTCTCATACTTTAAAGCCTGTAAGATGAAGTCCAACTACCTTAACAAAGCACATAGGGCCATCAAAAACTAAACCTTATCCTGGGGCCTAGCACGTAACAGATGCTCAATAAAGGCTAGGTCAGCAAATGAATTTATCTCTGGGTTAGGAAAGAATGAAGTCATATGGGCATTACAGCAAACCTCTTAGTTCACCTGACAGATGGGCCGCCCTCATGAAACCCTAAACCAGTGCCAAACCACACCAATGTCATACTCAACAGAATTTAAATTCATTTTTCTTCATTTTTTTAAAAATATGGAATGCTTCATGAATTTGCGTGTCATCCTTGTGCAGGGACCATGCTAATCTCTGTATCATTCCAATTTTAGTGTATGTGCTGTCGAAGTGAGCACTTAAGTTCATTTTTTATGATGTCATTCTTAAATTGAGACAGACTAGTTTAATCCATGACTCATTATTTGGCCCCAAATCTTCAGACTTGGTTTAATTTAGTGGAGTTACATTTTGGTCCTGGAACATTTGAGTAGAAGCAGAGAGAATGGAGGATCTTGTTTCACTTACATCAGAAGATAACTGTGTTTGAGTAGCGGTTAATTCTGCTGCTTCCTCACAGAAGAAAACAGGAAAATCCCTGCCTGCTACTTCTTCCCACACATGCTCACACTATTTTCAAGTGCATGGGAAGTAAGCCTTTTCTCCTCCAACCACTAACCTTTATGTTGAAGGTGACCACAGTGCCATTTGCCAGTCCCGCATAGAGGATTCGCCATCTACTGTGGAGGCAGAGGACCCGGTCTTCCAGCTGTAACTGCTCCACACACTCTCGGCTCTGATAAAAGCACACAACCTTTAATCAGCAGAGGGTACTGGCAAATGAGATGTCAAAAACAATTCCTCCAGAAAGCAGACTTTAAAATGATTCTTATGTGGAAGAAAATGTGACATCCTCTATTTTGTAGGGGACTATCTTAGATCTGTTTCTCCTTTGAAATATGAGGCCTAAGACTTCCAAGCTGTAGGTAATATGAAAAATAAACATAAATTCTAGTAATGTTACCCATGTTTCTAACTTAGAATGTAGAAATTCTTCAAAGGGTACTATGAGTCGGGTCTTAGCCTCCTAAATTAAGAGGCCAAATATAAAAGACAAAGCTGTATTTTGACATCTAAAGAGGAAAATCAGGATTATAGTTACATATTTGATAAATGCACTAATCAAATATGTGGTTTCCCACAACTGATTCTCTATTTCAATAGCTCCCAAACGTCTCCTTCAAACTGGTGCCAGGTTAGCTGGGCTAAATTACTCAAGAGGCTTTTAAAATACATAGAACCCAAGCTCCAACCCCATCCCTGAGACTCTTAATTTGGTGGGCTCTAGAATCTGTGTTTTAAAAAATTTCCCTAGTAATTCAGATGCACATGCAGATTTAATACCCACTGTTTGATCTGACCTTCAAAAAACGATTTCTTTTTGAGACGGAGTCCTGCTGTGTTGCCCAGGCTGGAGTGCAGTGGTGCGATCTTGGCTCACTGCAAGCTCTACCTCCCGGGTTCACGCCATTCTCCTGCCTCAGCCTCCCGAGTAGCTGGGACTACAGGCGCCCGCCACCATACCCGGCTAATTTTTTGTATTTTTTAGTAGAGACGGAGTTTCATCGTATTAGCCAGGATGGTCTCGATCCTCTGACCTCGTGATCTGCCCGCCTCGGCCTCCCAAAGTGCTGGGATTACATGCATGAGCCACCATGCCCGGCCAGAAAATGATTTCTACCAACTTCCTCCAACTAGATTGTACTAGCAAATGTCTTTACCTAGAACAAAGAATTGGGCCAGGACATAGTAAATTCAAAATTTGTTGTTGAGGCCGGACGCAGTGGCTCATGCCTGTAATCCTAGCACTTTGGGAGGCCGAGGCAGGTGAATCACGAGGTCAGGAGATTGAGACCATACTGGCTAACATGGTGAAACCCCGTTTCTACTAAAACTACAAAAATTAGCTGGGCATGGTGGTGAGTGCTTGTAGTCCCAGCTACTTGGGAGGCTGAGGCAGAAGAATTGCTTGAACCAGGGAGGCGGAGGTTGCAGTGAGCAGTGATCACGTCGCCACACTCCAGCCTGGGCGACAGAGCGAGACCCCGTCTCAATTAAAAAAAAAAATTTGTTGTTGAATGATACTGAAGACCCAGGTGTAGCTTTTTAAGTGGGCTTGGCTGTAGATATTAAAATCAAGATGGTTACAATTGGGTAGGATGGGACAAGCTGTAGGTAGGATGAGAAAAGCTGTGGCTTGTCAAATCCATTGATCTCCTCTCCCAACCTTCTTTCATACCTAAAAGAGTCAGTCACTTAAATTATTCAATTTCTCCCCTGAAAAAATTACAAACATAAGTGCCATATATGAAATTGTAAGATACAGCAAAAGACAATAAATATGCCTAAATATTAAGATTCATGTTGCTTCCGGTTAATCCTATGAGATCTTTTGTAACTTTATAGGGGAAACTGAACATTACATAGTAATAAAAAAAGAACAAACTATTGGCACATGTACCAATACAGATGAATTTTCAAACATGGTGAGCTAAAGCTAGACATAAAAGAATACATGTGGTATAGTTATACTGATAAGACAGCCAAGCACAGACAAAAGTAATCTATGACAGTAGTCAAAATAGTGATTAGCTTTAGAAGAAGGTTATGCCCAGGGAGGCATTTGAGGGAAGCTTCAGGGCTATGAAATGGTCTATGTTTTGATCTTCGTGGTAGTTATACAAACAAATATCTGCAGAAAAATTCATCAAGCTGTATACTTAAAATCTGTGTGCTTTACTGTATGAAGTTATGTCTCGATGTCAAAAAATGGTTACAAAATCTTTTTCACTAGTGTACAGTCCTGCTATGCCAAAGACTACATGTTAGAACCCTTAATACTGAAAAGCCTTTTAAAAGAGTTTTTGCTAATGTTGTGAGTAAAAATGGTATTCCTTGTACTTTGGTTTTAATTTGCATTTATTTGCAAGATTGTATTTTTTTCAGTTACTTGTATTTCTTTTTAAAAGACTTGCTTGTTTTTTGTCAATGTATGTTTAGGGATTTATTTATTTGTTTTTTAAAAGACAAGGTCTCGCTCTGCCTCCCGGCTACAGTGCAGTGACATGATTACTGCTCACTGCAGCCTTGACCTCCGAGGCTCAAGGAATCTTCCCACCTCAGCCTCCCGAGTAGTTGGAACTACAGGCGTGGGCCATCGCGCATGCCTAGTTAATTTTTAAATTGTTTGGGGAGATGAGGTCTCGCCATGTTGCCTACGCTGTTCTTGAACTCCTGGGCTCAAGTGATCCTCCCAACTTGGCTTCCCAAAGTTTTAAGATTATACGCATGAACCACTGAACCTGGCTATAGGAATTTAAAGGTGTAAGCCCCTGACAACATATACCAAACCTATGTTTGTCCTATCTTAAGTTACAGCTTTTCCCCCGGTTTTATGTAAGACTATTTATTGCCAAAATATGCTTACAATTTTTTTTTACAAGTTTGTATAATTTTTTACAGGATTGTACAAGTTGCCTAGCTAGGCTTGAACTCCTGGCCTCAAATGATCCCCCCACCTCAACATCCCAAAGCACTAGAATTACAGGCATGAGCCACCATGCCCAGCCTCTTTTTCTAGTTTCTTGGATTTTAAAGCTTTCTTCTTTTCTAATAGAAGCAATTAAAACTACGAATTTCCCTTTCAGCAATGCTTTAGCTGCATCCTACAAATGATACGTTGCATTTTCATTTAGTTAGGTATTTTCTAATTTCCCTTGTGATTCCTTCTTTGAACCACAATAATTTAGAAGAATTTTATTTTCATCTCCCTATATTTGGGGATTTCTTAGATTTCTGTTACTGCTTTCTAATAAATGTCATTGTGGTTAGAGAACATACTCTGTATGATTTTAGTGCTTTTAAATTGATTGAAACTTATTTAATAGCCCAGCATGTGGTCCTGGTGAATGTTCTATGTGCACATTCTTGAAAAAAATGTGTATTCTGCAATTTTGAGTGGAATGTTCTATAAATGTTAATTGGATCTTGATCGTTACTGATGTTGTACGGTTCTTTTTTTTTTTCTTGAAATGAAGTTTTTCTCTGTTGCCCAAGCTGGAGTACAGTGGCGCAATCTCAGCTCACTGCAACCTCCACCTCCCAGGTTCAAGTGATTCTCCTGCCTCAGCTTCCTGAGTAGCTGGGATTACAGACACGTACCACCAGGCCCAGCTAATTTTTTTGTATTTTTATTTTTGTTTATTTATTTTTTGAGACAGAGTTTACTTATTTTTTGAGATGCACCACACCCAGCTAATTTTTGTATTTTTAGTAGAGGTGGGGTTTCACCATGTTGGTCAGGCTGGTCTCAAACTCCTGACCTCAGGTGGTATGCCCACCTTGGCCTCCCAAAGTGCTGGGATTACAGGCATTAAGCCACCACAGCCAGCCTAATTTTTTTGTATTTTTAGTAGAAATGCGGTTTCGCCATGTTGGCTAGGCTGGTCTCGAACTCCTGACCTCAAGTGATCCACCTGCCTCAGCCTCCCAAAGTCCTGGGATTACAGGCATGAGCCACCACACCTGGCCAGTGTTGTACAGTTCTTGTATATCCTTCATGGTTTTTTATTTAGTAGTCTATCAATTATTGAGAAAGAGTTGTTAATGTCCCCAACTATAATTGTGAATTTGTCTATTTCTCCTTTCAGTTCTATCAGTTATTGTTTCATGTATTTTAGAGCTCTGTTATTAGGTACCTGTACTTATAATTGTTATATCTTTCGGGTGTGCTGACTCATCATTATGGGATGTCCTCCTTTCTCCAGTAGTATTCCTTGTCTTTTTCATTTTTTAAAGGGACAGTGTCTCACTCTGTCACCCAGGCTAGAGTGCAGTGGCATTGTCATAGCTCACTATAACCTCAAATTCCTCAGCTCAAATGATCCTCCCACCTCAGCCTCCCAAGTAGCTAGGACTACAGGTACATATAACCATGATTGCCTCATTTTTTTATTTTTTGTGGAGACAGGATCTCATTATGTTGCCGAGGCTGGTCTGGAACTTATAGTCTCAAGTGATCCTCCCACCTCAGCCTCCCAAAGTGGAATACAGGCATGAGCCGCAGTGCCCAGTCACATGTCTTAAAGTCTGCTTGCTCAGTATTAACATAACCACTCCAGCTCTGTTACTATTTGCATAGTATATCTTCTTCCATTCTTATTCTTTTACTTTCAACCTATTTTGTCTTTACATTTAAAGTATGTCTCTTTGCCTGGGCATGGTGGTGCATGCCTGTAATCCCAGCACTGTGGGAGACCAAAGCAGGAGGGCTGCTTGTGCCCAGGAGCTTTAGAATAGCCTAGGCAACATAGCGAGACCCTGTTTCTAAAAAAAAAAAAAAAAAATTTTAATTGGCAAACCATAGTGACATATGCCTGTAATCCCAATTACTCAGGAGGCTGAGGCGGGAGGATCACTTGGGCCCAGGAGTTCGAGGCTGCAGTGAGTTATGATTACGCCACTGCACTCTAGCCAGGGTGACAGGCCAAGACGTTGTCTCAAAAATAAAAGTGTGTCTCTTGTAGACAACAAAGATTTTGATGTTACTTTTGTATCCAGCCAATTTCTGTCTTTTGATTTTAGTGTCAGTTCACTCACATTTCATATAATTATTAAATATGGGTAAATTTAGGTCTCCAATTTGCTATTTACTTTCTATTTGTCTCATTTTTATTCCTCTATTTCTCCTTCTACCTTCTCTTGTATTAAGTATATTTTTATTTATTTATTTATTTATTTTGAGATGGAGTCTTGCTCTTTTGCCCAGGCTGGAGTGCAGTGGTGCTATCTTGTCTCACTGCAAGCTCTGCCTACCAGGTTCACACCATTCTCCTGCCTCAGCCTCCCGAGTAGCTGGGACTACAGGCGCCCACCACCACGCCTGGCTAATTTTTTGTATTTTTAGTAGAGACAGGGTTTCACCGTGTTAGCCAGGGTGGTCTCGATCTCCTGACCTCGTGATCCACCCACCTTGGCCTCCCAAAGTGCTGGGATTACAGGCGTGAGCCACCGCACCCAGCCTTAAGTATATTTTTAGCTCGCCATTTTAATTCCTCAATTGACTTTCTAAGCTCAATTTCTTTGCATTGTTCTTTTTTTTTTTTTTTTTCTATTTTTTTTGAGACAGAGTCTTGCTCTGTCGCCCAGGCTGGAGGGCAGTGGCATGATCTTGGCTCACTGAAATCTCTGCCTCCTGGGTTCAAGTGATTCTCCAGCCTCGGCCTCCTGAGTAGTTGGGATTACAGGTGTGCGTCACCACACCCAACTAATTTTCGTATTTTTAGTAGAGACAGGGTTTCACCAGGTTGGCCAGGCTGGTCTCAAACTCCTGACCTCATGATCCTCTTTGCATTATTCTTTTACTAATTACTCTAGGGCAGTATTTCTCAAAGTGCGGTCCCCAAACCATCTGCATCAGTATGACCTAATAACTTATTAGAAATGTAAATTCTTTTTGTTTTGGTTAATTTTTATGCTTTTTTGAGGCAGGTTCTTGTTCTGTCACCCAGGCTGTAGTGAAGTGACACAATCACAGCTCACTATAACCTTGAACTCCTGGGCTCAAGCGATCCTCCCACCTCAGCCTCCCAAACAGCTAGGACTATAGGTGTGCGCCACCACACCCAGCTGATTTTTATTTTTTATAGAGACAGTGTCTTGCTATGTTGCCTAGGTTGGTCTTGAGCTCCTGGCCTCAAGCAATCCTCCTGCTCTGGCCTCCCAAAGTGCTGAGATTACAGACATGAACCATAGTACCTGGCCTAGAAATGTAAATTTGTGAGCTTGATCCCAAGCCTACTGGATCAGAAACTCTGGGAAGGGCTGCGTGTGGTGGCTCACGCCTGTAATCTCAGCAGTTTGGGAGGCCGAGGTGGGAGGATTGCTTGACCTCAGGAGTTCAAAACCAGCCTGAGCAACATGGTGAGACCCTGTCTCTTAAAAAACAAAAAACAAACAAACAAAAAAAAAACACCTCTGGGAGTGGGGACCAGTAATGTGTTTTAACAAGCTGTCCAGGTCAATGTGATGCACACTGAAGTTGTGAGCCAGTGCCTCTAGGGATTACATTTTTAAAATTATAACAATCTAGTTCAAATTAATACTTATTCCCAGTAAAATATAAGATCCTTGTCCTAGCACAGCTCCATTCCCTCCCCCTTCTTTATGTTCCTGTTATCACATATATTCCACCTATGTTATAAACTTAATGATAGCCTTATAAATTCTGCTTCACATATCTCCATCTTTTAAAGAAATTAAGAACATATTGTATATAATTTTAAATGTAATTTTCTCATTTCTTTCAGTGCATTTAAGTTTAAAAAACTCTCAGAGGAGATGTCCATTTCTAATTCTGCAGATTTAAAAAATTTATACATTTTGCTCTTTTTTTTTTTTTTTTCTGAGACAGAGCTTCGCTCTTGTTGCCAAGGCTGGAGTGCAGTGGCACAATCTCAGCTCACTGCAACCTCCACCTCCTGGGTTCAAGCGATTCTCCTGCCTCAGCCTCCCAAGTAGCTGGGATTACAGGCATGCACCACCATGCCTGGCTAATTTTGTATTTTTAGTAGAGACAGGGTTTCTCCATGTTGGTCAGGCTGGTGGTCTCAAACTCCCAACCTCAGGTGAATCCACCCGCCTCTGCCTCCCAAAGTGCTGGGATTACAGGCGTGAGCCACCGTGTCCGGCCTACATTTTTCTCTTTATTCTATCTAGGATTAATTTTGACATATGATATGCATAACATTTGTGGCAAAGACCAAGGAAGGTATATTATTAATGTAGGAAGTGAAAAAATACTGGTGGAGACAGACAGAAAATATGGTTTATGTCTAAGTCTCATATCTACCTAAGGCTACAACAATGTGCTAAACATTGTTTAGAAGCAAAAAGGAGATGGTGGGTAGAATGAAGTGTCTGCCACAGTGTCTCCACTCCACACAGTAAATACAAAGGTGACTCAATATGAACCACTTTGGATTTCTCTGGACCCACCTACCTTAACATTATAGCAGCGGATGGTATGGTCACTGGACCCGGTGTAAAGGGCAGCATTCTTCCCGGAGGTCTGAGTAACCAGGAGGCAGTTAACTTTGGAGGTATGACCCTCAAAGACACCAATACATTTCCGACTCTAAGGTTTAAGCACAGACCAGATTATTACTTATGAGATATAGGAGGATTAGATAATATATTTCCTTAACAAAAAGATGCTAAAACATTCAGTTCACTGCTGTATCCTCAGTGTCTAAAACAGCACCTGGTACACAAAAGATGTTCAGTAAATGTATGTTCACCAAATGCCCAGCAAACAGTCACAGGCAATGAGGTATCTGAAAGTATATGTTAGTTGAGCCATACCAAAAAATACTTATGGCAACACTGTAAGATAGCCAGAATTTTAATTAATGTTTAGGGCAAAGCTTTCTGATATATGGACCAAGGACCTAGCAAATCCAAACTGTAGCTAATTTCCCACAAAAGATAAGCATTTGATAAGCAGTTTGTGAGAATGCACCATGGTATTCAAAAACATGTCAGGTGCTATCACAGGTCTAGTGGTTCTGGTGTTGTTTCTTTTTTTTTTTTTTTTTTTTGACACAAAGTCTCGCTCTGTCGCCCAGGCTGGAGTGCAGTGGTGCGATCTCAGCTCACTGCAAGCTCTGCCTCCTGGGTTCACACCATTCTCCTGCCTCAGCCTCCCGAGTAGCTGGGACTACAGGTGCCCGCCACCACGCCCGGCTAATTTTTTTTATTTTTAGTAGAGACGGGGTTTCACCATGTTAGCCAGGATGGTCTCAATCTCCTGACCTCGTGATCCGCCCACCTTGGCCTCCCAAAGTGCTAGGATTATAGGCGTGAGCCACTGTGCCCAGCCACTGGTGTTGTTTCTTATGGGTACATTCCAAATGTTATCTCAGTGCACATACTGAGATCTATTTAGAATGTACATATGTACATACACATACATATTTTGATATCCTGTTCCCCTAGATCTTATACATCCTGATAGCATTGCTTCCTTTTTTCAGTCATTCGTGTTAATCCTCATATCATTAAGCTAAAGGAATCTACATACCTGTTGCCTATATAGCAAACACATTTTCCTGGTCCATCATCTAACTTTTTAATTTTCACTGACTCTACCAATTTTAAATATTTTCATGGTGTTCATTCAGACATCATGTTCTTCAAATTTCTTAAGCCTTCATTGTTCATAAACATAATTAGTTTATGAACAAATTCAAATTAAAAACTCAAAAGTTCATTCTTTTGAGAGTAATAAGCATCAGATAATACTAAGTGTGAGGCAGTGGAAAAGTGTTGCTCTCCTTAATAACTTGAACTCTGTAATCAATCACTTGTCAGGGAAAATACCTCCTCCAGTACTTCCCCATATTCACTTCATCCCTCCTCTATTATGTAGCTGCTATGCAAGTGACCCCATTACCAACTCCAGCGTTGGGACCTGAACAGTCCAAGACCACTGGTGTAATCCCAACCCTCTTTGCCACAGGCAAAGGTGATCATTCAGGGAATAAAACACAGGACCCTTCTGTGCTGGTGGGAGGGAAAAAGAGACTCCAGTGGCTCCTGACATTTATCTTGTGAGCAAGAGGGGAACTAGCTTTCAGGAAGAGGTGACACCAGAGAAGGCAGAGTAGAGAGACAAAAAGAAATGAAGTCCCCAATGACCTTGCTGAGCTACTGGATTAAATGCATCCAAAGTCAGTCTCAGGCCCACCCCTTCCTTCAGACAGCCAACAAATTCCCTTTATTGTTTAAAAAAGTATAAACTGGATTTTCCAAAACCTGCAACCAAAAACATTCTACATGTTCTATCAACTTACCACCAGATTATAAACCCGGACAGTTTTATCTGCTGAACAGGTATATAGTAAGTTTCCAAATATCTGAATTGCATTTACAGCAGCCTGGTGTCCCTCAAAGCTTCCTTCTGTGGGTTCATCATCATCTCCTGGCTCTGAAGATATTTCTGGAAAACAAGAATAGGTTTCAGAGACATGTCTGCTAGAGTCTGAAAAGATACTCAAAAATCAGAACTATTATACAATACAGTAGTCCCTAGATTAAACCAAAAGTAGATCCCTTAAATCTTAGTTCCCCTATCAGACTATTACAATTTTCAATACACATCTTCACTATGAAGACTGCATAATAAGCAAAGGCAGAGAAGGCCTTTCACTTAGGAAAAAGATAGATAATTATATAATGAGCTTTTGGGCTGGGCGTGGTAACTCACACCTCTAATCCCAGCACTTTGGGAGGCTGAAGTAGACGGATCACCTGAGGTCAGGAGTTGGAGACCAGCCTGGCCAACATGGTGAAACCCCATCTCTACTAAAAATACAAAAATTAGCCAGGCATGGTGGCGTGCACCTGTAGTCCCAGTTACTTGGGGAGGCTGAGGCAAGAGAATCACTTGAACCCAAGTGATTCTTGGGAGGCAGAGGTTGCAGTGAGCCAAGATCACACCACTGGACTCCAGCCTGGGCGACAGAGACTCCATCTCAAAAAAAAAAAAAAAAAAGAGCTTTGAGTGATACTTGGAAGGTACCCAATCTCTCCCACACTCCCAAAAAGTTATTTCTTTGAATAACATAGTATTCCTTAAGCAGTTCCTTCTGAAAGCAAATATCCTTAGAGCCAATGAAACCTTAATACTAATTAGTTGAACAGATAAGGGAGTGGGATAAGACAGATGAGAAAGGCCAGGCATGGTGGCTCACACCTGTAATCCCAGAACTTTGGGAGGCCGAGGCAGGAGGATCACTTGAGGCCAGGACTTCGAGACCAGCCTGGCCAACATAACGAAACCCCGTCTCTACTAAAAATACAAAAAAAAATTTGCCAGGCGTGATGGCGCGCACCTGTGGTCCCAGCTATTTGGGAGGCTGAGGCAGGAGAACTGCTTGAACCTGGGAGGTGGAAGCTGCAGTAAGCAGAGATAGCGCCACTGCACTCCAGCCCAGGTGACAGAGCAAGACTCTGTTACAATCAATCAATCAATCAATCAGATAGATGAGAATAAGAATCTGAAAGACCAGGATTTGAGGTTTTAAGAATATCAGAACTGTTGATCAAGGCAATCCTCTTGGTGATAAACCCCTCCCCATTCTCCTGTTCTATAAATATATTTAAGTAGGTTTAAATCCTGGCTTTAATATTTACAAGGCTTTTAATTCTGTGGTTAACTTAAATGAAACTGAACAGCAAATACCTGAAGAATTCTTTGATCCTTTTATGGAGGAGATCACAGTCTGAGTTTCTGCCACACTACAAAATAATAGCAAAAGTGTTCTCAGCACCTGTGTGAACAGGGCGGGTAGTAAAAGTAAAAATTTCCTGACACAAAGGATTTTTCTAAACAATGGGCAAAGTAGCAATGATATAAGAGATTAGTTTTTCCATCTGAAATTTCTTAATGAAGGGAAATAAAAGCAGAGTGAATATTTATAACACAGTCAAAAGAGAAAGCAGAAAGTTTCTACTGCTGAGCTTTAATTTTTCCATATCCACAATCCCTACTGCATTCACATAAAGTTTGGTTTTTAAAGAAATTCTGACTCATAATTTAAAATTCTATTTAAAAAAATAAAGTTGGTGAAAGTTGTTCTGACTGGACCAATACAATATTCTTACCTTACAGGGATGCCATCTTTATAGCGAGTGCCAATTTCACTGGTAGAGCTAACTTCATCACACCCAGAACGAGACGTTTCTAGTGGGTTTTGCTCTGTAGAGTTCCAAATATCCTTTTTAGATGGGCTGTCTGGTTTCTCTTCTCCTGATTCTGAAGAATCAATGGCTACTACTTCTAACTGAGCATTAGGAATTTCTAGGACTTCCAGAGACGAGTCACTATCTGGCTCATCTCTGACACTCTCCTGCTCCCGACCAGTCCTGCTGTCTTCCCAAGTGGAGGTTGTTACTTTCCCCCCTTTAATTAACTTTCCAGCTTTTACTTTCCTTACAGGTTTAACAGTCAAAACATCCTGTTCAGTGTCACTATTCTCAGGAACATGGGCAGCCCGTAGACTTTTCTTCTTCCGAAGTTTCTTCTTTTTCTTGCTTCCCCTAGTCTCAGCTGATGTCAAAGTGGATTCTGCCTGTTGTTCAGGCTGGTCAGCTGGAGAGTGGGGTTCCTTCTCCAAAGGGGTTTCTGAAGCAAAAGACAATCTTAGAAAAGAACTGGTACAGGCTTCAGATCCACTATTGCCTTTGGTTGGCTCTTCCCCTTCTTTATTTATGCTAGAAAGACCAGCTGATTGGGAAGAGGGAGAGTTTTCTCTGTTTCTGGTATTTCTTTGCTCCACAGAAAACTTCAGTTCTTGGCTAGGCTCATGGAAACTTTCTGTTGACTCTGATAAGGACAATCTAGCAGTGATGACTGGATAAACTGGACAACTGTCACTGATCTCTCCTGAATTGAGAGGAAAAAAATTATTGCATCCTTTTTTGTGTTTGCTGCAATTTATCACTGACTGAAACTCTACCAAATATTTCAATGATATGTTCACAAAACCATGACTGTTTCAGCTGGTATCTCACCCCTGTTTCCCATCACCGACATACACACTCCTATGACACTTACTACCCTCTGCCTTGCGTGAATCTCACAGACACTGTGTGTCTTATTCCCTACAAAAGCTCCTTGTGGGGAGGGATTGTTTCTATCAATCTTTTTTCTTGTTTTAAATGTCCACACATTTAACATTGTGGTTTATTCTTAGTAGACACTTAAATGTCTACTTAGCTGAAGTCCTTTTACTTTTATTTCTTTGAAGTTTTCATTATCCACACCCATCCAATTTAGCTACATCTTAGTAGTTAAAAAAATTTGCTGACTTAGAAATGTCAATTTCCTTTGACTTAGTTACTTCATGTCTAGGAATTAAAAGTGATGAAATAATCACAGATGTACTCAAAGACATATACAATGCAGTGTTACACAGAATATGAAAAAAGTTAGAAAACTAAATATTCAAAAAAGATTCACCACATAAATTATTGTTTATCCAGATTATGCAACTATTCAAATATTATGCAACTTGTAATATAAAATACTTTAGATAAATTATTTTTACGACAGAAAAATCATGATATATTAAATGGAAAAATCAAGTTATATATGACTGCTCCTTTGTACAAGTTCTACATGTAAACACAAAAATATGATTTAAGAAAGATTGAAATAATATGTAATGTGAAAAATAATAGTACCAAAATATTTCATGTAATCCATAAATATATACACCTACTATGTACCCACAAAAATTTAAAATAATTTTTAAAAATATGCTAGGGGCTGGGCACGGTGGCTCACGTCTGTAATCCCAGCACTTTGGAAGGCCGAGGCGGTCGGATCACTTGAGGTCAGGAGTTCAAGACCAGTTTGGCCAACATGGCCAACCGTGTCTCTATTAAAAATACATAAATTAGCTGGGCATGGTGGTGGGTGCCTGTAATCCCAGCTATTCGGGAGGCTGAGACAGGACAATCACTTGAACCTGGAAGGCAGAAGTTGCAGTGAGCCAAGAGCATGCCATTGCACACCAGCCTGGGCAACAAAAAGCGAAACTCTGTCTCAAAAAAAAAAAAAAAAAAGTATATATATATATATACACACACGTATATATATATATACACACACACACACACACACACATATATACGTATGTGTGTGTATATATATTATATATATACGTACGTATATATATTATATATATATACGTACGTATATATATCTATACACATATGTGTGTATAGATATATATATGCTAAGCCAGGCACAGTGGCTCACACCTGTAATCCGAGCACTTTGGGAGGCCAAGGTGGGTGGATCACTTGAGCCCAGGAGATCAAGACCAGCCTGGGCAACATGGTGAATCCCCATCTCTACAAAAAAATATATATATACAAAAATTAGCTGGGCATGGTGGCTGGCATCTGTAGTCCTAGCTCCTCTGGAGGCTGAGGTGGGAGGATCACCTGAGCCCAGGAGGTCAAGCCTGTGGTGAGCTGTGAGTATGCCACCACACTCCAGCCTGAGTGACAGAGTGAGGCTCTGTCTCAATAAATAAATAAGCTATACATTTGATACTAACATCTAGATTAATACACAGTACTGGTAGTAAAATCTAGAGTAATTTTTTAAACTTTTTACTTCTGCTCAGGAAACCACACAATGCCAGTTTGTTGGACTTAATTTTCAAATACAGCACCACTGTGGTAATGCAAACTTCTAACAGGATTTTACATAGCTTAGACGTATTCTCAAATGATAACCAGGTAAGTGTTATTTTTTGAAAAGAGTGAAAACCCTGGCTATTTCTCAACAGCAAGTTCTTAGTAGATGATTCCAAACCCCATCATGGCCACGTGCCTCTCAAGCTTATATTAATCCTGGTTTGTATTGAGATTATATAGACAGTAAGTGCAAAGAAATTCAGAGGGTAGACCTTATTCAGAAAATTGGCTGAATTAACTTCAACCCCATTTATTTCACACAAAACAAATTTTGTACTTATCCTAATAAATGGAACCTTGTGGGTGCTAATACAAAGTCAACTCTAACCCTAGATTAGAGGAAATGAAAGAAAATGACTGATATTCAAATTACATTCTCTAAAATATTTTAAAAGAATCCTCCTGTATATATGAAGAGAATTTCAGTGAAAAATTAGTTGTACTTGCTCATTTTAGTTTTAATGAGCAAGTATGGCTTATATCACTCATATAAAAATGCCCCAGTCCCACTACTGGGATGCCCTTAACCCAGAGAAAAGCTTACATACTATTAGCTTCCAGTAATTCCTTGGACACATTGCAGACAGAGCTTGGTGGCACAGCATTCACATTCTCATCTTGTTCAGGAGACATGGGCTCTTGTTTAATCTGAACTGATGAGTCTGGAGCAGGGACACTGCCATGGGTTTGGAAAGTAGGAGACGTGGTTATTTGAAGAGAAGCTCCGGTGGGTGATGGAGACACATGGGAAGATGGAGGCTCCAGAAAAAGTGGGAAAAAGGGAGTGGGCAGCAGTGCGGCATCAATGGATGTTTGAGATCTACTGTTCCTTCGTTCTCGTGTGAGGCTACAGGGAACCTGGTCTGGGTGCTCAGAAGGTTCATATGTTTCTAGAATGGGAAACATACATACATAGAAATGCAAAATGTTATCTGAAAAGTCATTTGTGTCTGAGCTAATTTGTATTTTTAAACATTAGAAAAGAATTATAAATTAATAACTATATTAGTATAGTCCCTCATAATCCTCCGAAATATGGAGAATATAATCTCTACAACCACCAAGGATACAGAGAGAATAGGCATCAACTTTCTTTTTTTTTTGGGGGAGGGGGGAGGATAGGGTCTGGCTTTGTCACCCAGGCTGCAGTGCAGTGGTGCAAACACTGCTCACTGCAGCCTTGACCTCGTGCACTCAAGCAATTCTCCTGCCTCAGCCTCCCAAGCAGCTGGGATTACAGGCACATGCCACTATGCCCAGCTATTATTGTTATTATTTTTTGGAGACAGAGTCTCACTCTGTCGCCCAGGCTGGAGTGCAGTGGTGCAATCTCGGCTCACTGCAACCTCCGCCTCCTGGGTTCAAGCGATTCTCCTGCCTCAGCGTTCTGAGTAGCTGGGATTACAGGTGCACGCTACCATGCCCAGCTAATTTTTGTATTTTTAGTAGAGATGGGGTTTCACCATGTTGGTCAGGCTGGAATTATTATTACTAATAATAATTATTAATAATTTTTTAATTTATTTGTAGAGACAGGGTTTCACCATGTTGCCCAGGCTGGTCTCAAACTCCTGGGCTCAAGGAATCTACCTGCCTCAGACTCCCAAAGTGCGTGGATTACAGGCATGAGCCACTGCACCTAGCAACAATCCAATTTTTCAAATTTTAAATGACTTATCCAAAGTTACACAGGCTACTAATGGAAGGGTGAAGATTTGAACCCAGGCCTTTTGATTCCTAATCAAAACTCTTTCCATAACATATTGTCTGTTGCGAAACATTTTTGGGATGCACAGTTTACAGACCTTTCTAGAGAAGGATGAAACTGGCCAGGCGTGGTGGTTCAGACCTGTAATCCCAACCATTTGGGAGGTCAAGTTAGGAAGACTGCTTGAGCCCAGGAGTTTGGAACTATCCTGGGAAACACTGGGAGATTCCATCTCTATAAAAGCATTTTTTTAATTTTTATAACTTTTTATAATTTTATATAACTTTTTATAACCTTTAAATTTTTACAATTTTAAATTATAATTTTATAAAATTAAAAGTTAAAAATTTTAATAACCAGGCATGGTGACACACGTCTGTAGTCCCAACTACTGGGGGGAGTGAGGTGGGAAAATTGCTTGAGCCCAGGAGGTCAAGGCTGCAGTGAGCCATGATCGTGCCACTGCGCTCCAGCCTGAGTGACAGAGCAAGACCCTGTCTCAAAAAAACAAAAAAAAAGGATGAAACCAAGGAGACAGGAGAGAAATAACATGACCTTTTCATGACTACTTTTCATCCCCTCAAAGAGAACAAAAAGGCCTCGTGCAGTGGCTCATGCCTGTAATCCCAGCACTTTGGAAGGCTGAGGCGGGCAGATCACCTGAGGTCAGGAGTTCAAGACCAGTCTAGCCAACATGGCAAAACCCTGTCTCCACTAAAAATACAAAAATTAGCTGGGGGTGGGGTGGGCACCTGTAATTCCAGCTAATCAAATGCTGAGGCATGAGAATCACTTGAACCTGGGAGGCAGAGGTTGCAGTGAGCAGAGATTGCACCACTGCCCTCCAACCTGGGGGACAGAGCAAGACTATGTCTCCAAAAAAAAAAAAAAAAAAAAAAAGCAGAGAAAACAAAAAAGTAACATGCTATAGAGGGCCCAGTCCATCAGATGCCCTCTGAATACCTTGTAATCCCTGTAGAATCTGTATTCTATGGGTCCTCAGTGCACTCATCTCCATAGTTATCTAAAAATAAAGTATTTTATTAAGCATTTTGAAATCCAACTTGTAAGGTCCTCTAGGTCTCCCCATTTTTCTTCCATGTCCTGACCAAAAATCAGTGTCTTGACTGCTCTGTGACCCAGCCAGTCGCAGGTTTTCTCCAGCAGGCTTGAACCCTACCTGGGGCCTTGAAGATTCCCAGGCATTGATAAAAGTATCTAGGTTGTTGCCCAACACTGAAAGAAACTGGCCCTGGCCCTGAGCCAAATTCCTTAAACCCTCATATAAACTCCACATCCCGCCCCCTGGCTGTGGATATACCTAGGGAGAACACCCCTTTCTTGCTGTCCCTTGTGGGGACTGCTGCAGCCTACTCTGTAAGTAAGCTCTCATAATAAATGCTTTGGACTCATCACCCTGGCATTCAGTGCTTCTTTCTTTGGAATCCTGTCTCCCATTAGGCACAGTCTGGGGCACTTCCCTTGTGGAAACTCCCCTGCCATTGCTTTTGGGGTGACTCCAGCCATGGGTTTGGCAGCACAAAACATGATTTCAGAGATGATCCATTTTTATTAAATCCTCCACATGCCGTTACCTGCTGCTTGAGCATCAGTAGCCTCTGAACTTCCACATAAGCTGTCTGAAGGGCTGCACGGGCTTGCAGAAGATTGTTATCCATGCACTGCAATGACTTGCTAAGTTCTTCCTCCCTTAAAGAAATATTCAGCAGCTGGTCAACCTGAGAACGTTCTGCCAAAAGAAACCATAAGGTTCAGGTTAACACGAGAGATTTCCCTCTCATCACACAGCTCCTCAGAAGACTGAACTATACCCATTATTTAGGATAAGACTTTATGTTCTCCTCAATAGGTCATTGGAAATTCATAAAACATTTAGTCAAGCACAATGATATCAAAGCTAGGAACCAAAAGTGAGAACTGCTAAGATGGAGGTGTCTCATAAGCTCCAGTGTACCATCACATCATTCTGTCTCATCTAATCACCGCCTTCCACCACTACCTTTCCAGGTGAAATCTGTCCCATGCAAACCACCTGTTCTAGGTCTCGTTCCCCATTCTTCCTTTATCTACCACTGTCTTCACACAGGACTTTTGCTTAGATTAGACTCTGGACCTAGACTGCTTGCACTCTCTTTCCAATCCATATTTAGTCTGTTAGTTTACTTAAAAATTGTTTTTATTGGAGAAGACCTCCTGAAGAAAATACAGCTTTGAAATAGTACATTTAACTTAGTTTGAATAAAATGTTCTGTGTATGTATTTACCATCATTGTGTTTGTCTGTTTCCTAGTCAATATGCCAGGACCTCTCCCTTAAGCTCCACACCCACATATCCAACTACTGACTATGATATTTCTAGCTAGGTTATCTCAAAGGTCCTTTAAGTCAAAGAATCCCTGAGGGAATTCATCATCTTTCTCTATTCTCAATCTGCTCCTCTCATGGAGTTTTCTAGCTCTACATATGATCCATCTGGTTGGCCCAGCCAGAAATGTGGGTTGTCCTTGACTCCTCCCTTATCCATCACATCCACTCACTCAAGCCTCATCCAATCACTTCCGGGACTAGCCCTTATACTAGAACTGGGTTAGAGTCAAGGAAAAGCAAGAATCACAGAAATACATCAATGAGGGAGCAATGTTAATAACTTCTTTCCATAGTTCACTTTAGAAAAGCAACCAAGGAAGGGAGTGTGGAAGCAGGGCAGGGGGGAAGCAACCAAGATGCCTCAAAAACAGAAAGTGAGAGAAATGGCTATACATGACCAAGAGGGCCAACACGTTTCATCCCACTGAAAAGGCTCAAGGAAACTTCCTGGCTTTATATTGTCCAAGTGGTATACTAACCTTGGCTTACAAGTCTATGTGACATCATATATTTCTTCTACAGTTGTAACTGGATGTATTAGGAAATCAAACTTTTCTTTCCTCTTAAGCAAGGCAACAAAAATGTCCAAAAAAAGTAAATGGACAATCAGTGTTTGATAAATGACAAGCTATGCTATGTGTCAAGTTGCACAAATGCTGAACTGCTACAAGAACCTCTTGGGGCTGGGCACGGTGGCTCACACCTGTAATCCCAACACTTTGGAAGGCCAAGGTGAGAGGATCACTGGAGCCCAGGAGTTTGAGTCCAGCCTGGGCAATATAGCTAGACCCTGTCTCTACAAAAAAATAAAAAGAATTAGTGTAGTGTCATACCAGTAGTCCTAGCTACTCGGGAGGCTGAGAGAAGAGGATTGCTTGAGCCCAAGAGTTGGAGGTTACCAAAAACCCACCCCCACAAAAAAAAACAAAAAACACCAACTTCTTTCTCCCAAAATATTCTGCACCATACCTTTTTTTCCTTTAATTTTCCTTCTTTTATTTTTTCTCTCAAGACTTGGGAGTTCAGGAGAAGATCCATCCTGGAGGGATAAAGAAAACTGAATAAAATCCAGTGTGTAAAAGCCATTATCCAAGAGGAGAAAAAGGAATCAATTCTAAGATAGCCATACACTGTTCTTCACTATTGCTACCATCTCTAACATGATCGTAGGAGTCTCACTCACATGGTACCAACTCAACTTTTAGTTGAATAAACGTATCTGATTTAAAAAAAAAAAAAGGAATCCCGGGTGAAGTGCCTCCTAGCATCCTAGAGGTAGGAAAGCCCATGGAGGTCAGGCAAAGCATTTCATCTTGGTAGTAAGGCACAAGTAGAAGTATAGACAAAGCCAGTAAAATATATATATATATCTATATCTGATTTATAACTTGGCATAGCTTCTACTTTAAATTTCAGCAAGAAAACTTTTACAACAAAAAGCTTAACAGTCCATGAGACAAACTCTTCATCAGAGGACAATCCCTCAGCTTAAAGTGTATTTTAAGTCATCCAATAACATCCACTACATATAGCATCTAGCTCAAAGGATGCTATATCTCAAATAGCAGAATTGCAATTTGAAGCAAGTCTAAAATTCATGACCTTAACTACTATGCTTATCACCTCAGTATTAAATGAGAGAAGCCCAGCACAGTGACACATGCTTGTAGTCCCCGCTACTTGGGAGGCTGAGGCAGGAGGACTGCTTGAGTCCAGGAGTTCCAGAGCAGTATGGACAACATTGTGAGACCTCATCTCTAATATAAATTTTAAAATATTATAAAATAAATAAATAAATAATGAAGAGAAGAACCCATTTTTTTTCACATTGCTAGATCCCAGACTGTATCACTACCAGCAACTCTTTCTTTTCAGAAAGGAATACTGAGAGGGTTAAGCAATAGTAGCGGCAGAAATGCCGGAAGAGCAGAAGTGGTATCAGTGAAATAAAAGACTCTTAAAGGCCAGGCTGGGTAACTGAAGGATGAAGGACAGAGTTACACAGACTAAAAATATTTCTATACTCTGCTCATATATACGCACTCTAATAGTATTAAAACCATCTTAGTGTTAAGCCTAGCACTCCTGAATCCAGCAATCATCCATGCCCTACAAGTGCAACAGTAGAACACCTTTCTTCAGTAGCAGTGCAGAACGCATCTATGAAAACAGATTGGGTTACAGCTGAAGATGTGACTTATCGTTGGTCAGGTGATACAAAGAATCATTGGCTTGGACACTGGTTTTAGATATGACTTCATATTTTCCTGGTACTGTACATTCATATTAGATTACATTTAATTTAGCAGAATTACTCAGTGTAAGAAACCAGTAGGATGAAAGTAAGAACCTCACAATTCTTATAGAAGTTGAGAGAATCACAATCCCAGATACCCAAGAAAAATACTTGAACCTTTTTTCATAAGCAACCAACTTGCCACATGCGATGTTCTACAAAAAGCAGAGGGAATTATACTCACTCCAGTGGCTCTTCGTTTCTTTCTAATACTTTGGCCATCATTTTGTTCAGCACCAGAGGTACAGCTACTATCTGTGGCTGCATCCGCTAAACTGGAGATCGCAAGGGCTGAGGACGAATTTGATGACAGAGAGTTTCCCTCTCCATTACTCTCCTGGGAATTCTGATTCTCTGAAGGTGGTATAGACCTCTCCTGGCTGTTCAAGCCTTTTGCCAAATGCATCAAAGGTATTATATGGTCAGAGGGTAATTGTGCACTATGTCGCCTTTGGGTAGCAACATTTTCAGCCCTTTCACCTGTTCGGAGGGAGGCAGCCCGAGGTGTCACTTCTTGTTTGAGGTGCATGGTTGCTTTCTGGCTCTGTCCAGCCCTCAATGAGTTACTAGGTGAAACCATCTGCTGGGGCTCATTTTCTTTGCCTGTACCTTCCTCACTGAAGAAGCTATACACAGAAGGAGCTCTGTCCATGATCACGCTGCTCTCAGAAAGGCTTCGCTTTCTTGCCAAGCCAGGGGACGAGGAAATGGAAACACCTTCCCACTGGAATCCTTCTAGACTGGACAGATCAGGTTCCCCATCCAAATCTAAGGCTTCTTGTTCATTTTGAACAAGGGGTACCATTTCTATGCCAAACCTTAAGGAAGAAAGAAAAAATGAAAACATAAATTGGATATGGTTGTTGGGAGGGGCATTATTTTTTAATGTGCCAGGCTCTCTCAAGCACTGAGGTTATAAAAAGTAAGGTGGCTCTTGTCTTCAAGGAGTTCACAGTCTAGTAAGTGGTACAGATATAAATATATTATGTTGTGACAAGTACCAGATTAGAGGTTTGTATACAGCTATAATAATATATTTGAGGGAGTAAAAATTGAGTTTTATTTCATATGGAGCTCTAAATCTATAATAATACATACAGCATATAATTTTTAAAAGCGAACAAACCAAAACAAACAAAAAAAACCTTTTACTGAGCATTTACAAGTGCTTTATACTTATAATTTCAAGTGCTACTCACAAGGTGTGGGAAAGGAAAGTGGGGGGAAATAAATCCATTATTTCAACAAGTACAGAAATGCCCCTGAAGCCTGGAGAACTGTATCATCATGCAGCAGAGTTATGACTTTCAAGTAGCAAACCTATGTTGAACACTGTTTTACCATTCAGAAAAGTCTAGTACCTCAACATACGATGGAGAGCCAAAATATTACACAAGTGCTTAAGAGAAAGCATGTTGTAGTCATAAATATAATGCCCAGAGTACATACAGAAAAGTTAACTATTCGTAGGTTCTAAGTAAAAGGTAATGAAAACAGTTATATTTAAAAGTTATAGCACGCATTCCAAAATTAAGATCTAGAAAAAGACACAGATCTATAGCTCTACATTTTTATGCTGTCATTTTCTACCCCTACAAAGTGACGGATTTTACTCCTTAAAGTGATGACTTTTTTCCTACGTCACCATCTTGTTTCTCAAGTAGGTGTGCTTCCATTTTAACCTGTACTCTCTGCTAGGAAATACTTTATTCCATCTGTCATAGAGTATTAGTCACTATTTGATATTAAATCAAGACATCTACAACAGAGATTGTTGGCAAACATTTAATTAAATGAAACACAGAGAATTCTCTTCATCAGGGTCAAAGGGTTACTTTAAAAGAAAGTAAGGGAAAAAAAAGACACCGAAAAGCAGCACACACCTGGGTAAGCCTTTGCCCAGCTCTTGCTTTTTCTTGGTTACTTGCTGAATGACCTGTTCCCAGTTGACATTTCTCCGAGATGCATTTAGAATCTGCCGTAGGGTTGGCTTGAGCCCAGACTCCTTCTCTGTCTCACTCTTTCGGTGACCGCTAATATTGCGAATGCGGCGGGCACTATTGAGGTTTGGCTCAGGAAGGTGTACTCCAGTTTTGCTCTTCAAACTAATGTGCCGGGTTAGATCCCTCTGAAGTGAGGCAGGAAAGCCAAGCTTACTTAGTTCAGGCAGGAGAGGGCCCGAGGGCTGACTGATGTCACTTTTTTGAAGCTCTGCATCCAAGCTAGTACTCTCAAAGCCTTCTGTTTCATAAGATACATGAGATTTAATAGAGTCATCAACCTGTGCATCTTCTAGAGAGGTTTTCAAGTCTAGCAATAAGCCAGGGTGTGGACTGGCTGCAGATGTCATTTGTAATTCAGATTCTTTTTGGCGAGCTGTGGGATTACATGGGGAAGTGGATAGTTCTCTAGAAGTCTTCAGGATTCGGTCATCCTCCTCTTTCTCATCAGCAGTTCGAGCGCTGCCGGATAACAATTCCGTAGTTGCAGAACCTAGGGTTCCAATTTTTGTTCCATGCTTTTCCGTGTCAGATGTCTCTCCATCACTTTCATCTTCTAGTGCGTGCACTTGAAACTCAATTTTCAAAGACCCTTTTTCAGATTCTTCTACATTTCTACTTGCTTTTGCATAGTTCCTGGTCCTTTTAGAAGTGCTAAGAACTGGATTTTGCAATGACTCATGACACTGTAGCACCTCTTTGGCCTTTCGTAAAGTATCATTTAAATTATCACCAGATTGCTTCTGAGAGCCAAATGTACTTTTATTCCCTTTTAAAACGTGAGGAGATGAACTACGCAGTTTGGATATGTAAGGACCATGGTTATCTTCCGCAGTGGGCTTGTTCGAGGGATTTGAGTGTTCTCCAGGGGAAAAAAAATTCGTTTTGGTGTTTTTTGAGATATTCTTTGGATCTTGCTTTTGAGACAATGATTTAGTGGCTGGACATGGAAGGAGTGGGGATTTCAATGATGGCATTTTATTTGGTGTATGCTCTTGTTCAGGTTTTTCTGCAATGGGGCACTGTCTCACCACCTCGAAGGAATTAGCAGAATCAGAAGAGGCCTTGTGATTAAGAGATCCAGTATGTATTTCTTTTTGTGTTTTCTGTGTTGGGGAATTACGTGTTTCATCAGTTTGGGGCTCCTGTATTCCTGTAGTTATCAAGCTAAAATCAAAGAGAGGTTTCTCTATCATTTCTGGCTTGTTACCAGTGACGTCTTTCAATCCCGACTGTAAATCCAGAGTCTTCTGAGAAGGGTAAGGCGTCCAGCGACGAGGCTTTTCCCTTGCCGCACTGCCATTCTTTCCACTAACTTTGGAAGTAGCAGTGTCTGCTTGTTTAGTGGTTTGGCTTTCCGCCTGCTCAAAATTGAAGTCAAGTAAGCCTTCTGAAGGAAATTTATCACTTGTAAATCCTTCAGAAGGACCTCTATATGTGGCAACTGTACCAAGTTTGTCATTTTCTTGCCGCTGCCAATTATATCTGTCGTGACTGTATTTGTTTGACTTATTAGATTTCTTGTTCCATAGCATAGTCACATCTTCCATTTGACAGTTAGAATTTCTGTTTCTGCCTGGTTGAAATTTGTCTCCAGGGCCACTGTAATTCCAATTATTTGTACTACGTACACTGGATTTCCAGTTTCCGTTACTGTTGTTCATATGCCAACTGGAAAAGCCACCTGTTCCTTCAGAAAGCCAACTGGAATTCCTTCCTGTACCATTATGATTCCAATCTACTGTTCCACTATTTGAAAGCCAACCACCTCCAGAATTACTATGGTTGTGAAACCAAGTCGAGGAGCCTCCTGCAACACCCTTATGCCACCCGGAACGTCCTCTTGGTCCACCACCATTCCTCAAAGAATGTGGAAAGCTGTTTTTCCTAGTATTATTAAAGCCATCTTTTTCCCATTTCCAATCCCGCTGTGGAGGTCCACGATGATGCCATGCAGGCTGACTGTAACTCTCTCTGTCTTGGTAAGGAATTCGGTCTTCTCGTCTCCATTGGGGTCGTCTGTCATCAGAGTTTATTTCTTGGTTGCTATTGGAAGGTTCATCTTGTCTGGAAGAAAAACAGTTTTTCATTAGCGATTTAAAGGAATTCCTATGCTACCTTGAAAGGCATAACCCACCAAACTTCCCTTGTACTTTCCTCCCGTTACTTAGAATATGTAACCGAGTCTAGTTTTATATCTAATAGTGGTTGTTTTCATATCTTTAAATGATATATTTAAACGTATATTCCTCAACTTATTAATTTAAAAATTAAACATTTTAAATTATTTAAATTTCAAGTAATTACAACCATCTCCCCCATCACTCAGAAATATTAAAAATTTGGCACATTTGGCCAGGTGTGGTGGCTCGCATCTATAATTCCAGCACTTTGGGAGGCCGAGGCGGGCAGATCACTTGAGGTCAGGAGTTCAAGACCAACATGGCCAACATGGAGAAACCCCATCTCTACTAAAAATACAAAAATTAGCCAGGCATAGTGGAGCACACCTGTAACCCCAGCTACTCGGGAGGCTGAGGAATGAGAATCACTTGAACCCAGAAGGCGGAGGTTGCAGTGAGCTGAGATCATGCTATTACACTCCAGCCTGGGTAACAGAGCGAGACTGTCTCAAAAAAACAAACAAAAATTTGGCACATTTATATTCCCTCCCTTTCTTGGTCGTGTTTTCTGAGATTTTGTCCCTATCATCCAATTATTATTTTTGTATTATGCAGCTTTTTTGGAAAAAGAACAAGTATATTTTATAGCTATAGTTATCTTTTTTTTTTTGAGACAGAGTCTTGCACTGTTGGCCAGGCTGGAGTGCAGTGGCACAATCTCAGGTCACTGCAACCTCTGTCTCCCAGGCTCAAGCAATTCTCCTGCCTCAGACTCCCGACTAGCTGGGATTACAGGCATGCGCCACCACACCCGGCTAATTTTTGTATTTTTAGTAGAGACGGGGTTTCACCATGTTGGCCAGGCTGATCTCAAACTCCTGACCTCAGGTAATCCACCCACCCGCGGCCTCCCAAAGTGCTGGGATTACAGGGGTACAGGCATGAGCCACTGCGCCCGGCCTAGTTATCATATTTAGTACAATTTTATGTTCAGCTGCCCTTAATACCATGATTTTTCCAGTTGTAGGTTCTTTCTGAAAAACTCCATTTCTTAACCTATTTTAAATAAGATGATACTTTGCATGGTTATTTTTATTAATAAACACTTTGTCCAGTACCCATTCAATAACTGTTAGTGGTATAAGAAGACTTTTATGTACAGTTCCGGTTTGTGAAGGGCTTAGAACCTAGCTGAGACAGTAAGGTCACAAACAGGAGGAAAATAGCATATACCAAACAAGTAGTAACCATATTATGTGCTATAAGGAGCTTCACGAGCCAGAGGTTTTTATAAAGAAACTACAGCTGTTTCATGTTCATGTCAGACGAGGAGTCCACAGAAACATGAATAAGCTTCAGTAAGCATCATAGCAATAGGTGTAAAAACCATTTTCTTCTACAAACTGCCTATGGTGTGCATGGGCATGGTGCTTAGCATGTGGTAAGTGCTCAAAATACTGAGTACTGCTAGCTAAAATTTACTGAGTACCTAAGTGTCAGGCATTTAATGCTAAGCACCTTATATAGATTATCTCACTTAGTTTTTATAATCCTGAGGCAAGTATTTTTTTTTTGGAGATGGAGTCTCGCTTTGTTGCCCAGGCTGGAGTGCAATGGCACGATCTTGGCTCACTGCAACTTCCGCCTCTCCAGTTCAAGCGATTCTCCTGCCTCAGCCTCCTGAGTAGCTGGGATTACAGGCTCCCGCCACCACGCCTGGCTAAGTTTTGTATTTTTAGTAGAGACAGGGTTCCGCCATGTTGGCCAGGCTGGTCTTGAACTCCTGACCTCGTGATCCACCCGCCTCAGCCTCCCAAAGTGCTGGGATTACAGGCGTGGCAAGTATTCTTACTATTCCTACTTTATAGATGAGAAATTGAGCAGTAGAGAGGTTACATAACTTGCCTAGAATAAGACAGCCAGAAAGTAGTAGAGCAGAGATTTAAACCTTGGCGGTCTGACTCCAGTCAGAGTCTATACTCCTAACCATAGGCCTTCAGAGAATCAACATCTCAAAACAAAGTTTCCACATTTAAGTTCCTTCCTCTGAACTTGACTTAAAAATCTTAAACTCAATACTGACTTTAACTGGCTTTAAAGGCTTTCAATGTCTATGATATTTTGGACACAAATTGGAACTTCTTCCTTTTTCATAAGACGGAATTTAAAAGTCTATCTAGAAGTTCAAACATCCACTCATATAAATTACAATCATTTCTAAACAGGAGACTCTGTTTAGAAAGTAACAACTATTATTACATGCAGTAGCAGAATTTTTTTATAACAATTAACCAAATCGCCTTTGTCTTTTGATTCTATGCAATATGCAACTTCTGGCATCCAAGGAGACCACTAACTCAGTTATACTGATATGATCAGAAATGGGAGAATTGGGGGATAAATAAATCACAAAGTAGAATTCCTAGATCATCATGAATTGGCTAGATTCAGAAGACAGGAGCATTCAGCTAAACCCATAGACCAGAAAGAATAATCTAAGTTAAAAACTCATGAAGGAAAAAAGAAAAAAAAAAACCTCCTGAAGAAGTAGATGATTTTGGCCAGGTGTGG
The DNA here is from genome assembly GCF_028885625.2 of Pongo pygmaeus. Classification (NCBI taxonomy): domain Eukaryota; kingdom Metazoa; phylum Chordata; class Mammalia; order Primates; family Hominidae; genus Pongo; species Pongo pygmaeus. The sequence goes on from NC_072389.2 coordinate 47,685,601, forward strand.
TGGCTCATGCCTGTAATCTCAGCAGTTTAGGAGGCCAAGGCGGGTGGATCACTTGAGCCCAGAAGTTCAAGGCCAGCCTGGGCAACATGGCTAAACCCCATCTCTACCAAAAATTAAAATTAAAAAAAAAATTAGCCACACATGGTGGCAATGCATGCCTGTAGTCCCAGCTTCTCGGGAGGCTGAGGTGGGAGGACTGTTGGAGCCTAGGAAGTTGAGGCTGCAGTGAGGTGTCGTCGTGCCACTGCACTCAAGCCTGGGTGACAGACCGACACCCTGTCTCAAAAAAAAAAAAAAAAGAAGTAGATGATTTTATAAATAGGTCACCAAGGAGGCACATCAAAAGACTCAAAAAATAGTAACTATGATACAAATGTGTAATCTATTCTGACTTAATGTTTAATTATTTACACAGATAAAGCTAATAATGGCACTAGTATGTAAGAAGAAAATAGAAGTTAGTCTCCCAGAGGCTCCAACTGCCTAAAGCAGGAGAAAGTAAACTGCAACTATATTAAAAGTAATGAAAATGTCATTTGAAGGACTAAGCTACTAAATGATTCAAGAACCATGTGGTTTGAGTGTCCCGTATCTGAAATGCTTGGGACCAGAAAGGTTTTGCATTTCAAACTGCTTTGGATTTTGGAATATTTTTGCATACACATAATGGGATATTACAGGAATGGGACCCAAGTCTAAACATAAAATTCATTTATGTTTCATATACAGCTTTTATACACAGTCTGATGATAATTTTAGGTAATATTTTGAATAATTTTGTAAAATGAAATGAGGTGTGGAATTTTCCACTGGTGGCCTCATGTTGGCACTCAAATGTTTTGGATTTTGGTGTTTTCAGATTCTGGATTAGGGATGCTCACCCTTTATTGATATTTTAAGATGAAGAAAGTCTCCTTCAAGGACTTGTTCAAAAAATTTTTTTTTAATTTTAATTTTTTGTTGTTGTTTCATAGATAAGGGCTTCCTATATTGCCCAGGCTGGTCTTGAAGCCCTGGCCTTGTCTCCTCATGCACCAGGACAATAGGCCTGAGCCACTGTGCCTCCCGGCAAAAAAACTTTTAACATATAGAGTAAAAACGACTTCCTTTTTATAGTCAAGCCTCTAACTAAAAAGGAGGTACAGACCGGGTATAACTAGTATTCAAGAAGAATCTTTAAAATTTTATTTTAGAATCTGAAATGATTCTCTTCATGTTCTGGGACTTAAAAAATTATCCCACCTCATAAGTGCTTCTCTCTCTCTTTCCCTCACATTGAAAATTTCTACCTCATTAAACTCTTTTTAACAAATTTTATAATTAAACTCTTTAGACCAGAAAGCAGTAAGGTAAAAACATAAATGCCTAATACCTGAATGTATAAATATAGGTATGAAATTATGCAATACAAATTAGAAAATTTATATTGCTTAAATTATCTTGACACTTATCAAAAAAAATTTCTTCAATAAAGCACTGTGGTAGTCACTGGGGATTCAAAGACAAAAAGATAAATCAAATTTGGCAGAAACACCACATTAATTCACACCAGTCAAAAAATATTTTCCTAAGAAATGTTATTTGGCAATAAGACTATACTATATACTATAGACTACACTGTTATTTTGGCAATAAGACTATACTATATACTACACAATTTATACAATGAAGCTTATATTCTAATACCTTCCACTAGAAAATTTAAACGCCAAATAAAAACTTATTGGTATTCAAAAGATTTGGATACTGGCCAGGTACAGTGGCTCACGCCTGTAATTCCAGCACTTTGGGAGGCTGAGGCAGGCAGACTGCTTGAGGTCAGGAGTCTGAGACCAGCCTGGCTAATGGGGTTAAACCCCGTCTCTACTAAAAATGCAAGAAAAATTAGCCAGGCATGGTGGCAGGCATCTGTAATCCCAGCTACTCAGGAGGCTGAGGCAGGAGAATTGCTTGAACCCAGAAGGCAGAGGTTGCAGTGAGCCAAGATCACACCACTGCACTCCAGTCTGGGTGGGTGACAGAGTGAGACTCCATCTTAAAAAAAAAAAAAAAGATTTGGATATCAATAAAGCCATTCTCAACAGAGTTACCAACATGGCAAAAATTTCAGATATGTAGCTACAGCTTATGTAGGAACAATACTGAGTTTGCTTTTTTAAGAAGATATTACAGTAGTTCAAGAAAACATTCCATTGCCCTTTGATTAATAAGACAACAACCTCAAGCTTAAACTTTATACCTAAGTTTAAATGCTAAGGGCTGAACAGTACAAAGATATAAAATGTATTCTCTGCTGTGTTCTGTTATAGATAGGCTTTTTTAAAAAAATCAATTACTTACCGACTTTGTTCTTTCCTTTGTTTTATTAACTGAACGAGTTCCTTGTCAAAATAATCTTCTTCCTCTTCCTCTCCTTTTCCATCATCTTCTCTTTCCTGGGCATCAACGTTATCTTTGTGCAACTGGCCAGAAATGTGCTTTGCATATGCAGAAAGACCCACTTCTGTGACCCCGCACACTCGGCACTCATGACTAATGTCCCTAGGGAAAGAGGGAGATGAGGGACATTCAATTCTCCCCACTGGCATGGCACACTCACCAGATCTGTTATTGTTTCCTCTGAAGGACACTGCACACTTTGGCAGAGTGAAGAATTAGTGCTAATTAATTTCAATGCTCCTTTCATCACTTTTAATAAGTTTGTTTATAAGTTACTTTTGAAATGAGTTTAAGATTCTTTTCCAGCAATCAAGAGGCAATACACTTCAGATAAATGTCGTTTAGGAGGAGAAATCTTCTTGAATTGCTGTACTTAAAATCTTGTCAGAGGAAACATGGTGAAAGGGGAGGCAGGGCAGGGGGCTCAGAGCAAGCAGAAGTTGCTCTGGAGCACACCCATGGTGCCAGCTGCACTCAGAAGGCCTGGTGACAGCGCTTACATTTAATCTTCGGTCTAGAGCTTTCTTCCAGTGAAAGTTAAGGGGTGGAAACAAGAGTAGGTGGCGCAGCCAATCCCAAGTGGGTAACTAAATCGGAACAGCTGGAGCTCTGCCTGGAATGTGAGAATTCCGGACCCCAGGAGTAGTCCAGGCAAACTTTTTTGGTCTGGATGATACATGTGATCTACATTCTGCTTCAGAAGGGCTTATTTTAAAGGGAATGGAAAGCATTTCAGTTGTAGGAAGTTAACAGCTGTGCCAAGCAAATGTGTTTTCTCAAGTTTCAGAAAATGCTACATTGAGAGAGATGCAAAACCACGTTTTTAGTTAAACTAGGCAGACTTTTTTGCTTTGTTTTGTTTTTTTACTTTACATACTTCATGGCAAATCTCACTTAGCCAATCTTCAGAAGCCAAAGTCTTGAATCGGTGTCCAGAGCTGTAGCAGATCAAAAATTTAACTGCTTTTTAGCTCCTGGAAAGCCCTTGACTGGGTCAGCTGACTATGCAGTCATTTATGAGAAACATCTGAACACGATAGTTACAAGACAGCAGTATCCATTCAACAATCCAAATTGGCTTAACTCTGTATCATGTGTCTTGGATTTAGACTAGTTATATTTTTGCACTTCCTATGCCAATCTATTAAAAAAAAAAGCCAACAACCCAAAAAGACATGCCGTCTTTGTCCAGACAGAAACACATACACACACGTGCACCTCTGTTCCATCTTTCCCTCACAAATACCTAACGAGACATAGGCAGAATTTACATCAACCAGAAGAGACCCTCAAAACTGGGCACTTCATTTACTAGAAGACAGTTACTGTTACAGATCACCTGAATATTCGTTCAAGCAAAAAAAAAAAAAGGCCGGGTTTGGTGGCTCACGCCTGTAATCCCAGCACTTGGGGAGGCTGAGGCGGGCAGATCATGAGGTCAGCAGTTTGAGACCAGCCTGACCAAAATGGTGAAACGCCATCACTACTAAAAATACAAAAATTAGCCTGGTGTGGTGGTGTGCACCTGTATTCCCAGCTATTCGGGAGGCTGAGGCAGGAGAATCGCTTGAACCCGGGAGGCAAAGGTTGCAGTGAGCCGAGATTACACAACTGCACTCCAGCCTGGGCGACAGAGTGAGACTCCATCTCAAAAAAACAAAAGAAAAAAAAAAAAACCACCTTACCAAAAAACAGCTAGATTCTAGACATGCTGTTTTTTGGTAAGGTATTTTCTTTCTTTTTTTTTTTAAATGAATATTCAGGTGACCTGTAACAGAAACTGTCTTCTAGTAAATACTTAGCATAGACACTCTTGTTTAGGGTGACAAAGTCTAAACACTCAAACAATGCCCAGTAAGTTTAAAAAAACAACACTGTTCCTTATTTTGTAAGGATCATGGAGAAGAGCTCAGAAAAACTGAGAAAATTTGCAAGTTTTCACTCTTTTTTGACTTTGTAACCTCAAATACTGACATTTTTAAGATTCATTTTAATGTGCTCTGGCCAGGTTTCCTAAAAATATCAATACCTGATTACCCAGAATATCAATATTCTAATTCCACAGGTACTTAAATACATTATTTTTACTGAGGGTTTTCAACTGCACTTACTACATTTATATACTTAAAGAATAATCTTCGGCCAGGCACTGGAGTGCAGTGGCATGATCACAGCTCCCTGCAGCCTCAACTTCCCAGGCTCATGTGATTCATTTTCCCACCCATGCGCTACCATACCTGGCTAATTTTTTGTGTATTTTGTGGAGACAGGGTTTCACCATGTTGCCCAGGCTGGTCTTGAACTTGTGGGCTCAAGAGAGTCACCTGCCTTGGCCTCCCAAAGTTCTGGGATTACAGCTGTGAGCCACCACGCCCAGCCTGGCCTTAGGATTTTCAGAGTGATAATGGCTTCAATTTAAAGTCATGGTGGCTCACACCTGTAATCCCAGCACTTTGGGAGGTCGAGGCGGGTGGATCACCTGAGGTCAGGAGTTTGAGACCACCCCGGCCAACCTGGTAAAACCCCATCTCTACTAAAAATACAAAAATTAGCCGGGCATGGTGGCGGGCACCTGTAATCCCAGCTACTCAAGAGGCTGAGGTAGGAGAATCACTTGAACCCGGGAGGCGGATGTTGTAGTGAGCTGAGATCGCACCACTGCACTCCAGCCTGGGCAACAGAGTGAGACTCCGTCTCAAAAAGAAAAGAAAAAAAGAAAAAAGAATAATCCTCCACTTTCTCCAGTTTACCAGGGATACCGATACTTTTCTCTCAAGCAATTAAATTGATGGTAGCTCATTCCAACTGAACGTTAATAACAAGCTGTTTCTCAAAGCAACACACAAAGAAGTTAATTATATAAATCTATCACAATGGGCAGCATCAGAACAGTCTGAGGACTATAACAAATCTACAATATCTCATTTACACTATAAACATTCCAATCAACTCAATTTTCCAGTTAGAAAATCTTTTTGTCGGCCAGGCGCAGTGGTTCAAGCCTGTAATCCCAGCACTTTGGGAGGCCGAGGTGGGTGGATCACGAGGTCAGGAGTTCGAGACCAGCCTGGCCAATATGGTGAAACCCCATCTCTACTAAAAAAAAAATACAAAAATTAGCCAGGCATGGTGGCACGCGCCTGTAATCTCAGCTACTCAGGAGGCTGAGGCAGGAGAATCGCTTGAACTTTGGAGGTGGAGGTTGCAGTGAGCCGAGATCACTCCACTGCACTCCAGCCTAGGTGACAGAGTGAGACTTGGTCTCAAAAAAAAAAAAAAAAAAGAAAATATTTTTGTCTTAAAACTCTCTAAAACTATGGAAAATATCTTAGCCTACTTTTCTACCTAAAAGCTCATAAAATGCTAAACTGAATATTGCAGTACCAGGGACATCCTTCAATTGGGGACTTCAGTATAGTCCCTAAAAAGTATTTTAAAATAAAATCCCTGATTTTATCCTTACTTCTAAAATGCAGAGAATCTGTCTAATGCTCAAACTATCAAAACCCCTCGCTCTTAAAAGACACAACTAGAAAGCAATACTGACTTTCCAAAATATTAAGGAATGTTGTATAAAGTAGGCAGAACTTAACTGTTAAAAATAAACATCCATAATCGTACACCCACACACCCTGCAACCCCCAAAGCACAAACATATGTTGGATTCTTAACAGTGGAACATTTTCAAACCATTTTGCAATCCTAGTGAGAAAGAATATAACCATAGTTCCAAAATTATTTGACAGAGAACAAATCAGAGACCCTGCCCAGAAGGGCATATGCAATAAATGCAGTATAAAAATTAACACTAGCCGGGTGCCAACGCCTGTAATCCCAGCACCTTGGGAGGCCGAGGCGGGCAGATCACCTGAGGTCAGGAGTTCAAGACCAGCCTGACCAACACGGAGAAACCCCGTCTCTACTAAAAATACAAAATTAGCTGGGCGTGGTGGAGCGTGCCTGTAATCCCAACTACTCAGGAGGCTGAGGCAGGAGAATCGTTTGAACCTGGGAGGTGGAGGTTGCGGTGAGCCGAGATTGCACCATTGCACTCTAGCCTGGGCAACAAGAGCAAAATTCCGTCTCAAAAAAAAAAAAATTAAAACTAAAAATAATTTTTCAAAAACCAAATCCCTAACATTTTTCTTATAAATAAAATCCAGTTTAAAATAGAAACTTTGCAAGAAACTTCAAAAAAAAACTTTATAAGAAACTTCAAAAAGAGAAACTTCAAAAAGTGTGTAGGGGTAATATGGTTACCTCCACACACATCTGCGTTTTCAGGAGATGTGGTTATACTACCCTGTTCTTTCTCTACCTAGCCACATCTTCTGAAAATTCAAGTGTGTGTGGAGTAAGCATATTACCTCTGTTCTCTACACAACAGGCATTCATGCTTCAACATATAGTGTTTGGGAAACCATGTTTTAAAAGCCTAATAGCAAATTAATATTTTAATGATGTTACTTGATAATTATTTATTAACAATCAGTTAAAATACTTACTATACTGTGTAAATAAATAAAATAATCATGGGGGAAATGTACAGCTTTGCTCCTTGGCTAGCAAAGGCAATAATTTTCCTTAGGGCATTTAAAGGAGGGCCTAAATTAGCTTCATCCTGTTACCACACAATTTCCTCTCATGTGTGAAACACAAAGTCTTAAGATACTCTCTCCATAAGCTTTTCTTTATTAAGCTTGCTCTAACTACCCGACAACAGCTGCTGAATAAATAAAGGTTTGTGCCTTTTTAATAGTCTCTAGCTGGAGATGTTACTTATGGCCCACACTTCTGAAGAAGTATATTAGGAAAAAATAGGGAAATGTTTCACATGTCCACAGCCATGAACCAAGTAAGACCAGTTACTTATTGCTTATTCAAGCTTGCATGCAAAGCCTAAATAACACGTACTTTGCAATTCTTAACCAGATCACAACCAAAAACTGTAGACACAACTATAAAGAGAAAAAGAAAGTCTCAGTGTCAGAAACCCAGTAGTTAAAAATGAAATCCAGAGGAAATAATCACAAACTCAGGATAACAGGGTAAAGAAATAATGACTGATAATTATTTGTCCTGATGGTACAAGCTGCTGAAGACCGTCCTTACAGTAAATGCTCCAAGTCAGTAAACAATTTTTGAGATTTTATGGGGTTTTCTATAATTTTGTAAGCTGTTTTTTCTTGCTACCTGTTTGTCTTCTCTGTTATATGTAACATAATTTGTTACAGGTCAGGAACACTATATCCAATATGTGAGTAAATAAGTATTAAAGGCTACCCTCTAAAGAAAATGAGTTAGGGTGCGAAACCTGACATTTCTATTGGCAGCTCAGGGAGGCTTTTAGTGCCTTTTTCCTAATTATTTTACTGTGATCCAAATAATTTTAAATGGTAGATAAAATCTCCATAGCACAGTGTAGTTGCATGGGTGGAAAAGAACACATTACAGAACAAAACATAAATGACAATGTGGTTCGTTAACATCACAAAACAAAATGTGTATCTATAAATATAAATGTATAGGCCAGGCGCGGTGGCTCACGCCTGTAATCCCAGCACTTTGGGAGTCCGAGGCAGGTGGATCACCTGAGGTCAGGAGTTCGAGACCAGCCTGGTCAACATGGCAAAACCCAGTTTCTACTAAAAAGACAAAAAATTAGCCAGCGTAGTTGCGCGTGCCTATAATCCCAGCTACTTGGGAGGCTGAGGCAGGAGAATCGCTTGAACCAGGGAGGCAGAGGTTGCAGTGAGCCGAGATCACACCATTGCACTCCAGCTTGGGCTACAAGTGTGAAACTCCGTCTCAATAAATAAATAAATAAATAAGTATGTAAATACATACAAAGAGGTCTGGATAGGATACACACCAACCATTGAGTCTCCTCTAAGACAGAAATAGGATTTAGAGGGGAAATGGGGGTGGAGAGAAGACTTTTACTTTTTAAACAACTTTTTATGATTCTGTATTGATTATAAACATGAGTCTTATGTGACCAAACTTGGTTTTGTTTTGACAGGGTCTCACTGTCGCCCAGACTGGAGTGCAGTGGCACAATCATAGCTCACTGCAGCCTCAAACTCCTGGGCTCAAAGGATCCTCCTGCCTCAGCCTCCTTAGTAGCTGGACTACAGGTGCAACCCACCAGACCTGGCTTTTTTTTGTTTTGTTTTTCGTTTTTTTTGTAGAGACAGGAGTCCCACTATGTTGCCCAGGTTGGTCTCGAACTCCTGGGCTCAAGTGATCCTCCTGTCTTAGCCTCTCAAAGTGCTGGGATTATAGGCACGAGCACCGTGGCCGGCCCAAACTTTTAAAAATGTTTTAAATGGCTGATTAATGATGTCCAAAATAAATGACGCATTAATCTTTGAATGCAATGGGCTTCTCTCCTACAGACTAGATTTACTGACCTCGTTTGTTTTGTTTAATGATATAGTGCATATGGGTCGGGTGGCAGGTAAGTAACCCATAATAAAATGAACTCTAGAAGGAAGTCTGTTGAAAATGGGATTTTGAAGTAAAATACTCCACATAATCAAAAGTTGACTGCATTTCATAGATTTTGAATGTTAATGATGTAGAGATCATATATATTCAAGGTATTATGATAAGGGCTCTGGCCACGCAGAGTGGCTCATGCCTGTAGTCCCACCACTTTGGAAGGCAGAAGTAGGAGGATCAGCTAGAGCCCAGGAATTCAAGACCACCCTGAGCAACAGAGTGGAACCCTGTCTTTACAAAAAATAAAGGCCAAATGAAAGACAGAGTGGAACCCTGCCTTTACAAAAAATAAAAGCCAAAAATAAAAGCCAAAAGGGTGTGGCGGCACACACCTGTAGTCCCAGCTACATAGTAAGCTGAGGTGGGAGGATTGTTTGAGCCCAGGAGTTCGAGGTTGCAGTCAGCTGTGATCATGCCATGGCACCCCAGCCTGGTGACAGAGTGAGTGAGACCCTGTCTCAAAAAAGTATATATTAAAAATAATAAGGGCTCCCCATACTAAAATTGAGTGACAGTCTCCTTTATATTGCGCTAAGACCTAACCTTCACACAATAAGAGACTGGGGGCAGGGAAAAATTCCACTAATAGGCTAAAGAGATGCTGAAAGTTTAATAACGCCTTAATTTGCCCACAGAATCTTAAACTGTAGGTCATAAAAAAATAAATTTCAAATGACCTAGGTTGACAACCTGATCAAAACTTGTAACTATTGGCCAGGCACGGTGGCTCATGCCTGTAATCCCAGCACTTTGGGAGGCTGAGGCGGGCAGATCACAAGGTCAAGAGTTCAAGATCAGTCTGACCAACATGGTGAAACCCTGTCTCTACTAAAATTACTAAAATTAGCTGGGCGTGGTGGCACATGCCTGTAATCCCAGCTACTCAGGAGGGTGAAGCAGGAGAATCGCTTGAACCCGGGAGGCGGAGGTTGCAGTGAGCTGAGATGGCACCACTGCACTCTAACCTGGACAACAGAGTGAGACTCCATCTCAAAAAAAAAAAAAAAAAAAACACACAAACTTGTAACTATTATTCATGGGATAAGATATAATTCCTATTTCCTAGGTTCCCAATGTTTCTCCATCTATCCTGTTTCCAAACTTCAAATTGACAGAAGTCAAATACATCAAAAAAGGAATCACAAATAGACAAAAGACATGGAATATACACACATGCTCCTTTTGTTTTTTTTTTTTTTTGAGACAGAGTCTGGCTCTGTCACCAGGCTGGAGTGTGGTGGTGTGATCTTGGCTCACTGCAACCTCCACCTCCCAGGCTCAAGCATCCTCCCACCTCAGGCTGATGAGTAGCTGGGACTACAGGCACACACCACCATGCCCAGCTAATTTTGGGGGTTTTTTGTGGGGCAGGGGATAGAGACAGGTGATATGGTTTGGCTGTGTCCCCACCCAAATCTCACCTTGAATTGCAATAATCCCCACATGTCAAGGGTAGGGCCAGGTGGAGATAACTGAATCATAGGGGCAGTTTCCCCCATACTGTTCTCATGGTAGTGAATAAGTCTCAGGAGATCTGATGGTTTTATAAATGGGAATTCCCCTGCACAAGCTCTCTTGCCTGCTGCCATGTAAGACGTAACTCTGCTCCTCATTCACCTTCCGCCATGATTATGAGGCCTCCCTAGCCATGTGGAACTGTGAGTCAATTAAACCTCTCTCCTTTATAAATTAACCAGTCTCAGGTATGTCTTTATTAGCAGCGTCAGAATAGACTAATACAATGGGGTTTCCCCATGTTGTCCAGGTTGGTCTTCAACTCCTGGGCTCAAGAAATCTGCCTGGCTCAGTTTTCCAAAATGCTGGGATTACAGGCATGAGCCACTGCACCCGGCCTACATTTCATTTTTTAAAGGTGTCCACTTATTAGATTTCCTTTCCTTAAACATCTCAAGCTTCAAATCACGGAATAGCATTCTTCTTTTTTTTTGAGACAGGGTCTCACTCTGTCGCCCAGGCTGGAGGGCAGTGGCGCAATCACAGCTCACTGTAGCCCAGACCTACCTAAGCTCAAGTGATCCTCCCAACCTTAGCCTCCCAAATAGCTGGGACCACAGGCTATTAGCTGCCACACCCACCTAATTTCTTTATTTGTAGAGACAAGGTCTTTCTACGTTGTCCAGGCTGGTCTCAAATTCCTGGGCTCAAGTAATCCTTCCACCCTGGGCTCCCAAAGTGTTGGGATTACAGGCGTGAGCCACTGCACCTGGCCAGCATTCTTACATACATTTAAGGTTTATATTTCAATTTTGTTTATACCAATGAGATTCAGTGCTATCTAGCAGACTTTGGATGTCTCAGACAATTCCAGCAATACTAAATGTTTACGGCATGCGGTAATTCGTAACACTGCTGAAGTAAAAATACAAAATGTCCTAGTTGCAAGGCTAGCACGTAGGAATGAGAAAGCTTACTAATGAGAGAGTTAGCTCATCCCAACTCACCTTTGTTGTAATCTACTTGATAGGGCTGCTGTGAATTCACACATTTGAGATGCCCAAAGGTATCAGAGTTTATCCCTTTTGAATGCCAAAAATCTACTATACTTGGTATTAATTCTAAAAGGTTGTTCTACGCCATAAGACAATATTTGCTTATGATGGATTACTGCAAAACAAACTGACAGTCACCATCTTCACTCAGATCCACCCACATTCACAAACTTATGGAAGAGAGCCGTTCCCATACCTGCCCTTGAGGTTCTCAAGTTCCCTGTGATGCAACATGCTCCGCATGTGTTCGTCCATCTCCTTCAAAATTAAAGAAAGTAGATTAAAACTAAGCAGGATTGCTTTGGAAAAAAAAAACTCCTCTGTTCCTACTCAATCAAAAATTGGTGCTCAAACTCCTTATGTCAAAATGTGTTTGTGGTTATTCTCAATTTAATACTGAAATCAGTTCCTTAACAATTGACTGTTTTTAAATATATTTCATGTTTAAAGAAAAAGAATTCTTAAAAAGACGTATTTAAGTGGCTTTCCAAAAAGATTAGAAAGTATTATCTTTAGGAAGCAAAAGACTTAAGAGTAAACTAAGTAGGTTAAATTCTATCCCATTACAAAGAATTTACTAAAGTTCATTTTAAAAAAACCTTTCAAATCACTCAACTTTTCAACTATTTGGCTTCCTTTATCCATAGTTTCTCAAGAGTAAGCTACAACTCTTACTTTACCCATGTCTTGGACAGGGCCTAGCATATAGTCATCAATAAGCATTTGTTGAATGAATATAGATGGATACATCAATCCTAGATAGGAGTTACAAACATAACAGAGCCTCTCTATGCTAGATAAGAAAGTTTTAAAAAAATACTTTGAACATAGCAGCTTAATCAATCCTTTATCTTCACTGTCCACTCCCTCAGTTCCCCAGTGGATTTGTTTGGTTCCAATGAAAAGTTTGAACATTTATAGTAGGTTCCCTTCTTCCCATCCTTAGAGGGAAGAAAATATGTGGGAAAGCTGCCACTTAAAAACATGCACACGGCTGGGCGCGGTGGCTCATGCCTGTAATCCCAGCACTTTAGGAGGCCGAGGTGGGCAGATCACGAAGTCAGGAGATCGAGACCATCCTGGCCAACATGATGAAACCCCATCTCTACTAAAAATACAAAAATTAGCTGGGTGTGGTGGTGCGTGCCTATAGTCCTAGCTACTCAGGAGGCTGAGGCAGGAGAATCGCTTGAACCTGGGAGGCAGAGGCTGCAGTGAGCCGAGATTGTGCCACTGTACTCCAGCCTGGCGACAGAACGAGACTTCGTCTCAAAAAAAGAAAAAAGAAAAAAACATGCACACATGTACACATACACAAAACTCAAAAAGCTATAAATGTCTATCCCTTTGTCACTCTACAGTATATACAGCCAGTATGCCATAATTAAAGAATGGCTGTTCACATATATAATTATAAAGGGCTACTACACTTGTGTTATTGCTATTTACTGCATTCCATGTGAAGTCCCTCAAACATTTTCCCACTTGAACTGCAAAATACTGCCGAGGGAGTATGATTAACTTCATGCTGAAGAATGCAGAGAAGTTAACTCGTTCATTCACCAAATATTTATCAAGTTCTTATTATACGCCAAGAATAGAGCTAGGCATTGAAGGTTAAGTGTGAAAATATTCAGTCTTGGCTGGGCACAGTGGCTCATGCCTGTAATCCCAGCACTTTGGGAGGCTGAGGCGGGCGGATCATGAGGTCAGGAGTTTGAGGCCAGCCTAGCCAACATGGTGAAACCCCATCTCTACTAAAAATACAAAATACAAAAAAAAAAAAAAAAAAAAAAACCACTAGCTGGGCTGGTGGTGAACGCCTGTAATCCCAGCTACTTGGAAGGCTAAGGCAGGAGAATCGCTTGAACCTGGGAAGGCAGAGGTTGCAGTGAGCCGGTATCATGCCACTGCACTCCAGCCTGGGCAACAAGAGTGAGACTTTGTCTCAAAAAACAAACAAACAAACAAACAAAATATTTAGTCTTGCCGTCTCAGAGTAACAAATAATCAAGTGGTCAAAGTGGGATTCAAACCCAGACACATCTGACACCAAAGCTAATGTTTCAAACACCATGTCACACTGTAAGCATTTGGTGCATTGAGATTTTTCATTATATACAGTTCATTTGTCAAAAACAATACAACACAACTCACTGTTACTTAAAGTTATCTACTATAGTGTGATAAACAGGGTTGTGATTCAAAACACTTCTTTTTTTTTTTTTTTTTTTTGAGACAGAGTCTCGCTCTGTTGCCCAGGCTGGAGAGCAGTAGCTTGATCTCGGCTCACCGCAACCTCTGCCTCCAGGGTTTCAAGAGATTCTCCTGCCTCAGCCTCCTGAGTAGCCTCGATTACAGACATGCGCCACTATGCCCAGCGAATTTTTTGTATTTTTAGTAGAGATGGGGTTTCACCATGTTGGCCAGGCTGGTCTTGAACTCCTGACCTCAGGTGATCCACCTGCCTCAGCCTCCCAAAGTTCTGGGATTACAGGCGTGAGCCACTGTGCCCGGCCAAAACCCTTCTTTTAAATGGCAATTTTACTGAAGATGACCATCCTTTCCTTCCTATCTCTACAGATGCTTCATAAGGAGAGAGTAGGCCGGGTGCGGTGGCTCACGCCTATAATCCCAGCACTTTCGGAGGCCGAGGTGGGCGGATCACAAGGTCAGGAGTTCGCGACCAGCCTGACCAACATGGTGATACCCCGTCTCTACTAAAAGTACAAAAATTAGCCGGGCGTGGCAGCGCGTGCCTTTAATCCCAGCTACTCAGAAGGCTGAGGCAGGAGAATCACTTGAACCCAGGAGGCGGAGGTTGCAGTGAGCCGAGATCGCGCCATTGCACTCCAGCCTGGAGACAGAGCAAGACTCCGTCTCAAAAAAAAAAATAAAATAAAAATAAATAAGGGGAGAGTAGCTTTACACATTACCTCTTCTAGCCACAACTGATTGGCCACTAACTAAAATTAACATTTGTGGACCTGAAAACTAGACAACTTAGTGACAGAACAGAATGAAAAACCCATTAATATACACATCTTCCGTGGGGCGCGGTGGCTCATGCCTGTAATCCCAGCACTTTAGGAGACCGAGGCGGGTGGATCACCTGAGGTCAGGAGTTCGCGACCAGCCTGACCAACATGGTGAAACCCCGTCTCTACTAAAAATACAAATTAGCTGGGCGTGGTGGCGCATGCCTATAATCCCAGCTACTCAGGAGGCTGAAGCAGCAGAATCACTTGAACCCAGGAGTGGAGGTTGCAATGAGCCAAGGTCACACCATTGCACTCCAGCCTGGGTGACAAGAGCAAAACGCCATCTAAAAAAAAGTCCTTATGCTTCCTGTTATTCAATTCTTCCTTGATTTAGATGCTTACCAATGTGCCTAATCCCCTTTACTTGAGCTAAATTTAAGTGAGTTCTGTTCCTTACAACAAAACCATTCCTGACCAAAACAGCATTCATTGAAATGGGTTTGTCTGACAAAAAAACTGATTCTTCTTACTATAAAAATGTTATCACCCACTAATAGTTTTAATGTGACTTTTTTTAAAAAACACTTCACTAATCTTGTCCTAAATTTACATGCAAAACCTTCTCCCATCCTGCTCCAAGGAATGAATGCAAACAGTGAGACAACTGAGCTTTCAAAAATCATTAGAAAAAATTCAGCCAGACATGGTGGCTCACACCTGTAAGCCCAGTACTTTGGGAGGTCGAAGTGGAAGGATCACTTGAGCCTAGGAGTTCAAGATCAGTGTGGGCAACCTAGTAAGACCTCATCCCTACAAAAAAAATTTTTAAATTAAAAAATAGCTGAACGTAGTGGCACATGCCTGTAGTCCCAGCTACTCAGGAGGCTGAGACGGGAGCATCACCTGAGCCTGGGACACAGAGGTTGCAGTGAGCTGAGATGGCTCCACTGCACTCCAGCCTAGACAGCAGGGTAAGACCCTGTCTCAAAATGAAACAAAACAACAACAACAAAAAATAAAAAAAGAAAGAAAGAAAAGAAAAAAGATCCACAGGCACAGGATTAAGGTAATAGCCCCAAATGCATTCCTTCTCATGTATTAGGCTTCTATTTAGGCCTTGTATATTAATCAGTATTATATTTTTAAAGGCTGGGTTGGTTGGAGGGGAGGGGGGACTCATGGTTAAACACATGTGGAAAACATTGAATAATACAAAAAATATGACCAAGTATAGTGGCTCACACTTGACGCCAGGAGTTCAAGACCAGCTGGACAACATAGTGAGACTCCATCTCTATTAATTACACATATATTTAACTCCAGGGCTTCTCAGTATTTTATATGTTAATGGGCCTCAGGATACTCAGGGATACCTTGCACAGCTTTTCCCCATACTCAAGTCACTTAGAACCTTTTCTCCTACATAGTTTATTTGGAGAAACCAGAGTTACACTAGTTTGGGAAATTGGAGACAAGCACGGCTTCAACACCACTTGTTCATAGTCCTATCTGAAAATAAGTATCAGTTATCCCTTCCAACTAACCCATTTTGTTATTTTCTTAAATCATACCGCTCACTTAAAGCAGGCCATTCCCTTGCTTTAAAAAAAAATAAAAAGGCAAAAAACAAAAATAAAAATGAAAACTACAACCAGCTTTCCTTTTTTTAAAAAAAAAGGAAAATAAATAAAACTACAATCAGCTTTTCCTAGGGCAGAGTAGATAATTCTAGCCCTTCATTTAACTTCATTATGATCATGGAAAAGTATGAAGAGATAAAAGTATGTTTGAAACCAGAGTAGAAGAGCCAGAAAGATTTAAAATGGCAAAATCACAAAATCATGGTATCACAAAATAGGGCTGCTGTTCTATGAAACTCCGATATCACATCTCTGAGCAGCAGCCTATCCATCTCACGTCTTCTCCCTACCTCTCTCCAACGTGAAAGTAGTCATAAGGAATTCTGACTTATTGACAATTTGTATAAACCTTCATCAAATTTTTAAAACCAGAAGAGCATTCTTTTATTTTTGTAAACAGTAGCAGGTATAGTATTAAACACGATTTTTAAATCTCAGTAATTTTTCCATGACTAACAGAAATCTAGATAGAAAAAAAATAGTATCCATCCAAGTCTACTTGGTGGATCATAATCGACCCTTCAATCTGGCATCCAACACTGTTTATCAACTATCTTCACTTAATTACAAATTACAGTCCTGCTATTCCCAAGGCAAAACTGTTTTAATCAGATGAGCCTTCTTGCCAACTCCTAGAACTGTCGTACTCCATTCCATTTGTCTCTGTACATGTTGTTCTCCTACCTAAAATATCTCTTCCTCATTTCTCTTAAACCATCGTTACTCTAGACACTTTTCAAAGTTTACCACTTCCACTCACACTTCCCTGGCTAACCTAGCCCATGATCCTCCCAGTTCTCTGAATTTCCAGTGACAATCAAGAGCATCTTAGAAGCAAAGAGAATAAATTCCTCAGTATTTAAACCAGCAGCACTACTCTGAAAGCAAATGATAAAGGCAGGTAAAGGCAAAAAGTGACACAAATTGCAGCCAATTTTAGGTACCAAAAAGATGTTTTGGCCGGGCACAGTGGCTCATGCCTGTAATCCTAGCACTTTGACAGGCCCGAGGCAGGTGAATAACCTGTGGTCAGGAGTTCAAGACCAGCCTGGGCAACATGGTGAAACCCTGTCTACAAAAATCAGCCACGCCCAGCGGCACATGCCTGTAATCCCAGTTACTTGGGAGGCTGAGGCAGGAGAATCACTTGAACTGGGGAGGCAGAGGTTGCAGTGAGCTGAGATTGCACCACTGCACTCCAGCCTGGGCAACAGAATAAGACTCCATTTAAAAAAAAAAAGTTTTACTTTGAGCAACATCCCCACCTTGTGGACATCTAGGATATTGTTAATACCATTTCTGCTGTGCTGCACTTTTCACAAGCATAGGCATAAACAAATTGTAGGTACATATAATAAATGCTATATCCTTAGCTAATCAAAAAGTACATGATTTTAAAATTGCAGAAAGCAGTATAACTTCAAATAACCTTGGAATTTTAAGGTATCTTCCCTATAACTGGTTACTAAATTTCTCTGTGTCATCTAGTTATGAATACCCTCAAATTCTGGATGGACAGAAGTTTAATAATACAGGTACTGGCTTTAGGAGGCAGTAACGAGAAAGAAACCAGTGGAATGAGACTATGGTTTAGGAAAGAAAAGAAGCATAAATAAGACATTGTCAAAGCTTTTCCTATTAATACGTATGTCTATTAATATTAATAACATCTATTAATAACATGTCTCTTTAAAAAATAGTCATAAAGCCTCAGATTCTCCCTCTTCCATTATTACCTTTTTTGAGCTGTACACGATGTGGCACAATATGCATTTTCGTTCTCGTACCATAGTGACCAGATCTGAAGCACTCAGCGCCACACCTGCAATGAGGACGTAACATTTAGTAACCTTTTCTCCTCAGATACCTTCTTACATTCATCTTCATATAACCAAAATTACAAGTCTTATCTTCCTCACCTCCACCTTGCTCCTCCCCCAGTCTTTCTGTTTCCAGGTAAACATTTTGGGAGCATAGGGTAAACATTTTGGGAGCCATCCTTGATCTTTCTTTTTCACCCCATATCCACCCTCATTAGGAAATTGTCAGACCTATCTTGATATATAGCCAAATTCCAACACTTCTCACCACCCAGCACACCTATCATCCCACATGGCATTACCCTACTACTGAAACGGCTCCTTCCTTCTGCTCTTGTCCTCTCACAGCTGATTCTCAAAACAGTGTTTTGAGAGTAGCCAAAGATTCTTAGAATAAGATTCTTTTAAAGTTTAATTCAGAATGGACAGGCGTAGTGGCTCACGCCTGTAATCCCAGCATTTTGGGAGGCCGAGGCGGGCAGATCACGAGGTCAGGAGTTAGAGACCGGCCTGGCCAACACGGTGAAACCCCGTCTCTACTAAAAATACAAAAATTAGCTGGGCTTGGTGGCAGGTGCCTGTAATACCAGCTACTCAGGAGGCTAAGGCAGAATTGCTTGAACCCGGGAGCGGAGGTTGCAGTGAGCCGAGATTGCACTACTGCACTCCAGCCTTGGCAACAGAGCAAGACTCCGTCTCAAAAAAAAAAAAAAAAAAAAAAAAAAGTTTAAGTTAGAACATATACAGGTTGAACATTCCAAATCTAAAAATCTGAAATCTGAAGTGATCCAAAACCAGAGACTTTTTGGGTGTCAACATGATGCTCAAAGGACATACCCACTGGAGCAGTTTAGATTTGGAATGTTCCGATTTGGGATGTTCAGCCAGTAAGTATGCAAATATTCCAAGATCCGAAAAAATCTGAACTCCACAACACTTTTGGTCCCAAGCATTTCGGATAAAGGAACTCAACCTGTATGTAATTCCTCTGCTCAGAATTTCCCAATGGCGTCCATCTCACTCACAGAAAACCTAGTCTTTGCCATGGCTACAATATGTTTCTCTCTTCCTCTCCGAATCATTCGCATGCCCTCCCATTCTTCCTCTATCATTCTAGTGCACTCACATTCCCCTCGTTGCTATTCTTTGTTCACATCACAGATCCTCCCACCTTAGCACCTCTACATTTTCTGTTCTCTGCCTGGAATATTCTTCCTTAAAAAGTCCTTATGGTTCCCGTGGCTCATTCATTTCCATCGGGTATCTAAAATATTGCCTTATGGGAGAGGCCCTGCCTGACCCTCTACATACTATTGCACTTTCTGACACCCCACCTCTCCACATAGTTCCAGTTTCTCTATTCCCCTATTAATCTGCTTAATTTTTTATAGCACTGTGGTAGATCATGTTTCCATAGAAGGCCTCAACAATATCTGCTACCCCATGTGCTCTTTTGCAATGTGATATTGCCACCATCCATGAAAAGGTGGATGGAGTCTGTTTCCCCTCCCTGTGAACTATTTTGATCAATAAAATGTGGCAGAAGTGATGCTGTATAACTTAAGAGGCTGGGCTTTCAGAAATCTGTACCTTCTGCCTCTGCCCACTTGTTACGCTCCCTCTTGAAAGCCAGCCACCGTGCTGTGAGAAGCCAAAGCCACAGGGAAAGGCCAGGTAAAAAAAGAACTGAGGCCCTCACTGAGTACCCAAACAACAAGCAGGACCAACTGACAGCCAGAAGCGTGAGCCATCTTGGGGGCTCCAGGTCCAGCCACCAATGAGAGACCTGCAAGTGAGACCAATACATACACCATTCAGACAAGCCTTCTTCAACCCAGAGAATTGTGAGACACAATACAAGAGTTGTTTTAAGCCAGGAAATTTTGGAATAGTTTATGAACAAGCGATATCTTGAACATTATCTTTTACTACCTGACATAGTATGTGTTATTCTCTGTCTCTGCCAATTAAAATTTAAATTCCATGAGAAAAAGGACTTTGCATATTTTGTTCACTAGTATAGTTCGGTCTAGCACTTAGAACAGTATATGACATATCGTAGGCAATTCAAAAGTATTTGTTGATTATTCCAAATGGAACTATCCATCTTGGGTTACTAAATGTGAGTTTAGTAACTGAGCTGAGTAAATACTAGGGTTTGAGGCCAGGCACAGTGGCTCACACCTGTAATCACAGCACTTTGGGAGGCTGAGGTGGTAGGGTCACTTGAGCACAGGAGTTCAACACCAGTCTGGGCAACATAGTGTCTCTACAAAAAATGAAAGAATTAGCTGGGTACTATGGCTCATGCCTGTAATCCCAGCTACTTGGGAGGCACAGCAAGGAGGATTCCTTGAGCTTAGGAGTTTGAGGTTATAATGAGCTATGATTGTGCCACTGTACTTCACCCTGGGCAAGAGTGAGGCTCTCTATAAAAAAAAATAAAAATAAAAATAAAAAATAAAAGAAAGAAAATACCAGGGGTTTAAATTAAGACTCAACAATGGTTTACTCTTTCATAATCCTCTAGCACTAGCACACTTTCCTCAAGTCCCTACTAGAGATGCTCTATATGAAATTTTAAATCTACTTCCCAAGCAGCATTGTTCCTTCCTCTACAGAAAACATCAAGCTCTAATAGATCTGCTTCCTCATCTGGGGTACATTCCTTAGGAGATTTTAAAACTGCTACATAATGAGGTTACAAACTACCATAGTTTAATCTGTAACTCCTAGATAATATGGCAGAATGACCAATGAAAGAGGCCTAAGGTTCTCCACTCCTCTGATTACTCGGCAGTTTTCTTGCCATGCAACCCACTTCATAATATTATTGAACGCCTAAATAATTTTATTCAATAATAAAGTTCAGGCCAGGCATGGTGGCTCATGCCTATATTCCCAGGAGGCATGGTGGCTCATGCCTATAATCCCAGGAGGCCGAGGTGGGTGGATAACTTGAGGTCAGGAGTTCAAGACCAGCCTGGCCAACATGTCTCTATTAAAAATACAAAAATTAGCTGGGTATGGTGGCATGTGCCTGTAATCCCAGCTACTCGGGAGGCTGAGGCAGGAGAATCGCTTGAACCCAGGAGGCGGAGGTTGTAGTGAGCCGAGATGATGCCCCTGCACTCCAGCCTGGGCAACACAGCGAGACTCTGTCTCAAAAAATAAAAATAAAAAATAAAATTCAAAACACTAAAGTAAGATTATGGGGTAAAAATATGGACATTTAAGAAAGCTGAATGTCAATTAGCTACCAAAACAAAGAAATATACCTTTGTGGATAGGTACAGTATTATTTATACTTTCCATATTACTAATAATCTCTTAAATCTCAAACAGAAATGTTAAGTGCTATAGCATACTACTTCTAACTGCTTTACAATGTAACATCTACTTCAACTTTAATTATTACTTACATGCGTTATTTTGTTACTTCATTCAACAAACATTTATTGAGCACTAAGCACTATTCTAAGGGTTGGAGAAATTGGTAAAGATACATCCAGAAATGTTTTAAATTGTGCTTCCAGTTATTAACCACCAAAGCAAAACAGGAACAAGAAACTTAGAAGCAATAAAGTCAGTAAAAGAGTGTGACTCTCTGGTAGAAATTATAGCAGTTACTGGGGAGTTTTTATATATTCACTTGGTTGAAAACCAAGCACTAAAATACAAACTGTACTTTTATTTGACAAAGCCAACATCAACCCCTAGTAAATGGATAAAAAAATAAAGCCATACAGTATAATAGAAATACTCTATATCAACCTTTTAACCAAATTCTCCCTCTTTTTAGTTATTTTTTCCCTTCACAAGCTTATTTCTAATCTGCATGTATTAAGAATACTCATTTTCATTTTCTGAAAAAGTCAAAATATAACTGCCAGCAAAGTATTCAATCGATAAGGAAGATTTAGTATTTAAACCCTGAGGTGACATGATTCCAGGCAAAGTAACTTTAGTTTATATATTCTTAAATTGGGTAAATACATAAATTCCATTAAGCTTTCTGAAATACTGTAATTAGCCCAGTCTTCTAGATGGGAACCACTGCTCTTTTTAAAGGCCTTGACAAAGACTAGAAGCCAAGGAAATACAAACAATCCAACTCTGTGATCTCAACCAAGGTGACTGAGAAGTGACAAACTACAAGTAAGTAAACAAGGAATCCAAACCTACTGCCATCCTCACTTTAGCCACCTTACACTGGGTTTCACCATGTTGGCCAGGCTGATCGAGAACTGACCTCAGGTGATCCACCAGCCTCGGCCTCCCAAAGTGCTGGGATTACAGGTGTGAGCCACCACGCCCAGCTTCATCTCATTGTTAACAGTACATTTAGTAATCTTTATCCATTTTGTATATGTATATATTCATAAAGTGGATCATCATAAAGGTCTTCATCCTCAGTCTTCACATTGAGCACACTGAGGAGGAAGCAGGGGAGGGCTTGGTCTTGCTGTCTCAGGGGTAGCAGAGGCAGAGAAAAATCTGTGTATAAGTGGACCTGCGAACTGCAAACCTGTGCGATTCAAGGGTCAACTGTATACTTTCTCTTCCTTAAGATTTCCTTAATAATATCTTCTTTTCTCTAGCTTACTTTAAGGATACAGTACACAACATATATAACATGCAAAATATGTGTTAATTAACTCATGTTATCAGTAAGGCTGCTGGTCAACGATAAACTATTAGTAGTTAGGTTTCGGGGAAATCAAAAGCTATAGATGGATTATTGACTTCACAGGGTATCAGTCCCCCCAACCCTTGAGCTGTTCAAGGGTCAACTGTATTTTTCTTTATCAGTCTATCTATGGGTTTGTTAATATTATTAATCTTTTCAAAGAACCAATTTTGTCCATTGTCTTTTTCTATTTCTTTAATTTCTACTGCTGTCTTTATTACCTTTCATTTTACATACATTGGGTTTATTTTGTTCTTCATTTACTAGCTTCTTAAGGTAGAACTTGAGGTCAAGTCTTTAGGCCTTCTTTCTTTTCCAATAAATATATTTAAACCCACAAACCTCTCTGTAAGCACTGCTTTAATGGCATCCCACATTTTTTAGTACTTTTTAATAAACATTTTATTTTAGAATTGTTTTAGATTTATAGAAAAGTGGCAAAGATAGAGATAGTATAGTTTCCATATACCCCACATCTAGTTTCCCATATTAACATCTTTCATTTGGCCAGGTCAGTGGCTCACATCTGTAATCCCAGCACTTTGGGAGGATGGCTTGAAGCCAGGAATTCAAGACCAGGCTGGTCAACACAGCAAAATTCGTGTATCCACAAAAAAATTAAAAATTATCCAGGTTGGTCAGGCATGGTGGCTCATGCCTGTAATCCCAACACTTTGGTAGGCTGAGGCAGGTGGATCACCTGAGGTCAGGAGTTCCAAGACCGGCGTGACCAACATGGTGAAACCCCGTCTCTACTAAAAAGAAAAAAATTAGCTGGGCTTGGTGGCAAGCACCTGTAATTCCAGCTACTCAGGAGGCTGAGGCAGGAGAGTCACTTGAACCCGAGAGGTGGAGGTTACAGTGAGCCAAAATCGGGCCACTGCACTCCAGCTTGAGCAACAAAAGTGAAACTCAGCCTCAAAAAAAAAGCAAAACAAAAAACTTACATTAGTGTGTTACATTTGTCACAATTAACAAACCAATATTGATACACTGTTATTTATTTATTTATTTATTTAGAGACACAGTCTCACTCTGTTGCCCAGGCTGGATTGCAGTGGTGCTATCTCAGCTCACTGCAACCTCTGTAAACTCCGCCTGAAACTACGTCTCAAAAAAAAAAAACAAAAATCTTACATCAGAATGTTACATTTGTCACAACTAACAAACCAATATTGATACATTGTTATTTATTTTATTTTATTTTTTGAGACAGAGTCTCACTCTGTTGTCCAGGCTGGAGTGCAATGGCACAATCTTGGCTCACTGCAACCTCCACCTCCTGGGTTCAAGCAATTCTCCTGCCACAGCCTCCCAAGTAGCTGAGACTACAGGCACCCGCTACCACGCCCCACTCATTTTTGTATTTTTAGTAGAGATGGAGTTTCACCATATTGGCCAGGTTGGTCTCAAACTCCTGACCTTGTGATCCACCCACCTCGGCCTCCCAAAGTGTTGGCATTACAGGCATGAGCCACCGTGCCCAGCCTGATGCGCTGTTATTATGGAAGCCATATTTTATTCAGATGTCCTCTTTTTTTTTTTTTTGAGACGCAGTCTTGCTCTGTCTCCCAGGCAGGAGTGCAGTGGCATGATCTCAGTTCATGGCAACCTCCGCCTCCCAGGTTCAAGCAATTCTCCTGCCTCAGCCTCCCGAGTAGCTTTACAGGCACCTGCCACCACGCCTGGCTAACTTTTGTGTTTTTAGTAGAGACGGGGTTTCACCATGTTGGCCAGGCTGGTCTGGAACTCCTGACCTCAGGCAATCTGCCCTTCTTGGCCTCTGAAAGTGCTGGGATTACAGGTGTGAGCCACCATGCCCAGCCCAGATGTCCTCATTCTTTACCTCCTACCTTTTTTCTCTTCCAGCATGTCATAGAGGATACCACATTACATTTAGTCATCATTTCTCCTTTGGCTCCCCTTGGCCATGACAGTTATCCCACAAATTTTGATGTCGTATTTTCATTATCATTCAGTTCAAAGTACTTTCTAATTTCTCTTGTGATTTCTTCTTTGACTCACAGATTATTTAGAAGATTCATTGAATTTCCAAATACTTGTGGCCTTTTACACATCTTGGTTTCTAATTTAATCTTATTAAGAGGCTAGGAGCTATGACTCACGTCTCTAATACCAGTACTTTGGAAGGCCGAGGTGGGTGGATCACCTGAGGTCAGGAGTTCCAGACCAGCCTGGCCAACATGGTGAAACCCCGTCTCTACTAAAAATACAAAAATTAGCTGGGCATGGTGGTGGGCATCTATAATCCCAGCTATTTGGGAGGCTGAGGCAGGAGAATCGCTTGAACCCGGGAGGCAGAGGTTGTGGTGAGCTGAGATCACGCCACTGCACTCCAGCCTATTTGGGAGGCTGAGGCAGGAGAATCGCTTGAACCCAGGAGGCAGAGGTTGCGGTGAGCTGAGATCACGCCACTGCACTCCAGCCTAGGCTACGAGATCGAAACTCTGTCTCAAAAAAAAAATTAATTAATAATAATAATTTTATTACAGTCAAAGAACATATACTATATTATTTTAATCCTTTCAACTATACTGAGAATCACAGCCCAGCATCTGGTTTATATATACGCTTGGGGAAAAAAAGTATATTCTGCAGTTGTTGTGTGGAAATCATTTATATTGATTTTTTTTAAAGACAGGGTCTCGGCCAGGCACAGTGGCTCACGCCTGTAATCCTAGCACTTTGGGAGGCCGAGGCGGGCAGATTACCAGAGGTCAGGAGTTTGAGACCAGCGTGGCCAACATGGCAAAACCCCATCTCTACTAAAAATATAAAAATTAGCCTGGTGTGGTGGCAGGAGCCTATAATCCCAGCTACTCGCGAGGCTGAGGCAGGAGAATCGCTTGTAGAGGTTGCAGTGAGCCGAGACAGCGCCACTTCATTCCAGCCTCAGCAAAAGGGCAAAACTCCGTCTCAATAAATAAAAATAAATAAAGACACAGTCCCACTCTGTCACCCAGGCTGGAGTGCCACGACACAAACATGGCTCACTGCAGCCTCAACCTTCTAGGTTCAAGCAATCTTTCCTACATCAGCCTCCCAAGTAGCTGGGACCATGGGCACACCACCACGCTGGGCTAATGGTTTTATTTTGAACAGATTGGGTCTCTTCATGTTGGCCAGACTAGTCTTGAACTCCAGGGCTCAAGCAATCTTCCCACCTCGGCCTCCCAAAATCTATACTAATTTTTGTTGTTATCATTGAGAGAAGAATGTTCAAATCTCTCTAATAGTGAATTGTCTATTTATTCCTTTAGTTGTATCCATTTTTGCTTCATGTATTTTGAAGCTCTGATATCAGGCACAAGCATAGTTATAACTGTTACATCTTTCTCATGAACTGAGCTTTTATTGTTATGAAATGATCCCTTTAACTCTGGTGATACTTTTTATATTGAAGTCTATTTTATCTGATATAAATATAACCACTCTAGGCTTCTTATGCTACTTTGTATGATCTTTTTCCATGCATTTGTTTTTAGCCATTTTGTCTTTATGCATTAAATCAGTGTGTATTTCATTAAAGTCAATGAAGTTATTAATATAGTTGAATTAGATATACCATTTTATTATTTATAGCTCCTCTATTTTTCTTCAGTTATACCTGTTTCTGTCTTGTTTGGATTATTCACTTTAATTTTTCTACTAGTTTTTCTTTAGCAACACTTCTTTGCATGATTATATTTTCCCCCCAGTGGTTGCTTTTAGGAATTCCAACATATATCTTTACCATTATACTCTTTACTGTATTAAAAAGACCACTGGCTCGGCATGGTGGCTCACGCCTGTAATCCTAGCACTTTGGGAGGCCAAGGCAGGCGGATCACCTGAGGTCAGGAGTTTGAGACCAGCCTGGCCAACAAGGTGAAACCATGTCTCTACCGAAAATACAAAAATTAGCTGGGCGTGGTGGCAGGTGCCTGTACTTCCAGCTAGTCCGGAGGCTAAGGCAGGAGAATCACTTGAACCCAGGAGGCAGAAGTTGCAGTGAACAGAGGTGGCACCACTGCACTCCAGCCTGAATGACAAGAATGAAACTCTGTCTCAAAAAAAAAAAAAGTACCACTACAGGTAATATGTAAAAACTCTGCAACCATATAGGCCCATTTACCCTCACCCATCATCCCATGCTTTATGGGATATGTTTTATATCTACCATAAGAAATGAACCCCCAAGATGATGCATTTTGTGCTATAGTCATTTTTTTAAGAAATGAAAAAGAAAGTTTTAAAATATCTACCCAGATATTTACAAGTTCTAACCTTCATTGTTTTCTGAAGATTCAACTTTCCATCTGGTATCATTTCCCTACAGCCTGAAGAACTTCTTTTAGCATTTCTTATAGTGCAGATCTACCAGCAATGAATTATCTGACAATGTCTTTATTTCATATTCTTTTTTTTGAGACAGTCTTGCTCTGTCACCCAGGCTGGAGTGCAGTGTTGCCACCTCAGCTCACTGTAACCTCCGCCTCCTGGGTTCAAGCGATTCTCCTGCTTCAGCCTCCCAAGGACCTGGGATTACAGGCACCAGCTAATCATGCCTGGCTAATTTTTTTGTATTTTTAGTAGAGATGGGGTTTCACCATGTTGGCCAGGCTGGTTTCAAACTCCTGACCTCTGGTCATCACCCGCATCAACCTCCCAAAGTGTTGGGATTACAGGCATGAGCCACTACACCCGGTCCCATATTCTTTCTTGAAGGCTATTGGGCTGAATCTGAAATTCTGGGCTGACATGTTTTTTCCTTCAGCACTTTAAAGATTCTCTATTATCTTCTGGCCTCCACTGTTTCTGATGATTCGTCAGTGGTAAACAGAATTCTCTCTCTGTATCTAATGTGTTGTTTTCTTTGCTGTTTTCTAGATTTTTCCTTTTGTCTGTCCATAGTTTAACTATAAGGCACCCACCAAATTTGGTAAATTTTCAGCCATTAAATTTTTAAATATTTTTTCTTCCTCATTGTTTTTCTTCTCCCTCCCAGATTTCAATTAAATGTGCTGGGTTTTTAAAATATTGATCCCAGGTCACTGAGGATGTATTTCTTTTTCCCTCCCACTCTTTCTTCAACTTTAATTTCAAGGATGCTTTCCTCTGTCATCTCCATTCTTCCATTAAGCCCCATCCAGTTTAAATTTTTATTTCAGATATCATATTTTTCAGTTCTAGAATGTCTATTTAGTTATCTTAATTTCACACTCATTCTTTATGAGTACATTTTCCTTTATATCATTTTTATTTCCTTTACCAATGCAGTTATAAAAGTTTAAAATCATTTCCTGCTAATCCCAACATTTAAGCATTTTAAGATCACTCTCTAGAGTGTCATTTAGCTTGAGAATAGGTTACATTTTCCTGTTTCTTTGTATATGAGTAGTTTTGGAATATACCCTGGATATTTTGAATGTTATACTGCAGCAACTCTGGAGTCCTTTATATTCCTCCAAAGAGTATTGCCTTTTGTTTTTTTACTTTTGTTTTCATAGTATCTAACTTGGTTAACTCAAACTACAAATCTGTCTCTTAGGCAGTAGATGAAATCTCCAGTTTTGTTTGTTTGTTTGTTCGTTTGTTTTTTGAGACAGAGTCTCACTCTGTCACCCAGGCTGGAGTGCAGTGGCGTGATCTCGGCTCACTGCAAGCTCCGCCTCCCGGGTTCAAGCAATTCTTCTGCCTCAGCCTCCTGAGTAGCTGGGATTACAGGCATGTGCCACCATGCCTGGCTAATTTTTTTGTATCTTTAGTAGAGACGGGGTTTCACCATATTGGCCAGGCTGGTCTTGAACTCCTGACCTTGTGATCCATCCACCTCGACCTCCCAAAGTGCTGGGATTACAGGCGTGAGCCACTGCACCCGGCAAAATCTTCAGTTATTTCATCCTTAGTGGGGCTTCTTTGGAGTCTGCTCCACATATGCATAATTCAGCAGTCTGCCGAGGTTTGGGCAGACTTTATTTACAGAGTCTGATGCTTCTCCTCTCTCTGCTTTCCAGGATTCTCCTCTCACTTCCCAACAGCTGTAGTTGCTTGAGCTTTATCTTCTGGTTCTTCAGGCCACAAAGACTAAAGTTTACTATCGGAATTTTAAGCACCCTACATGACATAGATCAGGGCCTGCCCTAAAGTTAGAAGCCATGAAAATGGGAAATTACTCCAAGTAGTCCCATTCTTGTGTTAACTCCCCTCTAGAATCTGCCTGGTTTTTTTGTAACTCTCCAGTAGATTTTACTGGTTTTATGTATTTCCATCCAGAGGTAATAGTTGTTATCTGTGGCGGCGTTGGCCAGGAGGAGCTTACTCAGCCTATGACCAGAACAGGACTCTCATGTTTGCACTTTTGAGAGCCACCAGCCTCTTCGAATGGCTCCAAGCAATGCTCAAGCAGAACAGACTGATCAAAGAAGACATATCCTCAATCATGCAATGGAGTAGGAGACCCTAGGTTTAGTGACAAAGTCTGCTGGGACCTGGGTGACTCCTGAATGGCAGCTGTTCATGAGGTGGCTCAGCATTCCAGACTACCTCAATTTTATGGTGCCTCCATCTAAACATACACATACATAGTTTGCTCAACCATACACTGAAAAAACTATTCTCATGCATGCTTATGTTTTATGCCTTTGTCCCTCACTATTAAAAGCCCTTCAAAGGCATCTAATTATGTAAGATATAAATCAAAATATTTAAAAGGTCTTACAAGGCCCGCTTGACACAACCCTTGCTAATGTGTATTACATAGGTTTGAGCTACTTTCTTGTAGATCTCTGTGATCAGACAAAATGGCATTTTCAGTTCTTCCCACCTACCACACTCCTCCCACCTTAGGGCTTTTTCATATGCTGGTCCCTCTCCTTGGAAAGCTCTTACTCCTTTTCATGTAGTTAATTACTCATCCTCCAAATCTCAGTCCAAATGTCAGTTGCCTAGGAAAGCACTCCCTCATCTCCCAGACTAGGTCATACCCCTCACTGTGCACTGCTCTTCTGAAACCCTGTCTCTTCTTTATAACACTTATCCCAATTGTGGCTATTTCTGAGGCACACCGTAGAGCAGCAATTCTCAATCACATCAGACCCAACTCTTTTTTCCTAAAACATATTATTGTGGAAATTTTCATTCATACATAAAAATAGAAGGATTATTATAACAATCCCCGGTGTTCTGATCAGCCAGCTTCCCCAATTGTCACCACACAATTTTTTCTTTAAAGATATTTTGTACTCCCTTTTATTGTAAATATTTTGTAATAACCTTCTTATCCTTCCTGAAATAACATGCAGAGCTACTGTAACTTACTTACACATGTAAAACTTCAAATATCAATATAATGTGCTAACTATAATAAAAACAAAAAATTAAAGGAAAGTGAGTTATAAAGTAACACGTATATCAACATATAAATGCTCAGACATGACTATATTAGAAGAATAAAACTATAAATGTGACTACTATAAAATCAGACTAATATAGACAGGCATGTGATATTGTTGATAAAAAACACCATGAATAGTCTGGGCATGGCAGCTCACGCCTGTAATCCCTGTACTTTGGGAGGCTGAGGCAGTTCAAGACCAACCTGGCCAACATAGTGAAATCCCATCTCTACTAAACATACAAAAATTAGCCAGGCGTGGTGATGCACGCCCGTAGTCCTACATACTCAGGAAGCTTAGGCACGAGAATTGCTTGAACCCGGGAGGCAGAGGTTGCAGTGAGCCAAGATCATGCCACTGCACTCCAGCCTGGGTGACAGAGTGAGACTCTGTCTCAAAACAAACAAACAGCATTGCTGTCTGCAATATAATTTCCCAAAATAGTGACCAACTCACTAATCTTTCTGAACTAAAGAAATCACAATCCCTTGATTTACACATTAACTATGCTTCAGGCAAAAAATAGTCTGTGTTGACCAGGCGCGGTAGCTCACGCCTGTAATCCCAGCACCTGGGAGGCGGAGGCGGGTGGATCGCTAGAGTCCAGGAGTTCAAGACCAGTCTGGCCAACATGGCAAAACCCTGTTTCTACAAAAAAAAAAATTAGCTGGGCTTGTGGGGTGCATGCCTGTAATCCCAGCTACTCAGGTGGCTGAGACACAAGAATCACTTGAACCCAGGAGGCAGAGGTTGCAGTGAGCCAAGATCATGCCACTACACTCCAGCCTGGGGGGTCAGAGTGAGACCTTACCTCAGAAAAAAAACAACAAAAAAAATACTGTATGTTTATGTTAAACAAATTTGGTTTGAGGCTCAGATAATTATAAACAGATTTTTCACCTACACGAACATCTTCTGGGACATTAGAAAGCGATGCAAGATTTATGTGTTCTCACCACAAAAACTTATAATACATATGTTAATTAGTTTCATCTAGCTATTCCACAAGGTACAGCAGGTCCTCAAAAAATACTGTTTCATTCAATATCATGCTGTTATAACATTAATGAGAAAAAATAAATTATTTCCAGCCGAGGCCACTGTCCATGTAGACTTCATATGTTCTCCTTATTCCTTCACGGGTTTCTTCCAGGTCTCCAGTTTCCTCCCACACCCCAAAGTAAGTGCCTGATAGGTGAACCGGGTGTCTAAACAGTCCCAGTCTCGATGAGTGTGGGTGTGTGTGTGTGAGTGCACCCTGGGATGGAATGGCATCCTGTCCAGGGTTGGTTTCTACCTTGTAAACTTAGCTGCTTAGGATAGGCTCTGACCACCTGAACACTGAACTGGAATAAAGATGTTGGAAAATAAAAGAGTGGATAAATACAAATTATTATAAAATAAAAATGTGTGACGTATGCATGACAATAAACAATGTGGTATGAAAGCATCCACCTGTCATATTTGTTGATTTTTAACCACATGGTAGTAGCCAGTGCTCCTTAAAATTTTCGCTTTGGAAATATTTATTCCTTGATTTAGCCCACCACCAGTGTGACTGTGGTCACCCATTGATTCGCCAAAAATTAGGCAAATATCCTGTAATATCCTGTTTTTATTACTTTTTTTTTTTTTTTTTTTTTTTTGAGACGGAGTCTCGCTGTCGCCAGGCTGGAGAGTGGTGACATGATCTGAGCTCACTGCAACCTCCACCTCCCGGGTTCAATCGATTCTCCTGCCTCAGCCTCCCGAGTAGCTGGGACTATAGGCTCGTGTACCACCACACCCAGCTAACTTTTGTATTTTTTAGTAGAGATAGGGTTTCACTATGTTGACCAGGATGGTCTAGATCTCTTGACCTCATGATCCGCCCACCTCAGCCTCCCAGAGTGCTGGGACTACAGGCATGAGCCACCACGCCCAGCCCTTCTTTTTTTTTTTCTTCCAGAGACAGGGGTTTGTTCTATCACCTGGGGTAGAGTGCAGGGGCATGATCATAGCTCACTGCAGCTTTGAACTCCTGGGCTCAAGTGATCCTTCCACCTCAGCCTCCCAAGTAGCTGGGATTACAGGTATACGCTACCATACTTGGTCAATTTTTAAAATTTTTTGTAGAGATTAGGGTCTCACTTTGAAGCCCAGGCTGATCTTGAACTCCCAGCTTCAAGTGTCCTCCACCTTGGCCTCCCAAAGTGCTAGGATTACAGGTATGAGCCACCATGCCCAGGCTACTCTTTTTTACATCTACGTATAGCTCACCTTCATTTCAATGTTTAGTATTAGAAGAGTTTGGGGTCTTTGTTTAGAAGTTTGGTGATGTTTTTGTGACCAGAAATATGCCATAGGAACTTAACTCTTTTTTATATCAATTAGCCTGTGGCAAAATTAGTTTTGCTATTATGCTGTTTTGCTTAGAGTCACAGTTTCCAAGATCCTATTGATGTTAAGTGAGGACTTGTTATATATATATGTCGAGACACTATGTTGTACATAATAAATACATATATTTTATTGCCAATTAAAAAATTATTTTTTTTGGCCAGGCACAGTGGCTCACGCCTATAATCCCAGCACTTTGGGAGGCTGAGGTGGGTGGATCACCAGGTCAGGCATTCGAGACCAGCCTGGCCAACATAGTGAAACCCCATCTCTACTAAAAATACAAAAAATTAGCCGGGCATGGTGGCAGATGCCTGTAATCCCAGCTACTTGGGAGGCTGAGGCAGAAGAATTGCTTGAACCTGGGAGGCAGAGGTTGCAGTGAGCAGAGATCGTGCCATCGCACTCCAGCCTGGGCAACAAGAGTGAAACTCCATTTTTAAAAAAATAAAATAAAATAAAATAAAAAAGCTTATAGGGAAAATATGGCCTGGATGCAGCGGCAGCACACTTATAATCCTAGCACTTTAGGAGGCCGAGGCAACAGAATCACTTGAGGCCAGGAGTTCAAGACCATTCTGGGCAACACAGTGAGACCTCCTCTTAACAAAAAAAAAATTTGATTAATTAGCTGGGCATGGTGGCATGCACCTGTAGTCCCAGCTACTAAGAAGGCTGAGGTGGGAAGAGGATTGCCGGGGCCCAGGAGTTTGAGGGTGTAGTGAGCCATGATCATGTCACTGTACTTCAGCCTAGATAACTAAGCAAGACCCTGTCTCAAAAAAAAAAAAAGCTTTTAGGGAAAATTATTACTACCCCTTCCTGTTTCCTAGCCACCGCCACTTCCAGCCAGCCACTCTTGTGAGTTTCTTATTTGTTTTCCAGAGATATTTTTCAATTTTTTTGCATGAAAATACAAAACATAAAATTTACCATCTTAACCATTTAAGTGTAGTTTAGTGGTATTAAATACATTTATAATGTTGTATAACCATCACTACCATCCGTCTCCATAACTATTTGCATCTTGCATAACTGAAACTTTATATCCATTAAACAATAACTCATTTCCCCCTCCCTCAACCTCTAGCAACCACCATTCTACTTTCTGTCTCTATGATTTTGACTATCCTCCACAGAGGATATTCTATGCATATACGGTTGTCCCTCGATATCCATGGGGGATTGGTTCCAGGATCTCCCTCAATACCAAAATCTGAGAATGCTAAAGACCCTTATATGAAATGGCACAGTATATGCATGTAACCTACACATACCTTCCGTATACTTTAAATCATCTCTAGATTACATACAAGACCTAATACAATGCCTACACATAACTTCATTTATGTGGATGCAATGTAGTATGTACTCAGCATGTAGCAAATTCAAGTTTTGCTTTTCAGAAATTTGTGAATTTTTTCCCCAAATATTATCCATCCAAAGTTGGTAGAATCCATGGATGCAGAACCCATGGACGGATATGGAGGAACAATTGTATATGCAATACATAATATTTTTATAAAACCACAGTGGTTGCAAAATGCAGACCTCTTTTGCACCTTTTCTTTCTCACTATATGGGAGGTCACTCAATATTAGCACATATAGAGCTGGCTCATGCTTTCTAGCAAATGCATACATTTATTTAACCAATCCTTTACTGATGAAGACCTGGGAGCTTCTTGATAGTTTCTTTCAGATTAAAACATGCACAAACATGCACATATACACACATACACACACACACACTCGACTATAGAGTTTCCACTAGTGATTTCACATGCTAGAGATCCAAGTAGAGCATTCATATGTAACTTGTCTGCCCAGGTGCTCTTATTCATTGGGTACACAAATTAATCCTAAACTCTCCACTAAGATACTCCAATTACAAAACACACAATACATAGACTTCTCACCGAGCCATTCCTGGTCCCAGAACCAAGTCGTCTAGCATCTACCATTCCTCTCAACTCTTGTAGAGCAGCCTTCAGACTACATGTGCACTAATCTAGATGTACAATAATCACTATTCATAGTCTTTCCTTTTTAAATATCTTCTTTTTAATCAAAACAATTGAGGCCAGGCACTGTGGCTCACGTCTGTAATCCCAGCAATTTGGGAGGCTGAGGTGGGTGGATCACCTAAGGTCAGGAGTTCGAGACCAGCCCAGCCAACATGGTGAAACTCCGTCTCTATTAAAAATACAAAACGCTAGCCAGGCATGGTGGTGGGCACCTGTAATGCCAGCTACTCGGGAGGCTGAGACAGGAGAATCACCTGAACTCAAGAAGCAGAGGTTGCAGTGAGCTGGGATTGCACCACTGCACTCCAGCCTGGGCGACAGAGCAAGGTTCTGTGTAAAAAAAAAACAAAACAACAAAAAAAAACACACACACACACAAAATAGGTTCTGAACTAGCCTGATCAGATTCGTTCACACCCTCTACCTCCTGCCAGGCCATTTTATTTATTTATTATTTTTTATTTATTTATTTTTTTTGAGACGGAGTTTCGTTTTTGGAGTACAATGGCGCGATCCTTGCTCACTGCAACCTCCGCCTCCCAGGTTCAAGCGATTCTCCTGCCTCAGCCTCCCAAGTAGCTGGGATTACAGGCATGCGCCATCATGCCCAGCTAATTTTGTATTTCTAGTAGAGAGGGGGTTTCTCCATGTCGGTCAGGCTGGTCTCAAATTCCTGACCTCAGGTGATCCCCCAGCCTCGGCCTCCCAAAGTGCTGGGATTACAGGCGTGAGCCATCGCGCCTGGCCCCTTCCGGGCCATTTTAAAGCTCTCCTCAAAAACCATGTAGTATTTCTAATTAAAGGGCTCCTACTATCTTCTAGACTCAAGAGTTAACTCTAGGCACGGCGCGATATTTGGCAAATGTGTAGTAGATACTAAATAAATTCTATTTGCATCTGAATATTGTCTTTCATTATTTCATTCACGACCAAACTTGAGAACGGGGCTTAAAGCAAATTTTAAGATTTCCCATGCTATTTACAACAGTGCTAAGCTCTTAATAAGCACTCAAAAGTTATCTGTGGGCCGGGCGTGGTGGCTGAAGCCTGTAATCCCAGCACTTTCAGAGGCCGAGGTGGGTGAATCACCTAAGGTCAGGAGTTGGAGACTAGCCCGGCCAAGATGGTAAAACCTCGTCTCTACTAAAAATACAAAAATTAGCCGGGTGTGGTGGTGGTGCACGCCTGCAATCCCAGCTACTCGGGAGGCTGAGGCAGGAGAATCTCTTGAAACTGGAAGGCGGAGGTTGCAGTGAGCCAAGATCCCGCAACTGCACTCCGGCCTGGGCGAAAGAGTGAAACTCCGTCCTAAAAATAATAATAATAATAAAAATAAATAAAAATACAAAAAATTAGCCAGCTATGGTGGTGGGTGCCTGTAATCCCAGCTACTGGGTAGGCTGAGCCAGGAGAATTGCTTGAATCCAGGAGGCGGAGGTTGCAGTGAGCCAAGATCGCGCCATTGCACCCCAGCCTGGCAACAAGAGCGAAACTTTGTCTCAAAAAAAAAAAAAAGAAGTTATTTGTGGTTTGAATAAACTGGATATAAACCATCATGGTGGATACAGCACTTATTTGCTAGGTAAGAGAACTTCCCTTACGTAGGATGACAGTCTCAAGTTGCTAAAAGCCATGGATATCTCAAACTTCTCAATAAGATGGCTTAATCTTACTCTCAAAGACGATTACACAACAAATTGAAAGGGGAAGAGGGTGTAAAGCGTTTCCTCTCCACAATTATACACTGAGATTCGGACTAAATATTAAATGGACACAGTAAGCTGTTGTTACTATTTGTTATTAGTTGTTATTATCAAGACGCATCCCACAAGGAGAGAAACGAAAGGAGGAAAAAGAACGGAGGTTGTCAGTCGCGAGAGGTTGAAATGTGTCCCTGGCCTGAGACCTACAGGCTTTAAGGACGAGGGTCTTTGGACTCCCTGCCCAACTGGGGACGAAGGAGGTCAGTGGCTTCCCCTAAAGGTCAAGGCTTTGGAGCCACGTTTCCTTCTGGGGCTGGGAGCAGAGCTGGAACGCCCCCGCGAAAATCCGTACCCCGAAGCCAGCAGCACCGCCTGCCCATAAACCCGCGCCGGCTCTGGGAGAGTGGACCACCAGGTTGCCCCTGAGCCGCAGCCTGCAGGAGTAGAAACCCGGCGGTGTCTTGCAGCCCCACAACCTCCCTAACGGGCAGACCACCAGGACCCTTGGGCTCCGATACGCTCAACGCAGGCCGGCCCGTCGATACTTACATTCACAGCCAACCCCTCTTACTCCATCAGGCCGCCGAGGGCCAGGCGAGGGAACTCCCTAACGCCCCAGACGCCCCCCTCAGTTTTGGGTCCGGGAGCCTGCTCCGGACCCGCTCCCCGCCGGGCCCCGCCACTGCCGCCGCCAGCGCGCAGGCGCACACCGAGGCCGTCACGCTCGCTTTTTTTTCCTTTGCGGTCCGCCGTTCTCAATAATCTAGCTTTATTTGAACACACGAGAGTGAACAACGGACACACAGGAAGAGGTTTTTCTCAAAAAGAATGGAGGAAGAGCAAAGGCAGGCCCGCTTGCGGGAGAGTCAGTACGCAGCGTTGGACGCTATGAACAGCCTCCCTGGTCCCTTTTTCATTCTCCTTGTTTCTCCTTGTTCTTTCCCGGCCTCCCTGTAGCTCCTGCTCTCTTCCTTGGTGTCCCGCCATTTCATTTAGTCAGTGGCAACTGTTCAGGCTAAATTTTGAAAACACTCCTTCCTTGTAAAACTTACTGAAGTTTAGTGGAAGGTGCAAGAGCTTTAGAACAGACAGACCTGAGTTTCAGATCTTGGACTAGCTACTAATAATTTGTGACTTTGGGTAAATTACAATTCTTCTTGGAACCTCAGGTTCTTGAGTTAAAATTAGGATAATGTTATCTCACAGGGTGTTGCTAGGATTAAATAACATAGGTCAAGTGTTTATCTATGAATGCTGCCTATCACAGAGCAGACATTCCATAATACGGATTTTATTCTTACTCATGCCTAAGGTATTTATAATATTTTTTAAGTAGAGACGGGGTTTCATCATGTTGCCCAGGCTGGTCTCAAACTCCTGGGCTCAAGTGATCTGCCTGTCCTGGCCTTCCAAAGTGCTGGGATTGCAGGTGTCAGCCACCGCGCCCAGCCTACATTTATTATTATTATTATTATTTATTTATTTATTTATTTATTTTGAGACGGAGTCCTGCTCTGTTGTTCAGGCTGTAGTGCAGAGCCGCTGTCTTGGTTCACTGCAACCTCCACCTTCCGGGTTCAAGCGATACTCCTGCGTCAGTCTCCCAAGTAGCTGGAATTACAGACGTGCACCACCACGCCCAACTAATTTTTGTATTTTTAGTAGAGACGGGGTTTCGCCATATTGGCCAGGCAGGTCTCAAACTCCTGACTTCAAATGATCCGCCCACCTCGGCTTCCCTAAGTGCTGGGATTACAGGTGTGAGCCACCGCGCCCGGCCGCCTATATTTATTATTAAACTTAGCCCATACCCATTCCCTGAGAAACCTAATTTTAGTGACTAAGACTATCAGATAAATGAAATGACATTCATGTTGATAATTACGTGGAGTGTCCCTCCTATATTATTGAGATTATAACATCTCTGTTTAACAAGACCTTCAATGCCTCAAATAAAAGTAAGCAGCGGCGGGGCACAGTGGCTCACGCCTGTAATCCCAGCACTTTGGGAGGCCGAGGTGGGCAGATCATGAGGTCCAGAGATGAAGATCATCCTGGCCAACATGGTGAAACCGCTTCTCTACCAAAAATACAAAAATTAGCTGGGCGTGGTGGTGCGTGCCCGTAGTCCCAGCTACGCGGAAGGCTGAGGAAAGAGAATCGCTTGAACCTGGGAGTCGGAGGTTGCAGTGAGCCGAGATCTCGCCACCGCACTCTAGCCTAGCGACAGAGCGAGACTGCGTCTCAAAAAAAAAAAAAAAAAAAAAAAAGAGAAAAAAGAAAGGAAGCGGCTATATTCATGTCTTCTATGTCTCTTCTATGTAAATCCAGATTTGTTCTAGAGGTTTAGGAAACTTCCAATTCCGTGTTTATGACATCACAAGTCCTTGAAACACTCAAGGGTTGTGGTACGCTGCTCATTCTATTCTCCTTCAAAGGCATGCGATGGAAGAACTATTTTACCCTATAAACTCTGGGCCATCATTCAAGGAAAAGCCTGTAGAAGACCACAGTCAGATATTGGTGAGTGCCAAGGTAACGCTAGATTATGGTTTCTCAACTTTGGGATTACTGACATTTTGGAACATATACTTTTTTGTCAGGGGTATCCTGTGCATTATAAGATGTTTAGCAGCAGACTGGGAGCAGTGGCTCACACATGTAATCCTATAACTTTGGGAGGTCAAGGGAGGCAGATCGCTTGAGTCCAGGAGTTTGAGACCAGCCTGGGTGACATGGTGAAACCCTGTCTCTACAAAAAATGCAGAAATTAGCCGGCAGTGGTGGTGCACACCTGTAGTCCCAGCTACTCAGGAGGCTGAGGTGGGAGGATTTGAGCTGCAGAGGTGGAGGTTGCAGTGAGCTGACATCACACCATGCACTCCAGCCTGAGCAACAGAGCAAGACCTTCTCTCTCTCTCTCTCTCTCTCTCTCTCTCTCTATACATATATATGCGTGTGTGTGTGTGTGTATGTATGTTTAGCAGTACTGCTGGACACGATGCTAGTAGTACCCACCCCCATTTCCCTGTCATCACAATAAAGCATCTCCAGACATTGCCAAACATCCCCTGCGGGACAAAATCATCTCTGGTTGAGAACCACGGAATTATTATCAATGACCATCACAACCCTAAATGAACTAATGAACTCAACCATACATTTGCTCCACCTCTGCCCTCAACAAGTGACTGCTGCTTGAGAAATTTACACAGGAGGGCAGAAAATGGTGAGTTCATTTTTGCCCATATTAAAAAGGACCTCAATATTGCTTACCAGTCCTACAACATTTTTGTGTCAACTTGTTGTATTACTTTCTACAATATTCCAAATCTTCTCAACTTTCCTTTAAACTCCCAATACCACCTCCTTTTCTATCAGAAGATGACCCCATCTCCAACTTCACAGAGAAAACAAGTCAGCAAATGAGAACTTTAACTTCCTATTACTAAACATACAGAAATATTCTTCCTCTTATAATTGGGGAGATATCTCCTCTCTCTCTCTTTCTCCCTCCCTCCCCTCTTCCAAAACCATTACTCTCACCAGTGTTTTGAACTGCCTCTAAACTGCCTCTATTCTTACCCTTTCAAGATCTTTGCCTACTGACTATCCCTTCTCTTCCTTTATTCAACCATTTTTTTCTCAGTCGAATCTTCCCTATCATGCTCAAGTTTCTCCTGTCTTAATTCTAACAAAAATAAAAAAAAACAAAAACAAAAAATCTTGATCCTTCATCATTCTCCCTCCTTCTTCCCTGTCAAGGCCAAACTTTCCACAAGCATTCTACAACTTGTCCCCATCTCTACATCTCCCCCATCTCCAAACTACTAAGTTGTTTTTTTCAACCCCAGCATTCCAACAAACAGCTTTCACTGAGATAATCAGTGACCTCTGTGTTATGAAATTAAAAAAAAAATTTCTCAGGCTTCCTCTTCCTTGTTCCCTTAAGAATAGACTACTTCCTCCTTGAAGCACTTTTATTTTTTTTTTGAGATGGAGTCTGCCACTGTCGCCAGACAGTGATAGACATTATGATAGTAATGTAGCTGGGATTACAGACACCCGCCACCACACCCAGCTATTTTTTCTATTTTTTTTTTGTTGTTGTTGGGGGGACGGAATTTCGCTCTTGTTGCCTAGGCTGGAGTGCAATGGCATGATCTTGGCCCACTGCAACCTCCGCCTCCTGGGTTCAAGCGATTCTCCTGCCTCAGCTTCCCGACTAGCTGGGATTACAGGCGCCTGCCACCATGCCCGGATAATTTTTTGTATTTTTAGTAGAGATGGGGTTTCTCTATGTTGGCCAGGCTGGTCTCGAACTCCTGACCTCGTGATCTGCCCGCTTCAGCCTCCCAATGTGCTGGGATTGATTACAGATGTGAGCCACCGTGCCTGGTGAAGCACTTTCTTTTCTTGATTTCCAGCAGTTTATTTTATTCTTAGAGGTGCATGGAAGGGTTCCTGAAGCAAATAGTTTACAATAATCATCCATCTGCTTAAAACTCTTCAATAGCTTTCAGTGCCCATAGTACAAAGTGGTCTAAAATTCCAAGGCCTTCCAAGATCTAGCGATTGTTGGCCTTCTAAAGCCTTCTTTCCTCTACACTCGGGGATGTACGATTAGCACTAAGCCTCTAACAAGGTTGAACTACTAGAAATTTCCAGAAGGCGTTATGCTGTTCTCGACATAAGCTGTTCCCCAGAGCCTGGAAAACTCTAGCTCTTTCTCTGCCGGATTTCCGGGGGAACTCCTACTTATCCTTCATGACTCAAGTCACTTCCTCCGGGAACCCTTCCAGACACCGCTAAGAATAAAACGCTTTGTTCATTATCAGCCAAAGGCGCCTCAGATTTTCTATGTGCTATGCACTGTATTCTATCCACTATAATTTGTTTACATATCTATATCTTAGTCTAGACATATTGAAAGGCGATGAAGGGCAGGGAAAGCATTCTATTCGCTTTTTCTTCAGCGTTCATCCAGCACAGTGCCTGGCACACGGTTTGCCCTCAGTAAATGTTTATTGCGTGAACACCTCCCAGCTTCGGGCAGGACTGAATGAAATCTATCCGGTTAACTAGTGAATTCCCAGACTCTCCGCCTGCGTGGCAGGGACATTTAAACCCCCAGTACCGTGATTGGCTCCAGCTGCAGGGGTGTGTCCGTGTCCGCGGCGAACGGGAAGTGCGCAGGCGCGCGGGCTCGGCGCGCGCAGGCGCGACTAGGGTGCAGCGCCAGGTCCGGTGTTGGGGTGTCCGAGTTGCGGCCGGAGAGGAGTGG
Organism: Pongo pygmaeus; assembly: GCF_028885625.2. NCBI lineage: Eukaryota > Metazoa > Chordata > Mammalia > Primates > Hominidae > Pongo > Pongo pygmaeus. Next base: position 47,726,974 of record NC_072389.2, read on the forward strand.
CCTCGCCCGCTTGGTGAGTCTCCAGGAGTGGGACGGAGGGAGCTGGCCTGGATGAAGTCTGAGAGTATGTCCTGAGAAGAAAGAGTGTATCGTATTGGTTGAAAAGTTGGTGGGGTCGGGCTTAAGCGGAGGAGGGGGCGCTCTGGCCCTTACTCGGCAGATGGGCCCGGAGCGAGGACGGGAGGTGCCGGGAGAACATCGAGGGGCCAGTGGAGGAAGGGTGGCTGGATGGTGATTCTCTGGACCCTTCCTCGAAATTAAACAGAGATCTCTTTCCGCCCCTCACCCTTACTGTGTTGCCGTGGTTGACATTAATAGACTGCGTGTGTGGTGACCACAGTGATCAGATAGCTCTGAGATAATGGCTTGAGGAAGGACTCTGAGGTTCCTGGTATTGGATAGCCCTTGCTCTCTAGAAAGGTTCAGCCTTACCTCGCGGCATTACTGCACAAATTAGAGGATCAGGAAAAGAATGAATTTCACAATTCGGGATTGGAGTGGTGGGGGGAAAAAGTACTGTAAAGTGTAGTTTCATCTCGTCCTTTTTTTCTTCTTTAATAATTAGTCACCACAATGTTAGGAAAGGCAGTTGATGGTAGGAGGAAACGTAAAGACATAAAAGTGGGAGAGGAAAAAAAAGTCAAGAAGGGAGTATCATTTTGCCTTTTGCTCTTTGTCATCTCCTGGAATGGAGTCTGTATTAGTCCGTTCTCACACTGCTATAAAGAAGTACCCGAGGCCGGTCTTGGTGGCTCACGCCTGTAATCCCAGCACTTTGGGAGGTCGAGGAGAGAGGATCATTTGAGATCAGGAGTTCGAGACCAGCCTGGCCAACGTGATGAAATCCCATCTCTACTAAAAATACAAAAATTAGCCAGGCGTGGTGGTATATGCTTGTAATCCCAGCTACTCCGGAGGCTGAGGCAGGAGAATCACTTGAACCTGGGAAACAGAGGTTGCAGTGAACGAGATTGTGCCACTGAGCTCCAGCCTGGAAGACAGAGTCAGGCTCCAACTCAAAAAAAAAGAAAAAGAAAAAGAAAAAGAAATACTAGAGACTGGGTAATTTATAAAGGAAAGAAGTTTAATTGATTCTCAGTTCTGCATGGCTGGGGAGGCCTCAGGAAACTTATAATCATGGTGGAAGGCAAAGGAAAAGCCAAGCACCTTCTTCACAGGATGGCAGGAGAGAGACAGTGAAGGGGAAAAAGCCCCTTATAAAACCAGTATCATGAGAACAGCATGGGGGAAACCACCCCCATAATCCAATCACCTCTCACCAGATTCGAGATGAGATTATGAATAGCCAAACTGTATCATTCTGCCCCTGGCCCCTTTCTTTCTTTTTCTTTTTTTTTTTTGAGATGGAGTCTCACTCTGTCACCCAGGCTGGAGTGCAGTGGCGCGATCTTGGCTCACTACAACCTCCAACACTTCAAGTGATTCTCCTGCCTCACACTCCTGAGTAGCTGAGACTACAAATTCGTGCCACCAAACCTGGCTAATTTTTTTTTTTTTTTTTTTTTTTTGAGATGGGGTCTTGCTCTGTCGCTCAGGCTGGAGTACAGTGGCGCGATCTTGGCTCACTGCGACCTCAGCCTCCCAGGGTCAAGCAGTTCTTCTGCCTCAGCCTCCCGAGTAGCTGGGATTACAGGCACGTGCCACCATGCCCGGCTAATTTTTGTATTTTTAGTAGAGATGGGGTTTTGCCATGTTGGCCAGGCTGGTCTCGAACTCCTGACCTCAGGTTATCCACCGGCCTCCGCCTCCCAAAGTGCTGGGATTACTGGCGTGAGCCACTGCACCTGGCTAATTTTTGCATTTTTTGGTAGAGATGGGGTTTCACTCTATTGGCCAGGCTGGTCTCAAACGCCTGACCTCATGATCCACCTACCTCATCCTCCCAAGGTGCTGGGATTACAGGCATGAGCCACCATGCCTGGCTTCCCTGGCCCCTTTCAAATCTCATGTCCTCACAGTTCAAAACACAATCATGCCTTCCCAACAGGCCTCCAAAGTCTTAACTCATTCCAGTATTAACCCAAAAGTCCAAGTCCAAAGTCTCATCTGAGACAAGGCAAGTCCCTTTTGCCTAGGAACCTGTAAAATCAAAAGCAAGTTAGTTACTTCTAAAGATGCTATGGGGGAATAGGCATTGGTAAATGCTCCCATTCCAAATGGGAGAAATTGGCCAAAACAAAGGGGCTACCAGCCCTATGCAAGTCCAAAATCCAGTGGGACAGCCATTACATCTTAAAGCTTATTTTAATCTCCTTTGACTCCATGTCTCACATCTAGGGCACGCTGATGCAAAGGGTGGGCTTCCAAGGCCTTGAGCAGTTCTGACCCTGTGGCTTTGCAGGGTTCAGGCCCAGAGGCTGCTCTGCTGGGCTGGCACTGAGTGCCTGTGGCTTTTCCAGGTTCATGGTGCAAACTGTTTGTAGACCTGCCATTCTGGAGTCTGGAGGATGGTGGCCCTCTTCTCACAGCTCCACTAGGCAGTGCCCTAGTGGGGATTCTGGGGGGTGGGCGGTGTCCAATCCCACGTTTCCTTTCTGCAGTGCCCTAGCAGAGGTTCTCCATGAGGTCTCTTCCACTGCAGCAGACTTTGGTCTGGACATCCAGGCATTTCCATACATCCTCTGAAATCTAGACAGAGGTTCCCAAACCTCAATTCTTGACTTCTGTGCACTTGCAGGCCCAGCACCACGTGGAAGCTACCAAGGCTTGGGGCTTGCACCCTCTGAAGCAACAGCCCAAGCTGTACCTTGACCCCTTTTAGCCAGGAGCTGGAGCAGCTGGGACTCAGGGCCCCAAGTCCTGAGGCTGCCCACGAAACCATTTTTTCTTCCTAGGCCTCAGGTCCTGTGATGGGAGGGGCTGCCATGAAGATCTCTGATATGCCCTGGAGACATTTTTCTCATTGTTTTGGTGATTAACATTCAGCTCCTTGTTACTTACACAAATTTCTGCAGCTGGCTTAAATTTCTTCTCTTTGCTTTATAAATTACTTGGTGGTCTCAGCTCAGTGATCCAGTGATCTGAGTGATCTCAGGAAAAGAAAGAAATATTAGCAAATAAGAGAAACACCTTACATTGCCATGCTCCTTTGACAGGTCATGTGAAAGTAATTTAAGTGATCATATCACTTAGCCTGCAGCTTGAATATTTGTCTCAGGCTAGGTTTTTCTTTAGGTGCTTGTAGTATGTGTTTATGCACTAGAAAGTTAGTGTTATCCAGCATAAGGATGACTTACTGTGCCAAATAAACAGTGGAATTCCTATATGTATCTTGATGTTTGTTTCTTTTACACTGAATGAACTTAGGTACAATACACACAAGGCCACATATTTTCTTTCTTTCTTTTTTTTTTTTTTTGACAGAGTTTCACTCTTGTTGCCCAGGCTGGAGTGCAATATCTCGATCTAGGGTCACCTGAATCTCCACCTCCCAGGTTCAAGTGATTCTTCTGCCTCAGCCTCCCGAGTAGCTGGGATTACAGGCATGCGCCACCACACCTGGCTACTTTTGTATTTTTAGTAGAGATGGGGTTTCTCCATGTTAGTGAGGCTGGTCTCGAACTCCTGACCTCAGGTGATCCGCTCGCCTCAGCCTCCCCAAGTGTTGGGATTACAGGCGTGAGCCACCGCGCCCGGTCTAAGGTCACATCTTTTCTAATCATTTAGAACACAACCTAGAACTAGAAAGAAAGTAAACAAAAACAGGCCTATACTCATGGGACAGCTGTGGAGTCTTCACCTATGAGTCATACCACTATCATAATTTTTGCCGTTTAGAGTACTGTTATTTTACTTCATGTTTAATGGGTTTTTTAAAAAAACATTGCCCACTTCCAAAGTGATAATCTGTGAAATCATGGTTTTTTATGTATTTTATAGCTTTTTAGCATCCATTATAATAAATACATAACTATTAAATATATAACTCTTTCATATGTAACAGTTAAAATCATATTCTTGCTTGGCACTTTGGAAGATACTGCTTTGGGCCTAATCAGCTCATTTTTCAAATGAAGATTGAACTAAAGCTTATGGGCTTGAAAATTCTGTGATCTCTATGATGGTGTTCATTATCATAACACAGTTCTAGCAAAGTTAACTGGTTCTACCAGATGAAAGTAGATTAGGGCCGGGTGGTGGTTCATGCCTGTAATTCCAGCACCCTGGGAGGCTGAGGCAGGAGGATCGCTTGAGCCCAGGAGTTTGAGACCAGCCTGGGCAACATGCCAAGACTGTCTCTACAAATTTTTTTTTAAAAAACTAGCTGGGCCTGGTGCCCAGTGCCTGTGGTCCCAGCTACTCGGAAGGCTGAGATGGAGGATCGTTTGAGCCTGGGAGGTCAAGTCTCCTGTAGATTAGCATAACAAAAAGGAAAAAGAGGATGTTTGCTCTTTGATATCAGCTGCCTTTTTTTTTCTGAATTCAGGCTTTCCCCCTCCCCCGCCTCAATTTGGTTCCTTTATCTGCAACACTCTGGACATCTGTTTTTGAGCTATGTTTGTACTCCACATTGTGTATATATTAGCATGTATAATATTATAATGTTGCTTATCTCCAAGAGTGCTGAACTTTTTATTCCATTACTATATTTTGTTTCCTGATCTGTAGGTTGACAGAGGGGCAGATGACAAGGACTGCTCTTTTCTTTTCCCTTTTTTTTTTTTTTTTTGAGACAGAGTATCGCTCTTGTTGCCCAAGCCGGAGTGCAATGGTGTGATCTCGGCTCACCGCAACCTCTGCCTCCTGGGTACAAGTGATTCTCCTGCCTCAGCCTCCTGAGTAAGCTGGGATTACAGGCATGCGCCACCACGCCTGGCTAATTTTTTGTATTTTTAGGAGAAATGAGGTTTCACCATGTTAGCCAGGCTGGTCTCAAACTCCTGACCTCAGATGATCTGCCTGCCTTTGCCTCCCAAAGTGCTGGGATTACAGGCATGAGCCACCTCACCCGGCCAGGACTGCTCTTTTCTTTGCTGTGATAGGTAGAAACTTGAAACAGATGGATCCAGTGCCTCCAACAATTAGAGGAAGTGGATTATGGAGCCAGGAAACAAAATGTACTGTGTTTTTTTAAATATTAAGAGTAGAAGAAGCCCATTTGTATTCATTTAGATTCACTGACATTTTGGTTTGGGTTTCAATTTAGGGTGTAAGAGTAGAAGAAGCCCATTTGTATTCATTTAGATTAACTGACATTTTGGTTTGGGCTTCAATTTAGGTTGTGTTGCTACTAAAGTATTTAAATCACTGATTCCTGTGTTTTTCCAGAATTCTCTCTTCTTGTTGCTTTCTGTAAGTTCTGTAACTTAGATGTAAAGTTTGTTTAAATTTATTTTGACAGTGTTTTGGAAATTGAAATTACTTTAGATGGCCTTTCAATACTTAGAAAACTCAAGCCAGGTATGGTGGTATGTCTGTAGTCCCAGCTACTTGGGAGGCTGAAGTGGGAGCATCAGTTGAGGTCAGGAGTTCAAGACCAACCTAGGCAGCATAGCAAAATAAATTTCAAACTCCTTGGTATAGTATACAAAGCTCTTCACAATATGTGTTCTGTCTTGAAAGCCATCCCCTGCCCTCCATGCATACACACACACACGTTATATTCCTGCCTCACCACCAAAGCCTTACATTGTGGCTTTTTTTTCTTTTTTGGTAATTTAATTTAAAATCATAATTTTTTGGACTTGATCATACTTGGATTTTGACCCACACAAATGAGAATCAGGGTGTTTGTGGGTTTTTTTGTTTGTTTTTTAAGACAGTCTTCCTGTGTCACCAAGGCTGGGGTGCAGTGGCATGATCATAGCTCGCTGCAGCCTCAAACTGCTGAGCTCAAGTGATCCCCCTGCTTCGGTCTCCTGAGTAGCTGGGACTACAGGTGCACGCCACCAGGCCTGGCTGATTTTTTTTTTGTTGTTTAATTTTGTGTAGAGATGGGGGACTTGCTTTATTACCCAGGCTGGTCTCAAACTCCTGGCTTTAAGCAATCCTTTTGCTTTGGCCTCCTAATGTGCTGAGATTGTAAGCATGAGCCATCATGCCTGGCCAAAATCATGAGAGATATTTCATAATTATTATGAAAAGTTATAATAGTTTTATTGAGCACTGTGTGCCAGCTACTGCTCTAAATACTGTGCTTGAATTAGCTCAATCCATGTAACAACACTTAAAGTAGGCATTATTATTCTCATTTAATGAGGAAACTGAAGCACAGAAAATTAACAGTAGTCAGGATTTGAAACCATTATGCCTTCAGATATTGGGCACATAACCACTATATTATCTTGTCTTTTGTATAAGCAAGAATGCCACTCTTTTCTGTTGGGGGTATCCTTTTCCAGGGACATGAGTGCTTATATTCTCTCTTTTTTTTTTTTTTTGAGACGGAGTCTCGCTCTGTCGCCTAGGCTGGAGTGCAGTGGCGCGATCTCGGCTCACTGCAAGCTCTGCCTCCCAGGTTCACGCCATTCTCCTGCCTCAGCCTCCTGAGTAGCTGGGACTACAGGCGCCCGCTACCATGCCCGGCTAATTTTCTGGTTTTTAGTAGAGACGGGGTTTCACCTTGTTAGCCAGGATGGTCTCCATCTCCTGACTTCGTGATCCACCTGCCTCAGCCTCCCAAAGTGCTAGGATTACAGGCGTGAGCCACCACGCCTGGCAGAGTGCTTATATTCGCTGTCTGTAGCTTCTGACTCTTAATATCGGAATATTTGAAAAACTAACCAGAAAGCATCTAAGTGGCTGGGCATTCACGCCTTCTGGCATTTTGGGAGTCTAAGACAGAAGGATCGCTTGAGGCCAGGAGTTCAAGACAAGCCTGGGCAACATAGTGAGACACCCACCCTATCTATACATACATACATACATACATACATACATAAAGCATCTAAGTGAACTTAGAGCTAAACTATGTGGATGGTTTCGGTGAATATTTCATTCAGGCAAGGTGAATCCTTGCCAATTAATCTCACCCCATACTTGGTATTTCCCTGGCAGATACCACACTTATGCCTGCCTCATTCTCTCTTCCTGGGTAGATTGCCAGCTTCTGGCTCTTGAGCCCCGTTCTTGTCTTTCACGTAGAACATCCCCTTTCTGTTCACATAACCATTCTCATTGATAGGGTTAATAAAATTGATTACAATCAAACCTACATCTACCTCCCCAGTAGATGTGGAATTTCTACTCCCAGAATTGTGGAAGTTCTAAATTTGACAGGGACTTGAAGACCAGGCGTTGGACATCAAGCAATTAAGTTACCATAGGTGCTTCTGTAAAACTGAAGTTTAATTTTTTTTGTAATTAGAGTCAGGGTCTTGCTATGTTGCCCAGGTTACATTTAAACTGCTGGGATCAGGTGATCCTCCTGCCTCAGCTTCCTGAGTAGCTGGGACTATAGGCCTGAAAATGTAATTTTGGTTTTCTTTTTGGTTCCTGATTTTTAGTGGGACTTTCCCATTTGTTAATATGATTTCTGTCTTGAATCTTGTGCTTCAGTGTACTTTGAAACCAAGCTGATTTTTGTTTGTTTTGTTTTTTTGTGTTGTTGTTTTTTAAGATGGAGTCTTGCTCTGTCGCTGAGGCTGGAGTGCAGTGGTGCAATCTCGGCTCACTGCAACCTCCGCCTCCTGGTTTCAAGCGATTCTCCTGCCTTAGCCTCCTGAGTAGCTGGGATTACAGGTGCCTGCCACCACGCCCGGCTAATTTTTTTTTTTTTTTGAGATGGCGTCGCACTCTGTTGCCAAGGCTGGAGTACAGTGGCACAATCTTGACTCACTGCAACCTCTGCCTCCTGGGTTCAAGTGATTTTCCTGCTTCAGCCTCCCAAGTGGCTAGGATTACAGGCACATGCCACCACGCCCGGCTAATTTTTGTATTTTTAGTAGAGACGGGGTTTTGCCATGTTGGCCAGGCTGGTCTTGAACCCGTGACCTTAAGTGATCTGCCCTCCTCAGCCTCCCAAAGTGCTAGGATTACAGGCGTGAGCCACCATACCCGGCCTTTGGTATTTTTTAGTAGAGATGGGGTTTCTCCATGTTGGCCAGTCTGGTCTCAAACTCCAGACCTCAGGTGATCCGCCCACCTTGGCCTCCCAAAGTGCTGGGATTACAAATGTGAGCCACTGTGCCTGGCCTGAAACCAAGCTGTTTAGTAGATATGATTCTGTGATGTACTTAGTATATTTGCATTTGAGTTATAGACTTTGTATGGTAAAAAGAAAAGTTTTTAAAAAGAGAAAAAAATATGTATGTATATTTGCATAGTTTTGGGGCCTATATATAAAAATGGTTAAAGTTGTTTGTGTAGAAGGAGATAGAAAGGAAAGCTAAGAGAGGAAGTAAAAGGAGGAAGCCATCCTTAACATAAACAAGACCCTTGCCAGGCAAAGTGGCTCATACATGTAATCCCAGCACTTTGGGAGGCTGAGCCAGGAGCATCACTTGAGCCCAGGAGTTTGAGACCAGCCTGGGCAACATAGTGAGAGACCCTGCCTCTACAAAAAAAAATAATAATAATAATAATAAAAGGGCCAGGTGTGGTGGTGGGCACCTGTAATCCCAGCTACTCGGGAGACTGAGGAAGGAGAATCACTTGAACCCAGGGGCAGAGGTTGCAGTGATCTAAGATTGCACCACTGCACTCCAGCCTGGGCAACAGAGCGAGACTCCATCTCAAATAAAATAAAGTAAAATAAAAAGTGAGACTCTGTCTCAAAAAAAAGTTGTATATAGCCTATACTTTATATCATCAACTTTAATATTCAAATTTAGCCTTGCAGATGGAACTATTAATATTTAGTAGCTATTACTTTCAGCTGCATTTACATAAATGTGACTCATATTCAACATTGTTACTTTCCTTTTGTTTTCCCTACTATTTATTTCCACTTCCGTAAAAATATTAAAATAATGGCTAACATTGAACACTGGCCATGTGCAAGGCATTGTACTAAGTACTTTGTGTAGATCATCTCTTTTTAATCTTCACAAAGAAAACAAAACTATGAAATAGAATGTTATCCTTGTTTTACAAATACAGAAACCGAGTTTTAGTGTCGTTAGGTAATTTCCTTGGGGTCACACAACAAATACATTGTGAGGCTGGAATTTGTATGCTGGAATTCCCACTCACCCACTGTGCTATCCTGCTATAAACAGAAGTTTCCTCTTGCTGCAGATGCATTGGTTACCATGGAAGTAGACTTCTGTCAAGCCAAAGAGAATGCCGAACTTAAAAGTACATAAATAAACCCTTTGAGTGTAACTCATTGAGGAGCTTTATTGTGATTAATTTTCAGAGAAGGAGTAAGTCAGGAAACTAATTTGGTAGAATATTTTAGCTGCAAAATCCTTGTTTACCAGTATAAAAAGAATTATCTTATAAAATCATTCTTTGCAGGACCCTGTGAAATTTATGTTGATTTTTTTTTTTTTTTTTTCAGACCGTCTTGCTCTGTTGCACAGGCTGGAGTGCAGTGAGTCTTGGCTCACTGCAGCCTCTGCCTCCCGGGCTCAAGCCACAGATGTGCAGTACTGCACTCGGCTAATTTTTGTGTTTTCTTTTTAGTAGACCTGGGGTTTCACCGTATTGGCCAGTCTGGTCTTGAACTACTGGCCTCAAGTGATCCGCCCACCTCTGCCTCCCACAGTGCTGGGATTACAGGCATGAGCCACCACGCCTGGCCTGATGGTGATTTAAAATGCTCTTTCTTCATTACTTCTTGAGTAGCTCTCCAGTTTTACAAATGAAGCCACATGGATCTTCCAAGGCCTTATTTAAATTCCAGGGCCTTTTTTCTGTGTATTTCTTTCCAAGAAGCTTATTTACTTTTCCTTTCTTCTTTTCTTTTACTTCCTTTCTGCTTGCCTTTTTTTTTTTTTTTTTTTTTTTTAAGACGGAGTCTTGCTGTTGCCCAGGCTGAAGTACAGTGGCATGATCTCGGCTCACTGCAACCTTTGCCTCTCGGGTTCAAGCAACTCTCCTGTCTCAGCCTCCTGAGTAGCTGGGATTATAGGCATGCGTCACCACGCCTGGCTAATTTTTGTATTTCTAGTAGAGACGGGGTTTCACCATGTTGGCCAGGCTGGTCTTGAACTCCTGACCTTAGGTGATCTGCCCACCTTGGCCTTCCAGAGTGCTGGGATTACAGGCGTGAGCCACCGCACCTGGCCTCTTGCTTGCTTGTTTTCTTATCTCCTCCCTTCCTCCCTCCCTCCCTTCCATTTCTTTTCCTTCTTTCTTTTCTTTTTTTTTTTTTTGAGACAGAGTCTTGCTCTTGTCACCCAGGCTGGAGTGTAGTGGCATGATCTCGACTAACTGCAACCTCTCCCTCCCGGGTTCAAACAATTCTCCTGCCTCAGTCTCCCGAGTAGCTGGGACTACAGGCGCCCACCACCACACCTGGCTAATTTTTGTATTTTTAGTAGAGATGGGGTTTCACCATTTTGGCAAGGCTGGTCTCGAACTCCTGACCTTGTGATCCGCCCACCTTGGCCTCCCAAAGTGCTGGGATTGTAGGCGTGAGCCACTGTGCCCGGCCCATTTCTTTTCTTTCTTTGGGGTCTTGCTCTGTCAGGCAGGCTGGAGTGTAGTGGGGATCATGGCTCGCTGCAGCCCTGAACTCCCAGGCTCAAGTGAACCTCCTAACTCAGCCTCCCAAGTAGCTGGGACTGCAGGCACTGGTCACCACACCTGGCTATTTTTGTTGTTACTTTTTGTGGAGACAGTCTTGTTGTGTTGCCTAGGCTGGTCTCAAACTAGCCTCAAGCCATTTTCCTACCTCAGCCCTCAAAAGTGCCAGAGTTACAGGCTTGAGCCGCTGCGCCTAGCCAATAGACTTCTTTTCATTTTCTAAATTAATGTAGATTATTTTCAGCTTCTGAAATACTAGAAGACAGTTGAAAACCATGATTACTCTGGTCTTTCTATTTCTCCTTCAATTTAACTGTCTTATTTGAGTCTGTAGAAGAGATAAAATTTCATGGTCTTATAGAAAACATCTGAAATTTTGAAATGAGCCATCATATAGGATTGCTTGGCCTATTTTCCAATATTCAGCAGCTCTCATATGATCTATTGTTTGTTAAGGGGGCGGTGGATACAGTCAACAGAAAGAATCTTTTTTTTTTTTTTTTTTTTCCGGAAACAGGGTCTTGCTCTGTCGCCCAGGCTAGAGCACAGTGGTGCCATCTCGGCTCACTGCACCCTCTGCCTCCCAGGTTCAAGTGATTCTTGTGCCTCAGCCTCCTGAGTAGCTGGGACTACAGGCATGCGCCGCATGCCCAGCTAATTTTTTGATTATTTGTAGAGACCAGGTCTCACTATGTTGCCCAGGCTGGTCTTGAACTCCTGGCCTCAAGCAGTCCTCCTGCCTTGGCCTCCCAAAGTACTGGGATTACAGACATGTGCCACCACTCCCAGCTCCAGAAAGACTCTTTATCAGACCATGAACTATATTTAATTTGCGAGTAGATCCCGACTTGAATAATCAATCTGCTCTTTACTGACTCAGCCACCTTGGGTAAGTTACCTAAACTGAGCCTTAGTTTCTCCATCTGTAAAATAGTATAATGTAGATAATGATGTAGATAAATACTTTGTAGGGTATCTGATGCCTAAGAGGTACTCAGTGAACTTTTCTTTCCCTGCCTAGGTTTAAATTAGAAAAGAAAAAGGTCAAATTAGGAGTCTTTTAGTAAGCCCAAGTGAACCATAGCATGAGAAATAGGGTGTAAAAGCACTGAGAAAAATCTTGCATTTTCCTCTGAAAGGCACACAATTAGCATAGTATAAGCTCCCAGCAGCACTGGAAAAATGACACAAGTATTTAATAGATTAGATTAAATCTGAGAAAAGTACGTTTAATGGCATCTTTGTATCAACTGATGTTTTATTTTTCATCCCACCCCACCAGTTCTCTTTTCTATAATATTCTGGATAACCTTTTCCTGATTCCATAAGGAAAATGTCTGCAGAGAATAATAAATATGAGTAAGGCTATGTAGCTAATTACAGGTTACATTCTCTCTGACCCACCTCAGCAAACTTACAAAGACCAATAAGAACTTGAGGAGTATTATTCCTTGTCTGTCTTTGTCCTTCCCCTTACAATTCTACTTTGACTCTCTTACTTTCATATACAGTTGACCCTTGAACAACATGGGCTTGAACTGCGTGGGTCCACTTATAGGTAAATTTTTTTTTCAGTAAATACAATCAGCCCTCCATATCAGCAGGTTCCACATATACAACCAAATGCAGATAGAAAATATGGTATTCAGCCAGGTATGGTAGCTCGTCCCTGTAATTCCAGGACTTTGGGAGGCCGAGGTGGGAGGATTGCTTGACCCCAAAAGTTTGAGAAGTTTGAGACCAGCCTGGATAACATAGTGAGACCCTGTCTCTATAAAACAGCTTAAAAATTAGCCGGGCATGATGCATGCACCTGTAGTCCCAGCTATTCAGGAGGCTAAATGGGAGGATTGCTTGAGCCTGGGAGGGCAAGGCTGTAGTGAACCTGATTGCACTACTGCTCTCCAACCTGGATGACAGAGTGGAGCCTTGCCTCAAAAAAAAAAAAGAAAGAAAGAAAAGAAAATACGGTATTCATGCATGCAAAACTCCCGTTTACAGAGGGCCGACTTTTGTATCTGCAGGTTCCTCAGGGCCAATTGGTATCCACAGGCAGTCCTGAATCCAGCCCTCTGAGGGACGGCCACACTAATCTTGTGCTCAAAACCCTCAAGAATACAGAGTAATCTTAGGCAGCTGCATCCTGGCGTCAGCATGCCAAACTTGGGAGTAGATATCTGTTACTTGTCTTGCGTGTTGTCTGGTCAGGGAAGAAAAAAAAATATTAAGCAGAACTTCGAGTTCACATGGAAAGGATGTGTCCTTCAGAATGACCTCACTGCGATGTCAGGGGTGATTCCTCACGTTATCCATCTCCCAGTTATATCTGCTTTCTTTTTTCTTTTAAAGAAGGCAGCACAGAGGTCAGGAGTGCATTCACTCCTAACTCTGGAGTTTTGCTTTTTTTTTTCCTAGGAAGCTAGCAAAGACTGACTTGTAATTGGCAATAATCACCTCTAGGAATAGAATTACAAAATTACATAATTTGTGATATTTGGGCTTTCTTACCCCAGAATGTCTCCTGACCCACAGGATACTATATCTGAAAACCTCACTAACGGTGCCTTTTCCAGGCACTAATGGATTAGTGTATATTATTTTTCATATTTTCTTCTCTGTCGGGCATTGAGGAGTTATACATGACAGGAATAGATAACTTCAGAGCATTACTGCCTGGGAAGGGCAGGCTTTGGAGAGGTATCTCGGTTGGGGCTTTAGGAAGTGATGGAAAAGCATGAGGCTACCTGGGCAGACGTGGGGTATTATAGAAAGGAAAGGTGTGTAAAAGTGTGGAGGTGAGAGGGTAAAAAAAAATCTCCATTTTCTTTTTGTAGTTGCAAATAGGAAAGAGTGACAAAAGAGGAACAGTAGCATGGACATGTGTATGTATGATAAAGCTTAAGACTCAAACAATTAGCAAATTAATAAAATACATGATTCCTTTTATGCTTGTATCTAATGAATGATATCTTTATATCTTGATTATATCTTAGTGTGGAAACTTTTTGCCTGAAGCACAGTCTATGGCAAGCAAGATAGAAACCTAAATTTGGAACTTAAAATACTTTTTTTCATGAGCACTAAGGGCTTTAATCAAGGCTCAAAATCTTTTTTTTTTTTTTTTTGAGACGGAGTCTTGCTCTGTCACCCAGGGTGGAGTGCAGTGGCACAATCTTGGCTCACTGCAACCTCCACCTCCCAGGTTCAAGCAGTTCTCCTGCCTCAGCCTCCAGAGTAGCTGGGATTACAGGCGCTCACCACCACTCCTGGCTAATTTTTGTATTTTTAGTAGAAACGGGGTTTCACCATGTTGATCAAGCTGGCCTCGATCTCCTAACCTCGTGATCCATCCACCTCGGCCTCCCAAAGTACTGGGATTACAGGCGTGAGCCACTGTGCCTGGCCCTCAAAATCTTAAACCATAAAACAGCTATGACAGTAGAATTATAAACAGGGCCGGGCGCGGTGGCTCAGGCCTGTAATCTCGGCATTTTGGGAGGCTGAGGTGGATAGATCACCTGAGGTGTGGAGTTCGAGATCAGCCTGGCCAACATGGTGAAACCCCATCTCTACTAAAAATACAAAAATTAGTGGGGCGTGGTGGTGCATGCCTGTAATCCCAGCTCTTTGGGAGGCTGAGGCAGGAGAATTGCTTGAACCCAGGAGGCGGAAGTTGCAGTGAGTCAGGGTTATACCACTGCACTCCAGCCTGGGCAACAGAGTGAGACTCCATCTCAAAAAAATAAAAAAAATAAAATGATAGTAGTGGTTCAACTAAAAACAACTGAAAAGATTTAAATTTTTTTGTTTGTTTGTTTTTTGAGATAGGGTCTTGCTCTGTCACCCAGGCTGGAGTGCAGTGCCATGATCTTGACTTACTTCAGCCTCAACCTCCTGGACTCAAGCAATCCGCCCACCTCAACCTCCCCGGTAGCTGGGACCACAGGTGTGCGCCACCATGCCCGGCTAATTTTTGTATATTTGGTAGAGTTGGGGTTTTGCCATGTTGCCCAGGCTGAACTCCAACTCCTGAGCTCAAGCCATCCACTCACCTCATCCTCCCAAAGTGCTAGGATTCCAGTCATGAGCTACCACGCCCAGCCAAAAGTGACTGAAAAGATTTATATGTGATCATATCATACACTTGCAATAGCAGTTTTTGGTTTGTGGCTCTAGTGATTCTTTGCTAGCTTTGTGCTACTGTTACATGCAGCTTTGTTTCTAAGAGCCACGTAAATACTTTGAGAGTACACCCTGTTTTTCTACTTATTTGTTCATTCAGCTATTTTTGGAGTGTCTACCATCAGATCCTATTAGGTGTTAGAGATACAAAGATAAAATCTCTGCCTTCTAAGAATTCAGTCCAGTACATTCTTGGGGAATTAGGTTTTCTGCTTATCAAAGAGTATATCCATGGCAAGGTTTCTCACCTCAAATTGACATTTTGGGTCAGATTATTCTTTGCTGGAGGGCTTTCCTGAAGAGTGTTGTAGGATGTTAAGCAGTTTCCCTGCCTCTGCCTACTAGATGCCAGTAACCAGCCCCATCACCTGGCCCAAGTTGTGACAATCAAGCAACTCCAGACATTGCCAGATTCCTGGGATCAAATCTGTAATAAGAACCAGAGTTTATCTGTGTCATTGACCGTGAGTTTTGATAAATGAGTTTTGAGAAAATTCATACAAAGCTAGCAGATGTAACAAAGAAGGAACCTAGATCCATTGCACAATGCTTGTTATTACTCCACATGACTTCTCAAAGAGGAATTAGATAACAGCCATGCTGAGTAACATCTACGAAATGTTTCATTTTTTAGCTTGGATGTCTATGAGATCTCCTTCTGAGTTACTGTATATAGGAGAATAATTGTTTGGTTTCTTAGGGACTCCACTAAAACAACAAAACAATATAAGCCACTGGAGGGAAAGAGTCTAATGCATAATAAAAACCTTAGTCTTTTCCGAGCTGTTTGTTCCAGCATTTCCCTTTTCTTGTTAAGAGTGAAAGTATTTTCTCCAATGAGTATCCTGGACAACTGGCATATTTAGAAATGTTTCCTGTGTTCTTCAGGCACATAACTTCAAATTTTGTTACTTTACTAAATAGGACTTTTCTTCACTTACTGCTTTTCCATGTTCAGACAACACATGAAGAACATTGAACAACCAAAAATTCACTTTAATAGTCTTTTAATGCTTGTTTTCCAGTAGTGCCTTGCTTCTCTAAGTAGAGGATCCACTTTCCTGTTGGAAAGAGCACTTCCCTAGAAGTCTTAAAACCTGTATTTTAGGTTCACCCTTGGCACTCTTATTAAACATTTCATTTAGCCTCTCTCCGTCTTGATTTCTTTACTTGTGGTAGACTAATAGATATAGAAAGAGGTTCTTTTATCCTGTTTTCCTGATAAGTTCCTAAATTCCATAAATCTACACTTCTTGCTCACACAAACTTTTATATATCCTTATTCTTATACAATATCCACATTGCCATTTCTGTGCCTAATAGAGTTTTGATTCATCATGGATAATCTGTCGTCAGAAGAAATTCAACAGAGAGCTCACCAGATTACTGATGAGGTAAATGTTTTACCTAAAATAAGTAAATAATTCTATTTCAGTTTTCATATTGGAGGGGTGAGAGAGCCTTCTTAGGGACCATTTTGGCCTCTTCCTAGTCCATTAATATCAAAGAACACATTTGCTCCTTAGTGCCATTGCTGGTTTTTATTTTCTTTTTAACTCACCAGAAAACTAAAGTAAAAACAATTTGTATGATTTTTATTTTTTAGGTAATTATTAATATTACTGAAGTGCAACAAAGATACTCTACTATGTATTTGAGAAATGCTAGACTTCTATTTAACAATTTCCTAATATCTGTAATCTACTTAGATTTCTACCTACATTAAATTTTTATGACTTTATAAAATTTTTATTCCCATGAACTTCACCATCCAAATATTCTCTCTTTTTTAAAAAAACTTTTTCTTTCAACATCACACTGGAAGTCCTTACACATTTTCTCTTAAGGAGCACCTGAAAATAACTAAAAATGTAGTGATCAACTTACTTTT
Source organism: Pongo pygmaeus (assembly GCF_028885625.2). Taxonomy (NCBI): domain Eukaryota; kingdom Metazoa; phylum Chordata; class Mammalia; order Primates; family Hominidae; genus Pongo; species Pongo pygmaeus. Next base: position 47,743,700 of record NC_072389.2, read on the forward strand.
TTTTTTTTTTTTTTGAGACGGAGTCTCACTCTATTGCCCAGGCTGGAGTACAGTGATGCAATCTCGGCTTACTGCAACCTCTGCCTCCCGTGTTCAAGCGATTCTCCTGCCTCAGCCTCCCGAGTAGCTGGGATTATAGGTGCGTGCCACCACGCCCAGCTAATTTTTGTATTTTTAGTAGAGACGGGGTTTCACCATGTTGGGCAGGCTGGTCTCGAACTCCTGACCTCGTGATCCGCCCACCTCAGCCTCCCACAGTGCTGGGATTATAGGCTTGAGCCACCGCACCCAGCCATTGTTTTGTTTTAAAGGGTAGGATAGGCTGGCAATTCTTTTTGTTTTTTCCTTTAATGGAAACAGTCTCACTATGTTGCCTGGGCTGGTCTTGAGCTCCGGTACTCAAGAAATCCTCCTGCCTCGGCCTCCCAAAGTGCTGGGATTATAGGCATGAGCCACTGTGCCCGGCCTGAGCTGGCAATTTTTAAAGATAGAATAGCATCATGAATTTGGCCTGTGATCAGATTTTTTTTTCTACATATTTTGGAATGCTAAAATTCTGTGTTTTTTCCTAGTCTCTGGAAAGTACGAGGAGAATCCTGGGTTTAGCCGTTGAGGTAAGAAAATGTTAGTCATCAACTTAAGTATAGAAATTTATAGGAGAGATCCTAATACTTCTGGCTGGAATTAGTATTAAAGGGTAATGTATCAATATGCTTTATTATTTGAAATTAACAGTTGCTGAAATGTGAAACCATGCACTAATGGGAATTTTCTGTTTTTCCCTTTGACAGTATTGGAATATGACAGGGAAGATGAATTCACTATGAGTTTGTGACTTAATTATTTTGGGGGGCTGCTATGTTAAATTGTGTTAGTTTAAGAATACTAGTTCTGTCTGTAGCTCTAATCCTCTGAGAGCTTGGGTTTCTAAATTATTCTGTCTTGCTATTTGTCAGCTCTTGTAGGTTTTGTTTCTGTTGTTTTTGGTTTGTTTTGTTGTACTATCAGCTTTTTCCCCCCTTCTCTTAGTCTCAGGATGCAGGAATCAAGACCATCACTATGCTGGATGAACAAAAGGGTAAGTTAAATTATTAGCAGAAATTCCTAATTTGACTATGATGCCAAAAAGCCCTATCAAATTAGCCACATACAAATTTCAGCCTTTGGGAGAGCCTTCCCTTTGTAAAATAAGAATGTTATGTTTACTTCGTGTCTTCTGATTTGAATTATATGTCATGTTCACTGTCTATTTGGGATGGCGGGAAACAATGCCCAACTGTATATACCAAGTATGTGTTAGGCCAGCATGGCTTATTTTGTGTATTGGTTATATGTGCCTTAGACATTATGATAGTAACGTAGCTGGGATTACAGGTGCCCGCCACCATACCCAGCTATGTTTTTCTATTTTTTTGGGGTGGGGAACGGAGTTTCGCTATTTTTGTCTATTTTTGGGGGGTGGGGGACGGAGTTTCGCTCATGTTGCCCAGGCTGGAGTGCAATGGCGTGATCTTGGCTCACTGCAACCTCCTCCTCCTGGGTTCAAGTGATTCTCCTGCCTCAGCTTCCTGAGTAGCTGGGATTACTGGCGCCCACGACCACACCCGGCTAAGTTTTTGTATTTTTAGTAGAGATGGGGTTTCACCATGTTGGCCAGGCTGGTCTCGAAGTCCTGACCTCAGGTGATCCACCCGCCTTGACCTCCCAAAGTGCTGGGATTACAGGTGTGAGCCACCATGCCCGGCTTTTTTTTTTTTTTTTTTTTTTTAATTTTTATTTTTTGAGACAGAGTCTTGCTCTGTCACCCAGGCTCGAGTGTAGTGGTGCAATCCCAGCTTACTCCAGGATCCTCTACCTCCCACGTTCAAGTGATTCTCCTGGCTCAGCCTCCTGAGTTGCTGGGATTACAGGTGTTCGCCACCACACCCAGCTAATTTTTTGCATTTTTAGTAGAGACAGGGTTTCACCATGTTGGCCAGGTTGATCTCGAACTCTTGACCTCAAGAGTCACTTGATCCACCCATCTCGGCCTCCCGAAGTCCTGGGATTATAGGCGTGAGCCACCGTGTCTGGCCAGACATTACGATATTCTTACATCACCCTCAGAAATCAAGTTCTAAAACAGATCTAGATTCAGGTGTGCTTGGAAACACTTGAGTTGAGTTGGCCCTGAGTAATCAGGTCTAGTTTTTATTACTCTTATAATAGCCCTCAGGTTTTGAACCTGTTATAGAAATGATGGGGATTTGACCTGGTCAAAGTACCCTTAACTTGGTTGTAAGGATGATCTCTAAATAACCGTCCCTTGGTCTTACTATACAAGATTCTTTTTTTTTTTTTTTTTTTGAGGGGGAGTCCCACTCTGTCATCCAGGCTGGAGTTCAGTGGTGCAATCGCAGCTCACTGCAACCTCCAACTGCCAGGTTCAAGCAATTCTCCTGCCTCAGCCTCCCAGGTAGCTGGGATTACAGGCACCCATCACCACACCCAGCTAATTTTTGTATTTTTGTAGAGATGAGGTTTCACCATGTTGGCCAGGCTGGTCTTGAACTCCTGACCTCAGGTCATCGCCCACCTCGGCCTCCCAAAGTGCTGGAATCACAGGCGTGAGCCACCATACCCAGCCATATACAAGCTTTTTAGAACAAATTTTTCCACAGCAAGAGGCTAGGTGCCTCCAGATCAGTACGTGAAAGATTGTTATCATGTTGAATTGCTTCTAATACCTTTTGACATACTCACTGTGGGGAGTTATTGGTAGATTCAAGGTTGAAGTTTGCTGTTCAATAATAATAGCATTTTCTGGTTGACACTGTGAATGGAACACAAAGTGTTAACTTCACAACTTATTCTTAGAACAACTAAACCGCATAGAAGAAGGCTTGGACCAAATAAATAAAGACATGAGAGAGACAGAGAAGACTTTAACAGAGCTCAACAAATGCTGTGGCCTTTGTGTCTGCCCATGTAATAGGTGAGTTGATAAATTAAGATGGTTTCAAAATAAATAATGAGAGTACCCCACCTTCTCCCACCAGCTAAGGTCAGAAGTATGACTGGGCTGAATGAGGAACTCTATTAGATAAATCTAAGTTATCTCTCCTTCAGGCAGATTAAGCTTTTTGTGTAAATACTGCGTGTTCACTGAAAACTGTGCCTTATATTTGACCAATCCTGGGATCAAGTCCAATTTCAATTTGTAGTAATACATGAAAAGGTTAGGAAGTATAGGGAAATGTATATCTGGATGATGGAGAGCAGGATGGAGTTATTTTCTTTTCCTTTCAAAGGAGGAGTATTAACAAAATATATATTTTGTGGTAGGCACATGAGGGATGGCCAAAAGAGTAGAAGAGTTGGGAAAGAATGGCAAAACATAAAAAATACATAAATCTAATGTTAGATTATATGATAGTGACCAAGGCTAGGTATACAGAACTGATAAAGGTTGGGTTGGAGAGCATCTTATAGAAGAGGTAGGATGTGGATTAGGCTTTGAGTGATTAGAAGGATTTGGACGAACAGGGAGGAACAGTGAGGGCATTTCCTATGAAAGGTTCAAAATAAAGATTAACAAGGAGCTCGACTTAACTGAGCTGTGTGACTCATGTAGATGAGAAGTGGAAAGTAAGATATAAGTAGGTAGTAGAGGAACTTGAATGCTAAACTAAGGAGTTGACAGATTGGAGTGAAGTATAAAAAGAAATGACAGTATCTGGACATTGAATGACTGTACTCACTGCTGAAAGTTTTGTTTTTGTTCTTTTTCTGAGACAGGGTCTCTGTTACTGAGGCTGGAATGCAGTGGTGTGATCACAGCTCACTGCAGCCTCTCTTTCCTGGGCACAAGAGATTCTCCCACCTTGGCCTCCTAAAGTGCTAGGATTACAGGCATGAGCCACTGCACACAGCCAAAGTATTTTTTTTTTTTTTTTTTTGAGACAGAGTCTCACTCTGTCACCAGGCTGGAATGCAGTGGCGCAGTCTCAGCTCACTGCAACCTCCATCTCCTGGGTTCAAGTGATTTCTCCTGCCTCAGCCTCCCGAGTAGCTGGGACTACAGGCGCATGCCACTACACCCAGCTAATTTTTGTATTTTTAGTAGAGACAGGGTTTCACCATGTTGGCCAGGATGGTCTTGATCTCTTGACCTCATGATCCGCCCGCCTTAGCCTCCTCAAGTGCTGGGATTACCAGTGTGAGCCACCACATCTGGCCTCAAAGTATTCATTTTTAAAGAGGTTCTTAGACATTAGTATTTCATCCAGTTCTCAGCTGGTCTTGTAAACCAACAGTGGTTATATTTTTATATTTTCAGATAAGTGTTTTTATGTAACAACATTTTTGTGCCATTTCTACTATAGAAAGTAGAGATTAATTGCTTGTCAGTCAACTTTAGTGTTTGTTTTGGCCATGAGGAGTTAAGGTTTGACAGTGTTCTTCCTAGTCTTATCCATTGGCTTCCTATTCTAACACAAGTCTGTTGACCTGTTTACACCTTGGTTGACCAACTGAAAGTTTCTATTTTTTGAGACGGAGTCTCGCTCTGTCACCCAGGCTGAAGTGCAGTGGTGTGATCTCGGCTCACTGCAACTTCCACCTCACGGGTTCAAGTGATTCTCCTGCCTCAGCCTCCCAAGTAGCTGGGATTACAAATGTGTGCCACCATACTCGGCTAATTTTTATATTTTTAGTAGAGACAGGGTTTCGCCATGTTGGCCAGGCTGGTCTCAAGCTCCTAACCTCAGGTGATCTGCCCGCCTCTGCCTCCCAAAGTGCTGGGATTACAGGCGTGAGCCACCGCTCCTGGCCAAAAGTTCATATTTTAATAACTATGACTTGTCAATCAGAGTTTAGCAGATTACTTTAAGCAAACAAGTTAAAATGTACAGATTATTTGATACAAACTCTTAGATATGTTTTACAAACATAATTGTACCTTTCTCTTGTGTTCCATGTACCTTCTTGGAAGAGTACAGAAGAGGGGAAGTAGATGAATTTTCTTGAGATCAGATGTTAGGAGAACAAGGAGAAAGAAGTCTCCCCTAAAATCTTAGAGCAAGATCAGCTCTAAGTCACATGTTGATAAACAGGAAGAGCACTGAATTAGACCTAAGATGGTCTAATATCATAGAAAGTGGGAAATGCAGCTACAGAGTATTAATTTTATGTCTCTTTGTGTATCCCAGCCAAGCATAGGCAAGCTTTTCTTGAAGACTGGTGGGAAACAAGGTAGGGTATGGTCCTGAATCAGCATTCTTCAGCCTCTAACCTCAGTAGAACCCTTTCTCAGTGGATCAAGAGAAGGCACTACTTTTTTAGAGATGGCCTCTCCCTCTGTCTCCCGGGCTTGAATGCTGTGGTGCCACCATAGCTCACTGTAGCCTCAAACATCTGGGCTCAAGCGATCCACCCACCTCAGCCTCCCAAGTAGCTAGGATTACAGGTGCGTGCCACCATGCCCAGCTAATTTTTGAAATTCTTTGTAGAGACAGGGGTCTTGCTATGTTGCCCAGGCTTGTTATCAAACTGCTGGCCTGAAGAAATCCTCCCACTTTAGCCTCTCAAAGCACTGGGATTACAGGCTTGAGCCACTGCACCCAACTGGCACTTCTTTCTTTTTTTTTTCTGGCATTTCTTGAGAGATGGAATCAAGGGGCTGCTGTAACAAAACAGTTCCCTGAAGAGAAGAAAGTATTATCTCAGTTAAAGATGTCTGATTGTAATTGCGTTTCTTCCACCTATTTCTTTCTTATACCATTGAGACCTTGGCCAGTATGATATCTCTTATCCTCAGCTCTGTTCCTATCATTCTTGCCTGTGTCTTGATCTTTCTAATCTGCTAGTCTGTGTTTCAGTTAGGCTCATCATATGAATAACCATAACATGAGCTTCTTAAAGGTAGACATGAGATCTTAGTCCTTTGTATAAGACCTAGTCTTCATACCAGCAGTAGTAGTAACAACCCAGGTCAGGTCCAGAGTTCCTTATTTGCTGCTTGGAAAAACTTTTTCTTTTCTTTCTCTCTTTTTTTTTTTTTTTTTTCGAGACAGGGTCTCGCTCTGTTACTCAGGCATGGCTCACTACAGCCTCAACCCATCCTCCAGCGTCAGCCTCCTGAGTAGCTGGTATTACAGGCACATGCCACCATACCCAGCTAATTTTGTATCTTTTGTAGAGACAAGGTTTCACCATGTTGGCCAGGCTGGTCTCGAACCCTTGGACTCAGGCAGTCTACCCACCTTGGCCTCCAGAAGTGCTGGGATTGCAGGCATGAGCCATTAAGCCCTGCTGGCCATTCAGAAATCTAAAAAACTCTGAAAGCTAAAGTTTTGTTTTATTTTTGCTGTAATGGTGCCACAACTCATTAGGGTATAAAATGTAACCTGAACTGAAGCTATGTTTAGTCTTTATTACTTGCTGTAAATATTAATTGGTTTCACTACAGAAATACTCTTTTTGAGTCAGGGTCTCACTCTGTCACCCAGGTTGGAGTACAGTGGTATGATCTTGGCTCACTGCAGCCTCGACCTCCTAGGTTCAAGTGATCCCCCCACCTCAGCCTCATGAGTAGCTGGGACTACAGGTGCATGTCACCATGCCTGGTTTGTTTTTAAAAACTTTTGTTTCTTCTTTTTTTTTTTTTCTCTTTTGAGACAGAGTCTCACTCTGTTGCCCAGGCTAGAGTACAGTGATGCAATCTCAGTTCACTGCAACCTCTGCCTCCTAGGTTCAACCAATTCTCCTGCCTCAGCCTCCTAAATAGCTGGGATTACTGGTGCCTGCCACCACGCCCAGCTAATTTTTGTATTTTTAATAGAGACGGGGTTTCACCATGTTGGCCAGGCTGGTCTTGAACTCCTGACCTCAGGTGATCCACCTGCCTCGGCCTCCCAAAGTGCTGGGATTACAAGCATGAGCCACCATGCCTGACCCTGTTTCTTTTCTTTTCTTTTTTTTTTTTTTTTTTGAGACAGAGTTTTATGTTGTCGCCCAGAATGGAGTGCAGTGGTGCAATCTCAGCTCACTGCTACCTTCGCTTCCTGGGTTCAATCGATTCTCATGCCTCAACCACCCAAGTAGCTGGGATTAGAGGCATGCACCAACACCTTGCTAACTATTGTATTTTTAGTAGAGACGGGGTTTTGCCATGTTGGCCAGGGTGGTCTTGAACTCCTGACCTCAAGTGATCCACCCACCTTGGCCTCCCAACGTGCTGGGGTTACCGGCATGAGCCACCACACCTGGACTTTAAAAAGTTTTTGTAGAGATGAGGTCTCACTATGTTGCTCAGGCTGGTCTCAAACTCCTAAGCTCAAGCAATCCTCCCACATTGGCCTTCCAAAGTGTTGGTATTACAGAAATGAGCCACCACGCCCAACGTCACTACAGAAATACTAATGTATTTAATTATGTGGTACTGTCCAAAACATCTTGCCCCCAATGGATTGGGGTAACAGCTGTGGGCCTGTGCATTAATTTAAGGTACTATTCTGAACATGTTAATTTAATCCTTAAACAGTAGCCTTAATATGAGATAGATGTTCTTTATTATTATAATTTTACATCCAGGCTACACTATGTAGTGGAAGAGCTGGATTCAAAACCAGGCAGAACCCTTGCTTTTTTTTTTTTTTTTTTTGAGACGGAGTCTTGCTGTATCACCAGGCTGGAGTACAGTGGCATGATCTCAGCTCACTGCAACCCCCGCCTCCCAGGTTCAAGCGATTCTCCTGCCTCAGCCTCTGGAGTAGCTGGGATTACAGGTGTGCACCACCACGCCTGGCTAATTTTTGTATTTTTAGTAGAGCTGAGGTTTCACCATGTTAGTCAGGCTGGTCTGGAACTCCTGACCACGTGATCCACCCACCTTGGCCTCCGAAAGTGCTGGGATTACAGGAGTGAGCCACCGTGCCCAGCCCACAAATCCTTTTTTAAAATCTCATATTTTAGGCAGTAATTGATAAATTGTAATTCTAATTAACAAGAATTTGAAAGGAGACAGATTTAAAATGGGAAGTCTCAGAATAGTAAACTGCTTGATGTCCCAGTTTAAACATTCTTTTTTTTTTATTTTTATTTTTTTGAGATGGAGTCTCGCTCTGTCGCCCAGGCTGGAGTGCAGTGGCGTGATCTCGGCTCACTGCAAGCTCCGCTTCCTGGGTTCACGCCATTCTCCTGCCTCAGCCTCCCGGGTAGCTGGGACTACAGGCGCCCACCACCACGCCCGGCTAATTTTTTGTATTTTTAGTAGAGACGGGGTTTCACCGTGTTAGCCAGGATGGTCTCAATCTCCTGACTTCGTGATCTGCCCGCCTTGGCCTCCCAAAGTGTTGGGATTACAGGCGTGAGCCACCGCGCCTGGCCTTAAACATTCTTAGATAAGGTATTCTTCTGTCTTAACTTGCCTGTTTTATAAAGTCTAACAATGGCACAGAGTTTGAAGACAAATTGGCATTTCTGGACCACTTACTAGAGAAGTTCCAAATTGGCACTATGGGTTTTCTGCTATTCCGATCTTAAGTCATACTGAGATGTAAAAATTCAGCTCTGACTAATTAAAATGAATATTGAATTATATTTCATTCAGTAGTTTAGTGCTTCTTCCATCCTGCTCACTGGAGACACAAATATGAGTAAGGCATACCTCTGGCCCTGCCTGTTTTATTTATCATGACATTATTTTTTATACCTCACATAGTATCGGATATACAGTAGTTACTTGATAAACACTTGTTGATTTGAGTGTCCTTGAGAAACTTGTTGGCTGGTGGGAGAGTTTGACGTGTAAAAAGATTTTTTAAAATTACAATGAAAATATATAAGAAAATAAAATACATAATAGAAGTAATTAAGAGAAATCTTAATCACTAAGAGGAAGGAGTCTCAAAGCAGTCCATTGGTTTTTGCCTTCTCTCATATTGTCTAATTTTAGGAAAGAATATCATCACCGAAAATTCTGAGGAAAAATGAAATGTGCTCTGGTTTAAATAGTTTTCTTATTTTTCTTTTTATCTAGATTCTCAGATGTTGGTTGTTTCTATGAAACCAGGCAGGAAATTGAATGCATTATGTTTTTAAAACTTTAAACCTGCTTCTGTTCTGTTTGACTGGCATTTACTATTTTCTGCATTTCATTCTCTCACCTAATCTCTTCCTTTCTAATCTGCTTACTAAAAATGAAGATTTAACATCAGAAGCCGAGCTCAGTAACTGATCAAAGGGAACTTTAAGATGCAGTCTTGTGGCGCAGTTTGGGCTGCTAACCTGCTATCTAAAGGTGATGCTTCAAATGGCTTTTCTGTGCATGTGCATGGATTTTATGAATGGTGAAAACTGTCTCTAAACCTGTGTGGTGGTGTGTAGTGTAAAGTGAATTTGTTCTTGATGGGTGCTATCTCACAAAAGATGGACTTGACAAAAGGACCTTAATTTATAATACCATCCTTTGACAAGTGTCTCTGATAACTAAGTTTTTGCTAAATAACATTTAAGATTACCAAAATAACAATACTCCTAGAGTTTCTTAAGAAATTTAAAATAGGTTGATCTTTGAGACAGCTGCTGCAGTCTAGTTCTGATAAAAGGTAAGGGAAGTCATGCTAAATGCTTCTCTGTCTTCATAGACTTTGATTTTAGCATCCTGTCTTCCATTAAGTTTCCCTACTTTTTTCTGGTTCTTGAGTCATGATCTCTTCTTATTAAAGTTTTGCTTCTAATGATTTGGATTACCCATGATTTAGGCCACTGCCAAATTAAGGAATCAATTGCCAGTCTAGTCATCTCAAATCCTATTTGGAACAAGGTGGGATATGAAATTTTAAATGCTACCATATCTGGTATCTTCTTTCCTTAAATAAGGGTTTCCCCTCTACATATGTTATAAACTATTCTATAATTCCTGTTACATCATGTGTTAACTTGCTGTGATTTCATGTTGAATTAATACAGAACTAACTAATCTTAATTTTTCATGGGAGATCAGCTTACTGTTTATTATTGTGTCTGACTCTTTTCTTAAGTTTAAATCTTTATGAGAATTATGAACATGATTAAATGTTAAAAAATTAAGTATTTGATTTCTACCCTTTGTTTCCTTCCTTCCTTTTTTCTTCTTTCCGTAGTTTGACCATCCAAAGCACACACACACTCACATTCACTCTTTATTATTAGTTAATATTTATTTGGTCCCTTTTCTCCTTGATGTGAAATAGTCACAGCTAATATTTAGTTTTATTTTTGCTATTTTTAATTCAGTTAAAACTAATATTGATGCAACCAAAACTAAAAAAGAAATTATTGTTTTTGTGCTTATACCTTGATATTTACAGTTTTATGCTTGATAGCAGCTTCCTGAATTGACTAAGGGATATTTCAGATTCTTACTTAAAACTTGCTTTTTTTTTTTTTTTTTTTTTGAGACAGAGTCTTGCTGTGTCCCCCAGGCTGGAGTACAGTGGCTCAGTCTCAGCTCACTGCAACCTCCTCCTCCTGGGTTCAAGCGATTCTCCTGCCTCAGCCTCGCGAGTAGCTGGGATTACAAGCGTGCGCCACCACACTCGGCTAATTTTTTGTATTTTTAGTACAGAAGGGGTTTCACCATGTTGGTCAGGCTGGTCTTGAACTCCCGACCTCAAGTAATTCACCCGCCTTGGCCTCCCAAAATGCTGAAATTACAGGCGTGAGCCACACACCCGAAAACTTGCCATTTTTGAATGAGACATTTAAGTGGAAAAAAAAAAAGTTCCAGTTAAAGACTATTAGACCACTCAAAACTAACAGTCAGTTGTAAATCTAAGTTTCTAGGTGGAGTTCTGAACTTCATTAAAATTTACCACAAATTTACTTAGGCATTTTATCATGAAGACTAATTTCTTCCCAGAGGGGCTGTACATTTTATTTTCAAGAGTCCTGTCACAGATTAGAACTATTCTTTCTTACTGTAGACTAAAACAACCTGGTCCTAGTAATCTTTCATGTCACGATATTCCAACTACATTCATCTACCTGTAGATCTCAAAGCTAAGAAATGGTAATGGACCAAAAAGTAAACATGCCAGTTGGTAATCCGTGCACTTACAGGCATGAACTGTTGACTAAGGGTCAGGTTGAAGTTGAAGCCAATGAATAAAAATATTTATCCAGTGATTTACAAAGCAGTTTTATGTCTGTTATCAACAGAACATTTTACAGCTCTGCTAAACATTAAGTATTGTTATTATCCTAGCTTTATGTACAAAGAAAGGGATGCTCTGAAATTGAAGTTTGCTTAAGATTCTGTAGCTTCTGAATGACATGCCTAGGATTGGGATTTAGTTATTTTACTCCAAATGCTGTTACTTTTTTGTTTTTTGTTTTTTGTTTGTTTGTTTGTTTTTAGACAGAGTCTCACTCTTTCGCTCAGGCATGATCTCGGCTCACTGCAACCTCCGCCTTCCGAGTTCAAGTGATTCTCCTGCCTCAGCCTCCCAAGTAGCTAGGATTACAGGCGCCTGCCACTGCGCCTGGCTAATTTTTTGTATTTTTAGTAGAGACGGGGTTTCACTATCTTGGCCAGGCTGGTCTTGAACTCCTGACCTCATGATCCACCCACCTCGGCCTCCCAAAGTGCTGGGATTACAGGTGTGAGCCACCGCGACTGGCTTTTTGTTTTGTTTTGTTTTAATCCTGACATGTCCCTTTGCTTCTTCCAGATTAATTATTTAGTGTTCCAATATATAGACTACTAGAGTCTATAATAGACTACCAGAGTAATCTAAAGTACTCCTCCTAGATCGCTAAATGTCCCACTGACCTTATGTAAAGCAACAACAAACGATTCCCAGGCTTTACCCCATGTGTATTGGAGTAGAATCTTCAGAGTGCAACCTACTATCTATGTGTTCTACAGCAGGGGCCCTCAACGCCCCCAGCCATGGACCACTATTGGTCCATGGCCTGTTAACAGAAACTGGTCCTCATAGCAGGAGGTGAGCATTATTGCCTGAGCTCTGCCTCCTCTCAGATCAGCAGTGGCATTACATTCTCACAAGAGCAAGAGCCCTATTGTGAACTGTGCATGTGAGGGATCTAGTTGTACGTTCCTTATGAGAATCTAACTAATGCCTGATGATCTGAGGTGGAACAATTTCATCCCCAAAGCATCCCCTGGTCCCCATTCATGGAAAAATAGTCTTCCATGAAACTGGTTCTCCAGTGCCAAAAAGGTTGGGGACTGCTGAGGTCGCTCTGATACTCTGTCAAGTTTGGAAGGTATTACCTTTAAAGCATCTAAGACCCTTTGGAAGGAAAGTAAATTAGTTTAAAAACATATTTATATTTGTGAACTTTTTAATTTTATTAACTTAGATAAGCAGCTATCTGACAATGCCTTAAAAACAGGTTCCAACTTGGTGGAGGAAACTCCAGGGTGATAGGAAGTGACAGGATCTTGAGCAACCAAAAGGCATTACCTAGAGTGGACGTGCTGAATGAGACACACTGAACTGTCACACCACCTCTTCATAAACATGCAGAACATACTATAACTGCAAGAAAAACAAGTAGTTTTTTTTCCCATCCCATTTGAAGGTAAACATGCCAACACAATGCAAAGCTGTAAAAAAATTCAAAGTCAGCCAGGCGCAGCGCGGTGGCTCACTCCTGTAATCCCAGCACTTTGGGAGGCCGAGGTGGGTGGATCACGAGGTCAGGAGATCGAGACCATCCTGGCTAACACGGTGAAACCCCATCTCCAAAAAATACAAAAAATTAGCCGGGCGTGGTGGCGGGCGCCTATAGTCCCAGCTATTCAGGAGGCTGAGGCAGGAGAATGGCGTGAACCTGGGATGCGGAGCTTGCAGTGAGCCGAGATCGTGCCACTGCACTCCAGCCTGGGCAACAGAGCGAGACTCCGTCTCAAAAAAAAAAAAAAAAAAAAAAAAAAAAAAAAAATTTCAAAGTCAGCTTTTTATGTCTTTTCCCCTTGGTACAGAAAGAACATCTTCAAAGATACAGTCTTTTTTTTTTTTTTTTTTTTTTTCGAGATAGAGTCTCACTCTGTCACCAAGGCTGCAGTGCAGCGGCACGATCTGGGCTCACTGCAACCTCCACCTCCCAGGTTCAAGCGATTCTTCTGCCTCTGCCTCCTGAGTTGCAGGGACTGCATTCGAGCGCCACCACACCCAGCTAATTTTTGTATTTTTAGTAGAGACAGGGTTTCACCATGTTGGCCAGGCTGGTCTCGAACTCCTGACTTCATAATCTGCGTGCCTCGGCCTCCCAAAGTGCTGGCATTACAGGTGTGAACCACCGCACCTGGCCAAGATCCAGTCATTTTAAAGACAGCAGAGTTGGATAACCAATCTGATTCTTTGTTTATAGACTATGCTTAAATTAAAAATCATTCACATGATCATTTTTAAACAATTCATTTGCATTTTATGCCCTTATATCTAATTGTGGAGAGAAGAATTCTCATAAGTGTAAAGACTTTTTTCAAATATTGCCTCTTAATGTTGGGAAGGAGGTTGGAATGCATATATATCCCTTAATAGACCAGAACCCAAGGTCATGTCCCAGTCCACTCCTCTTTTTGTGCTGTCAGAAACATAGTATCTCATTAGTTACTTTGGAATTTCAACCCTCTCTCTTGCACCTGTTCCACAATCCGAAATTCTAATAAAAGCCTCACTTCTATTACTTCTGTTAATATTTGTGGTTATTAACTTTCTGATAAACTAATATATTGCTTTTGTTTTATTTACTAGCACTTACTCTGCTCTAGAATTTTGCCTGGGACCTTTCTTATTATTAACAAAGAATACATGTGAATATTTATTTTAAAAATGTATATCCTACCTTGTTCCAAGAAAAATTTAACATGGCTTCTTAATAAATAAATGGGTTAATTAATAAAAATAGCATAGAAACATAATTATGATAACTTAAAGTGGTACCATGAAACACACTTGGAGAACTAGCTCTTCACTGTTCATAAATTTGCCTTTGCAATGCCTCTCACAAAAAAAAAGTAGTAGTATCCTTTCTGTAATATTAATGATAAAGTCTAAGATTCAATTCTAGGTTTGCCGAAAATGAATCCTCACATGCCTATTAAGAAAGAAGTCACTTTTTTCATAAAATCTCTTCCCTACCTTTTTAATTTTTGCAATTTTAAAACTTCCTTATTAATGTAAAATGTAGAATAAATCAGAGACCAATGTTTGAGCAACATACTATTTCGTTTTTGTTTATAGAAAAGTGAAAACTAAAATTGAATGAAAGCTTGACTTTAGCCAAATAATCAAGAAAAGTTTTGTGTCACTTTTCCGTAACAGCCATTTTTTTTTTTCCTGTGATAGCCACTTTTTCTTTCTTTTTAAGACACTTAGACTTATGATTTTTTTTTTTGAGATGGAGTGTCTCGCTCTGTCGCCCAGGCTGGAGTGCAGTGGTGTGATCTCGGCTCACTGCAACCTCCGCCTCCTGGGTTCAAGCGATTCTCCTGCGTCAGCCTCCCCAGTAGCTGGGATTATAGGCACGTGCTGCCACACCCAGCTAATTTTTGTATTTTTAGTAGAGATGGGGTTTCACCATGTTGCCCAGGCTGGTCTTGAACTCCTGACCTCAGGTGATCCACCCACCCAAAGTGCTGGGATTACCGGTGTGAGCTACTGTGCCCGGCCTTGATCGTTTTTTTTAAGAGGAAACTCTTAAATGAAAAACTCCTACACTACAGGATTTATGAATAACCGCTTGTGTGGTCAAGGTAGTTATTTGTCTGCTGATTGTCCAATTTGGAAATTATTGATGCCTTTCTTTCCTGATGGCTGGTTTGTTTGTAAGAAACCATTGTTTAAAATTTCATGGAAAATTCTAATAAAAACTGATTAGCTGGAACTACGCTGGTTCAAATTCAGTCTTCTTATTTTAAAATTTTATTTATTTATTTATTTTTTTAAGATTAGGTCTCACTCTGTCACCCAGGCTGGAGTGCAGTGGCACTATCATGGCTCACTGCAGCCTCAACCTTCTGGGCTCAAGCAGTCCTCCCACCTCAGCCTCTCAAGTAGTTGGGACCGCAGGCGTGTGCCACCACACCCAGCTAATGTTTGTATTTTTTTATAGAGATGGCATTTTGAGGCAGGGAGCAGTGGCTCACGAGCCTGTAGTCCCAGCACTTTGGGAGGCCGAGGTGGATGGATCACTTGAGGTCAGGAGTTTGAGAGATGGGTTTTTGCCGTGTTGGCCTGGCTGATCTTAAACTCCTGAGCTCAAGCGATCCGCCCGCCTTGGCTTCCCAAATTGCTGGGAGTACAGGCATGAGCCACTGCACCCAGCATCAGTCTTCTTAGTCTGTCATCCCTTGTCAACCTCTGAGATGCCTTCAAGGAACCTCTTAAGGTATCCCTGAACACCTTTTCTAAGGGATCTTTTTTTAAGTAATGTGCATTAACCTCTTTTCTAGATAGTGCTGGATACACTAGGAAGAGAAAAGCAAAACGATAGTGCCAGAGGCTAAGGGAACCTGAAAAATCAAATAGTTGCCTTTTGCTACTTGCTAACAGCCTAATGAAGATTTGGTAGAAGTAGTATTTGGACCTTTTTAAAATTTTTTTTTAGTGTCAGTGGGTTTACATAATTCATCTATTTCCTATTCCATATTGCCATGGAGCATAGTATAGATCATCTAGACTTAGCTGTATGCAGCTTTTCTACTAGAGTTATTAGTGTCATCCTCAAGGTAACAGGCACTAATAATTAGAACTCTCCTTCTTCTTTTTTTTTGGTATCTCCCTACACTCCTGACTCTTACATAGAACAAAGAACTTTGAGTCTGGCAAGGCTTATAAGACAACATGGGGAGATGGTGGAGAAAACTCACCTTGCAATGTAGTATCTAAACAGCCAGGCCTGGTGACAAATGGTCAGCCTCAGCAACCAACGACAGGAGCAGCCAGTGGTGGATACATTAAACGGTATGCCAACTCCTCTTGATACTCCTGTACCTTTCTTAATGAGTGGTTCACTTAGGAGATGAGTTTAGCAGTACATGACCCCTAACTAATAAAACAAATAAAAATTTTATTTATTCCATTTTTAAAATGCATTTAAAAATCTGCCCACTGACAAAATGTGGGTTTTTTTTGTTTGTTTGTTGTTTTGTTTTGAGACAGAGTCTTGTTGTGTTGCCCAGGCTGGAGTGCAGTGGCGCGATCTCAGCTCACTGCAACCTCCGCCTCCCAGGTTCAAGTTATTCTCCTGCCTCAGCCTCCCGAGTAGCTGGGACTACAGGCGTGTGCCACCACGCCCAGCTAATTTTTGTATTTTTAGTAGAGACAGGGTTTCACCCTGTTGACCAGGCTGGTCTTGGACTCCTGACCTCAGGTGATCCACCTGCCTCGGCCTCCCAAAGTGCTGGGATTACAGGTATAAGCTACCACACCTGGACAGACAAAATGTTGACTGTGGTGGTTGACCTTGGGTGATGGAATTAACTTTTCTTTATACTTTTCTGTACTTTCCAAATTATTGAACTAGACATATTTTACTTTTATATATAGAAAAAAATATGTTTTAAAATGTGTCATCTAGAACAAGGGTCAGCTAGATTCCTATAAAAAGATCTGTAATGAGCCAGAGAGTAATATTTCAGACTTTTCAGGCCATACAGTCCCTTGCAATTACTCAACTCTGTTGTAGGGTTAAAGCAGGGCATAAACAATATGTAAACAAATGAGCACAGCTGTGTTTGAATAACACTTGATTTACAAAATCAGATGGTGGCCAGATTTGGTCCTCGGGCCATAGTTTTCCAACCTCTCTTTTAGGGCGGTGTTTCTTTAGATAGACTTAACTGTGCATTAGAACCACTTGAGGGGCTATTAAACTGTAGGTTTCTGGGATGCACTTAAAAGTTTCTGATTGAGTAGGTCTGGAGTGCAGTATGAGAATTAGCATGTTCTCATGTCTAACAGCTTCCCAGGTGATGCTGGGAATTACGCTTTGAGAAACACTGTTTTACAGTTGTTTCTTTCTTTTCTTACATGGCTTTAAGACACTGCTCTCTTTGATGAGTCTTCCAGTTTTTATTATGGAATGTTTCCTAAGAATGGTAACCTATATTCCTTTGGATCTTATACTTGCTGAGAGTCATTTTGGTTACTTATTTTTGTGAAAAGTAAATCCAGACTTTATTTAAATTCAACAAAACCTATGGAATTAACTGTCTTCTTGTGATAGCATAACTAATGATGCCAGAGAAGATGAAATGGAAGAGAACCTGACTCAAGTGGGCAGTATCCTGGGAAATCTAAAAGACATGGCCCTGAACATAGGCAATGAGATTGATGCTCAAAATCCACAAATAAAACGAATCACAGACAAGGTAAAAGCTTTTTATTGCCACAAGAAAATGAGACACCCAGTTCAGTGTATCAGTAATAGACATCTGTGCTAGATACTGTGGGGGACACGGTAGAATAAGCTCCTGTCCTCATAGGTCTTAGTTCTGATGAGGTGGTGGTTCTAACACATAAAACAAGAGCCAAGTCCTCCCCGTCATGGCAGTTGGTGCATTCTGAAACCAGAGTTTTGGAATGTAGTAGTTTTACTTAAACCTTCACACATGAAGCTTAGTGTCTACTTTAGCTTTTGAGTGTGTTTTTTTCTCTCCCAAATGAGTAAGTTTTATTTTGTTAACTAATTTTTTAATTGAGAATGGGGTCTTGCTCTGTTGCCTAGGGTAGTGCAGTGGTACAATCACAGCTCACTGCAGCCTACCTCCTAGGCTAAAGCATTCCTCCTACATCAGCCTATTTTGTTAACTAAAAATAAATTAAGTTCCTGAATCCTCTTCTCATGAAAGAGTCCGTAGGTGAAAATCTGTTCTGCAGAATAGTTCTTATGGAGTGGACACACGAAATAGTCATGTGAGTGAAAGAAAGTTGTGATTTTTTTTTTCCCCCTTAACTTTACATGATATAAAGATAGTGAAAGTGAAATTGTTTTCAGTATTTTGATGTGTCACATGTAAAGTCATACCTTGGCCAGCCATGGTAGCTCACGCCTGTAATCTCAACACTTTGAGAGGCGGAGGCAGGATTGCTTGAGCTCAGGAGTTTGAGACCAGAGCAAGACCTCGACTCTACTAAAAAAATTTAAAAATTGACCAGGCATGGTGGCATGTGCCTGTTGTCCCAGTTACTCGGGAGGCTGAGGCAGAAGGACTGCTTGAGTGTAGGAGTTGAAGGCTGTAGTGAGCTGTGATTGCACCATTGCATTCCATCCTGGGCAACAGAGTGAGACCCTGTCTCAAAAAGAAAGAAAAAAAAGAAAGCCATACGTGATTAAAATCTCAGTGAACTTTAAAGTTTAGGGTGAGTTTTTAAGCTTGGGTCTCTGTTAAATCACTTTTGATGGATTTAATTAAAACAGTGGTTCACAAGATGCTTTAAATGCTGCAGTCTGGGTTTAGGCTACATTTACCTGTCATTTTAATTCAGATGTTGGTGAGGATGGTAATAGATTCGTTCCAAAGATCTTTGGAAAGGTTATTTCAGTCTCTCCAGGTTAGACTTAGGGTGTCTGAATCCAGATGACATTCTATGATTCAGTTCAGAGGACTCACACAAGGTCCAGATCTTTAACAGAGAAGAGCACTCTTTCATATTTCATTGCATCAAAAAATGCCATTGATTACAGGATGCATCCCAGTTTCAGGCATGTTAAACTATGAAAAAATGTGTTATAGAATTTATGAAATATTGGCAAGGTCTTATATGTTACACCTTTGTCATGTTTATATACCAGGGGTTTTCCAAATGAATTTCATATTCTGTTACTTCTTGCCCAACATGAGTTTTGTAATGTAACTTCACGTGGTTTCTTGGATTTTCTCAGTGTGTCAGTTACTCCAAGTGTAAAAAGTTTAATTTTTGTTAGAGTTACTTACCTTGCAAAGCTGATATCTTTCTTGTTTTTCAGGCCGACACCAACAAAGATCGTATTGATATTGCCAATGCCAGAGCAAAGAAACTTATTGACAGCTAAAGCTACTGCTGTTCTTCTTTATCATTTATTCACTTCCGTAGCTCCTCCTTGAAAGTTATTACCTTTTCAGAGTTTAAATTTTCAGTTCCACGCTCTTCTAATTGGGAGATAATATGGAAGAAGGGCCAGAGCAGTCACAGCCCTCCTCCTTTTTTGTTTTCTGTTGAGGGCCGACTGCTGCTCTGCCTTCCTTCTAGTATTTTCTTTCTCAATTCATACCCTTAGATTGGTTTTCATATGTCATGTATAGTGTTTTCATCCTCCTCATATACTTGAGCAGGTTCTTTTGCTTTCAAGATTTGGAAGCATTGCCAAAGACAGCCATGAAGAAGGAAGCTGTAGAGGTGTTTGTTGTTGTTTATTTTTGCTTTTGTGGTAGAGGGTGGGACAAGAGATAAGAGGTTGTTACCTCAGTAAAAACCTTCAGGCCACAAAGCAAAAAGTTGCATAGCCACAGCGAAGATCTAGTTGGATATAGTTTTTGATTTAAATTGCAGTTATAGCCAATTTAGGCTAATGCTTGGTTTTGGAGCTTTTATACACAATGTTTTTGATAGGCATCACAGTTTTGCAACCTCTGCTCCAAAGAGAAAAGTAGAATGAGTTTTCTTTCTTTCTTTCTTTTTTTTTTTTTTTTTTTTTGGAGTCAGAGTCTCGCTCTGTTGTCCAGGCTAGAGTGCAATGGCGCGATCTGGGCTCACTGCAACCTCCGCCTCCCTGGTTCAAGCGATTCTCCTGCCTTGCCTCCTGAGTAGCTGGGATTACAGGCATGCACCACCATGCTTGGCTAATTTTTGTATTTTTAGTAGAGACAGGGTTTCACCATGTCAGGCTGGTCTTGAACTCCTGACCTCGTGATCCACCCACCTTGGCCTCCCAAAGTACTGGGATTACAGGCGTGAGCCACCGTGCCCGGCCGAGTTTTCTTAAAGTGAGCTTAATTTCTGAACTCTTAGTGATTCATATATGTACATAAATCTGTGATCCCATTTCTTATTGCACCATTCAGGAACACTTTGTATAAATGAGTGGCTTTTTATTTCATATTATTAGTAGTATCATGGTTTCATTACAGGCCTATTAACCTCATACATTGTCATTAGTCTTTGAAGAAAAAATATGTAAATATATATGTGTAACATGAGAATTTCTCTCTAAAGCAGGGCTTAAAATTTTTTGGAAAAGTTTGACAAAGTATACCACATAAATTCAGATTTACCTCAATGCTAAGAATTATGTTTAGTTAGGAAAAAGGAAAGTCATTTTGACCTCAGGTAAAAAAATAGATTGCTTTGAGCTTTATGTAGCTTTAGACTTTAAAAAGTTAGAATTTATTCTGTTACTAAAAATTATTTGAAAAAATTATGCCTCTGGTTTAATTATTGGTGATTACACACTGTCTTTCTCTTACCCTTGTGTATTGAACTATGTCCATAATCAAGTTGATGTGGATCCTGAAAAGTGTTACGAAAATCTGATTGGTATTTGTCACATTTATTTTAAAATTAGCATCTGAACACTTCAAAGCTGTCAGTGTGTATTGGTTTCACCAATAACCACTGCTTGATCCTTACAATTAAATTTTTTAACTAACTAATGGTATTGTTCTTTCAAATAGGTAACATGTTTCTATGACTGTTATTTGGGGGAAAATAGTTTCATCAGCTCTCATTTAACAAATTAATAAAGCAAAGATCCATACATCAAGAAACACTACAACAGGAAGCTGCCTTTAGCATCTTTCCAGTATTTATTGAAGATATTGATAGGACTTAAACTTACCTTGCTAAAATTTGTTGTGAGGTTCATTTTAATCATTACTAGTCTTACTCACTTGAGCTTAAATACACTAGTGACTGGAAGGGTAATGGTTCTGTGTGAGAACTACAACTCACTGGAGAAGATACAGTTAAGGTGGGAGCTTTCAAAGGCTAAAGAGGAAAATATTTAAATAAAGTGAGATGCAACTACACCCTCTGTAATAGAAATGCTCCTTGTCAAAATGAGTGGTTTGGCAGGTGATGGTAAATATGTAAAGTAAGAAGGTGTAAAACGGAGGATTGTGCTTTATCTAAATGCCTTTCCTAAAACCATTTACTTAAAAAAAAATTTCGGCACTGTTCTGGATAAAGGAAATAGTTCTGAGAATACCAGCATGCTACACTCACAGTATAATTGGTTAGAAGCATGGGCTGAGGCATTTTCTGAATTTTCACTCTAGCTGAAGTGACTGTAAGGTCATTTCTGTCCCTTAATTTGTCTGTAAATGCAGATTAATATAAGCATACCTCAGATACTTAGGGTTCAGTTCTAGACCACTACCATAAAGCTAGTATTGCAATAAAGTGAGACACATGAATTTTTGGTTTCTCAATGCATATAAAAGTTCTGTTTACACTATTCTGTAGTCTATTAAATGTGCAATAGCATTATGTCTTTAAAAAGCAATGTATATACCTTAATTAAAAATACTTTACCATGGGCCAGGCGTGGTGGCTCACGCCTATAATCCTAGCACTTTGGAAGGCCAAGGCGGATGGATCACTTGAGGTCAGGAGTTTGAGACCAGCCTGGCCAACATGGTGAAACCACATCTCTACTAAAAATACAGTTAGCTGGGTGTGGTGGCATGTGCCTGTAATTCCTCTACTGAAGTCTCTTTTTTGTTTGTTTTGTTTTGTTTTTTTGAGATGAAGTCTCGCTCTGTCGTCCAGGCTGGAGTGCAGTGGCGTGATCTGGGCTCACTGCAACCTCCACCTCTTGGGTTCAAGCGATTCTCCTGCCTCAGCTTCCTGAGTAGCTGGTATTACCGGCAGACACCACCGTGCCCAGCTAATTTTTGTATTTTTAGTAGAGACAGGGTTTCACCACATTGGTCAGGCTGGTCTCAAACTCCTGACCTTGTGATCCACCCGCCTCAGCCTCCGAAAGTGCTGGGGTTACAGGCGTGAGCCACCACACCCGGCCTCCTCCACTGAAGTCTTGAAACGCCCAGTCATCCATGAGGGTTGGAATCAACTTCTTCCAAACCCCTGTTAATGTTGGTATCTTGACCTCCTTTCATGAATCATGAATGTCCTTAATGGCATCCTTTCCAGAGGGTTTTCAGTTTACTTTGCCCATATCCATGAGAGGAATCACTACGGCAGCTATACCTTTATGAAATTTATTTCTTAAGCAATAAGACTTGAAAGCTGAAATGACTCTTTGATCCAAGGGCTGTAGAATGGATATGTTAGCAAGCATGAAAACAACACAATATTAATCTTGTACATCTTCATCAGAGCTCTTGGGTGACCATATGCTCTGATGCTCACTATCAATAAGCAGTAAGATTTTGAAAAGAATACTTTTTTTCTGAGCAGTACTTCTCAACAGTGGGTTTAAAATATTCAGTAAATCATGCTGTAAACAGATGTGTTATCATCCAGGTTTCATTGTTCCATTTATAGAGCACAGGTAGAGTAGACTTAGCATGATTCTTAAGGCCTCTATATTTTCAAAATGGTAAATGAGCAGTGCCTTCAGCTTGAAGTCACCAGCTCTATTAGCCTCTAACAAGACAGTCAGCCTGTCTTTTGAAACAAGCTAGGCATTGACTTCTCTCTAGCTATGGGAGTCCTAAACGGTGTCATTTTCCAGTAGAAGGCAGTGTCATCTACATTGAAAAATCTATTGTTTACTGTAACCACCATCATCAATTATCTGGATAACTTGCTGCAGCTTCTCCATCAGCACTTGCTGCTTTATCTTACACTTTTATGTTAACAGATACAGCTTCTTCCCTTAAACCTCATGAACCAACCTCGGCTAACTTCCAACTTTTCTTCTGCAGCTTCCTCACCTCTCAGCCTTTATAGCATTGAAGGGAGTTAGGGCCTTGTGTTTACTGGAGTAGCACTTTTAACTTCCTTCAAGAACTTCTTTGCATTCACCACTTGGTTAACTGGCATAAGAGGCCTAGCCTTTAGCCTGTCTTGGCCTTTTTTTTTTTTTTTTTGAGGCAGAGTCTTGCTCTGTCGTCGAGGCTGGAGTACAATCTCAGCTCACTGCAGATCTCAGCTCACTGCAACCTCTGTCTCCTGAGTAGCTAGGATTGCAGTTGTGTGCCACCATGTCTGGCTAGTTTTTGTATTTTTAGTAGAGACAGGGTTTTGCCATGTTGGGGAGGCTGGTTCGAACTCCTGACCTCAGGTGATCCGCCCGCCTCGGCCTCCCAAAGTGCAGGGATTACAGGTGTGAGCCAACGTGCCTGGCTATGACTCTTCTTTTCACTTGAACTTAAAGGCCATTGCAGGGCTATATATTGGCCTAATTTCAATATTCTGTCTCAGATTAGGGAGGCCCAAGGAGAGGAGAGTGATAAGGAATGGCTAGTTGTTGGAGCAGTCAGAACACACATTTATCAATTAAGTCTGCCATCTTATGGCTTGGGCAAGAAGACGAGAGCGTTTCTACAAAAAAATTTTAAAATTAGCCAGGTGTGGTGGTGCATATCTGTAGTCCCAGCTACTCAGGAGGCTGAGATGGGATGATCGCTCGAGCCTAGGGGGTTGAGGCTGCAGCGAGCCATGATTGCGCCACTACACTCCAGCACGGGTGACAGAGCGAGACCCTGTCAAAAAAGTTTGCCATCTTATATTGGCATGGTTTGTGGCATCCCAAAAGAGTTAAAATAGTACCATCAGTGATCATAGATCACCATAACACATATCATAATAATGAAAAAGTTTGAAATATTGTGAGAATTTTCAAAATGTGAGACAGATGAAGTGAGCACATGCTGTTGGAAAGATGGCACTGATAGACTTGCTCGATGTAGGGTTGCCACAAACTGTCTATTTGTGAAAAAACTTAATGGAGTGCAGTAAAATGAGGTATGCCTATAATTCCTACATAGCATTGTATTGCATAGAGTGGTAACACAGGTAAAGCACTTAGAACAGTTCACAGTTCCTGGCTAATGTAAGAGCTTAATAAGCAATAGCTGCTATTCTCTCTAAAGGGGACCTCTTTCTGGTCAAGCATCTCTGTGAATTTGATGAAAGACAACATAGCCTCTCCCCAGACAAACAGGCACACAAATGCGAATCATGCATAAGTGAGGTCCATAAATGGACGTCTTGAAAGCCCGTCCATGGAACCCAGGTTGAAACTTTCCCACAGCTTCTGCTATAGAGAAAAAAGAGAGGTGAGGCCATAGAAATTAGACTCCATCATGCATTAGAAATGGCTGTTCACTTAAAGCCCTTTCTGATTTTCTCCCATAACATTGTCTGGAAACTTGATTCACTTTTGAAAGGTAGTAAATGGTTAACACAAGCTCTGGAGTCTGACCACCTGGGATCAAATTTTGGTTCATTCATTTACTTCTAGTTGTGTGGCCTTGAGCATAATACTGACCTATAACTAAAGAGGTAAAAAATTGTATTCCCCACTGAGCTTGTTTTTTAATACTAAGCTCCCTCTTCAAGTTTCCAGTCTTATAACCATAATGATCTGTGTCCCCTATAGCCATGCCTATTTTTTTCCTTCAGTTTTAATTCATCTTTTGTTTCTATACTTCAACTCTAAATCTTTCCATTTCATGTGTGGATTATGAGTCTGTCCTTAACTTAAACATCTATGGCCCAGACATCCTGTACTCAGTTGCACTTAGAATTAGCTTTTTAAAGACATACACTCCCAGCTACTTGGGAGGCTGAGGCGGGAGGATCACTTGGGCTCAGGTGTTCAGGACTAGCCTGGCAGCATAGTGAGATCCCATCTCTCTCTCTCTGTGTCTCTCTCTCACACACACACACACACGGCCAAGAGGTATGTGAAAAAATTCTCAACATTGCTAATCATCATGGAAATGCAAATAAAACCTACAATGAGATGATCTCATTGCAGTTATCATGGCTATTATCAAAAGCGAGAAAATGCTGGAAAGGATGCTGAGAAAAGGGAACTCATTCCCACTTGGTGGCAATGTGAATGAGTGCAGCCACTATGGAAAACAAATATGGAGGCCTCTCAGAAAACTAAAAATGGAATTACCATACTATCCAGCAATCATACTACTGGGTATTTATTGAAAGGAAAGGAAATCAATATATTAAAGGGATACCTGCACTCCTATGGTTATTGCAGCACTATTCATGATAGCAAAGATAATGGAATCAACCTAAGGGTCCATCAACAGATGAATGGATAAAGAAAATGTTTATGTACACAGTGGAATACTATTCAGCCATAAAAAGAATGAAATCCTATTGTTTGCAGTGACATGAATACACTGGAGGTGAATCCAAGGAACTGGAGGTCATTGTGTTAAGTGAAATAATCCAGGCACAGAAAGTCAAATATTGCATGTTCTTCCTCATGTGAGCTAAAAAATTTATTTCATGGAGGTAGAGAGTAGAATGATAGTTACCAGAGGCTGGGTAGGGGGTGTACAGGGTGGGGCGATGAAAGAAGGTAGGTTAATGGGTAGATACAAACATACAGTTAGATAGAAGGAATAAGTTTTAATGCTTGATAGCACAGTAGGGTGACTATACTTAATGTAAATTTCAAAATGGCTAGAAGATTTGAAATGTTCCCCACACAAACAAATGATAAATGTTTGAGATAATAACATAAATATCCTGACTTGATCATTATACATTCTATGCATATCTCAGAATATCACAAGTACCCCATAAATATGAACAAATATATATCAAAAAAAATAGTAAAGTGAGAAAGGAAAAGAAAGTAGCTTATCTAAGTGCTATTTTCTTTAGGTCACTCTTACCAAAACTTTAGGTTATCCCAATTACATTCCTAATCAGATTTTATTTCTCAGATTGATATTCAAGTTTCTCATCTAGTCATTTAAAAATTTATTTTTTCCATAAAGTAAAAGCAAGTTTATTAAAAAAGTAAAGGAATAAAAGAATGGCTACTCCACAGGCAGAGCAGCCTATTTTTTATTATTTTTTTGGAGCCACAATCTCATATTGTTGCCCAGGCTGGCCTCAAACTCCTAGGTTCAAGTGATCCTCCAGCCTCAGGCCTCCTGCATAGCTGCGACTATAGATGCCTGCCTCTGCCTGGCTCCATTTTTT
The DNA here is from genome assembly GCF_028885625.2 of Pongo pygmaeus. Lineage (NCBI taxonomy): Eukaryota > Metazoa > Chordata > Mammalia > Primates > Hominidae > Pongo > Pongo pygmaeus. The sequence continues at coordinate 47,769,826 of NC_072389.2, forward strand.
TATCCTTTTAATGTAGTGTCCACTCCAAGCCTTCTATTTCCGTACAACTTGTAAAATTCTACTTTCATGCCTTATAGATGAGATAAATGGCATGATTTACTGAGTGCTTACTCTGTCATGGCCACTATGCTAAGTTTTATATAATTTTTTGCAACATACCTGAGAGGTAGGAGCTATTCCCTATATTTACAAGTGAGACGAAATTGCTCAAATTCATAAAGCTAATAAATGACAGACTCCGTATTCAAACCTGGATCTTTCTGACTCCAGGGCCCATAATTTTAATATACTACATTGCCTTCCAAACCAAGCTGTAAAAAATTTGGGTGACTTGGGCCAGATGTGGTGGCTCACACCTGTAATCCCACCACTTTGGGAGGTAAGGCAGGATTGCTTGAGCCCAGGAGTTTGGGGCCAGCCTGGGGACAGGAAGACCCCGTCTCTCTAAAAAATTAAAAATTAGCTGAGTGTGGTGGCAGATAACCTGTAGCTCCAGCTACTCAAGAGGCTGAGGTGGGAGGAGATAGCTTGAGCCCAGGAGATCAAGGCATCTGTGAGCTGTGATCATGCCACTGCACTTCAGCCTGGGCAATAGAGCAAGACCCTGTCTCAAAAAATATATATAGGCTGGGTGTGGGGGCTAACACCTGTAATCCCAGCACTATGGGAAGCCGAGGCAGGGGGATCACCTGAGGCTAGGAGTCTGAGATAAGCCTGGCTAACATAGTGAAACCCCATCTTTACTAAAAATACAAAAATTAGCTGGGCGTGGTGGTGGGCGCCTGTAATCCCAGCCACTCGGGAGGCTGAGGCGGGAGAATTGCTAGAACTCAGGAGGTGGAGGTTGCAGTGAGCCGAGATTGTGCCACTGCATTCCAACCTGGGTGACACAGACAGCCTCTGTCTCAAAAAAAAAAAGTGACTTAAAAGCCAGGCAGTGGCTCACGCCTGTAATCTCAATACTTTGGGAGGCCAAGATGGGAGGATCACTTGAGTCCAGTTTAAGACTAGCCCAGGCAACACAGCAAGATCTGTCGTAAAAAAAAGAAAAAAAAAAAATCAGGTGACTTGGACTAGTGGCCAAATTCAAATCTGGGTCTTTAGACCACAAGCCAGTCTACTTGATTAGCTCATATTTAAATCTAAATCTTGTTTGCTGTAACTTTGGGCATATTACTGTATATAGCCCTTGCCCTCAAAGAGTTAGTCTATCATGAAAGATAAATATAGAATGTGAGAAGTGCTATAGTAACAGATGGGTGAGCAGTTAATTCGGCTTAGACGCAGGAAAGAGGCTTAGACATACAGAATGAGTATATTAATTAAGAGAGGGCAGGCTGGGCACGTTAGCTCACGCCTGTAATCCCAGCATTTTGGGAGGCCAAGGCAGGTGGATCAACTGAGGTCAGGAGTTTGAGACCAGCCTGACCAACATGGTGAAACCCCATCTCTACTAAAAATACAAAAATTAGCCAGGTATGGTGGCGCCTGCCTGTAATCCCAGCTACTCAGGAGGCTGAGGCAGGAGAATCACTTGAACCCGGGAGGCAGAGGTTGCAGTGAGCCAAGATCACGCCATTGTACTCCAGCGTGGGCAACAGAGTGAGCCTCTGGACAAAAAAAAAAAGGGCATTCCCAACTGAGTGAACAATACAGTTGGCCCTAAGTATCCATGGGTTCCACATCTGTGGATTCAACTGCAGATCAGAAATATTTGAGGGGGAAAATGCCTCAAAATTCCAAAAAACAAAACCTTAATTTAGCATGCATCAAATACTATGTTGAATCTATGCAAATGAAGTTCTGTGTAGGCATATTAGGTATTATAAGTATTCTAGAGATAATTTAAAGTATCAGGAAGATACTATGTCATTTTGTATAAGGGACTTCAGCATCATGGACTTGGTATCCATGGAGGTATTGAAACCAATCCTCCATGGACACTGAGGGACAAGCTGTATAAAGGGAGTCAGAGGAGACTGCACTGTGGGTTTAGACAGAATAATCTAATATGGGTGGGCAGGCAAATGAGAGTGAAGAAAGGGCAATAAGTCTAGGCCCAAGTTGTGAAGAGTGGTAGTTGCGGATTCTGATAAGAGTGTGGATTAAACTCCAATTAATAATTAAATGGGAACATTTAAACTGTTAAATGTATAAGTTCTGGCCAGGCGTGGTGGCTCACGCCTGTAATCCCAGCCCTTTGGGAGACCAAGGTGGGTGGATCACCTGAGGTCAAGAGTTAGAGACTAGCCTGGCCAACATGGTGAAATCCCATCTCTACTAAAAATACAAAAAATTAGCAGGGCGTGGTGGTGTGCGCCTGTAGTACCAGCTACTCAGGAGGCTGAGGCAGGAGAATTGCTTGAACCTGGGAGGCAGAGGTTGCAATGAGCCGAGATCGCACCACTGCACTCCAAGCCTGGGTGATGGAGTGAGACTCCGTCTCAAAAAAAAAAAAAAAAAATGTATAAGTTCTGATTTATTAGATGAGAAGTACTGATAAAACACTTATAGAAATGTTAATTGTTCAGTAGATCAATAAGATTAATAAACTAAACATTAAAATTTAGAAAAAACAAAACTCCTCAACTGATATGGATAAACTAGTACCCCTTTCAAAGTGAGAAATAGAAAATGACATATGGGAGGCTGGGTGTGTTGGCTCCCACCTGTAATCCCAGCACTTTGGGAGGCCGAGGTGGGTGGATCACTTGGGGCCAGGAGTTCAAGACCAGTCTGGCCAACACGGTGAAACCCTGTCTCTACTAAAAATACAAAAATGAGCTGGGTGTGGTGGTGCATGCCTGTAATCCCAATTACTCAGGAGAATGAGGCACGAGAATCAGTTGAACCTGGGAGGTGGAGGTTGCAGTGAGCCAAGATAGTGCCACTGTGCTCCAGCCTGGAATGAAATTCTGTCTCAAAAAAGAAAGTAACATATGGGAAAAAGAGTACACCTAGACCAGATTTACGTCAGAAAGATTTTGTCGTAGAGGTTAAATAGTAGGTTTGTGTGATCTCTTGACTTAATGGATAAGCTAGGTTTAACCATTATTGAGAACTGTTGATATATAGTTAGTAATAGCTTTGTGACTAAGATAAAATCAGAAAATGACCAAAATGATAGCTCTCTAAATGTTCATGTTAGTGGTAATCTGAAATCCTCTACCTTTGTACCTTCAGATACGTTTTTTTTTTTTTGAGATGGAGTCTGGCTCTGTTGCCCAGGCTGGAGTGCAGTGGCGCGATCTCCGCTCACTGCAAGCTCTGCCTCCCAGGTTCATGCCATTCTCCTGCCTCAGCCTCCCGTGTAGCTGAGACTACAGGCACCCGCCACTACGCCCGGCTAATTTTTTGTTATTTTTAGTAGTGACAGGGTTTCACCGTGTTAGCCAGGATGGTCTCGATCTCCTGACCTCGTGATCTGCCCGCCTCGGCCTCCCAAAGTGCTGGGATTACAGGCGTGAGCCAAGGTGCCCGGCCCTTTTCTTTTTTTTTTTTTGAGACGCAGTCTCACTCTGTCGCCCAAGCTGGAGTTCAATGGCACCCTCACTGCAAGCTCCGCCTTCCGGCTTCAAGCAATTCTCCTGCCTCAGCCTCCTGAGTATCTGGGATTACAGGCGCGTGCCACCACACCCAGCTAATTTTTGTATTTTTAGTAGAGACGGGGTATCACCACATTGGTCAGGCTGGTCTTGAACTCCTGACCTCGTGATCCACCCACCTCAGCCTCCCAAAGTGCTGGGATTACAGGCATGAGCCACCGCGCCCAACCTCAGATTCTCTTAATAAGCATAGTTCTAGTATCACAAAATGTTTATGTCACATGAAGGCATTTCACTACTCATACAATCTGAACATGAGCATGAAACATGTCTTCCTAATCTATTTATAGGTTAAAGTTCTCCTGTCCTCCTCCTTTAAAGGATTAACCTTGCTTCCAGCCAAAGTTCATTAAAAAATTCTTTATTTAATATATTCTCTCTCACTCAGAGAGTAAGCTTGATAAACATAGGTTGTTTTAAAATATTATAGTAATGGTTTATTGATAGGTAATTTGGTTAGTAGAGTTATAAATACAAAAAGGGAAAGGTTACCAGAAATAAGACATTATTTCTAACAAATCTTCAAGAAAATCTTGATTATTAAAGTCCCTTTTATCTTACAAGTGTTGCATATACAGTTTTAGCTCTTCAGAGCCCTTTACCAATAAGGCACCTGCAATAGTAAATAATTAGCTACCGCAGCCTTAGAGAGCATTTCTTAGAGGTCTGCTGGTGCTTCTCTTGACAAAGCACACTTTTTTTTTGTTTCCCCCAAGACAGTCTTGCTCTGTTGCCCAGAGTCGGAGTGCAATGGCATGATCTCGGCTCACTGCAACCTCTGCCTCCTGGGTTCAAGCAATTCTCCTGCCTCAGCCTCCCAAGTAGCTGGGATTACAGGTACCCACCACCACACCCAGCTAATTTTTGTATTTTCAGTAGAGACAGGGTTTCACCATGTTGGCCAGCTGGTCTCGAACTCCTAACCTCGTGATCCGCCTGCCTCGGCCTCCCAATGTGCTGGGATTACAGGCGTAAGTCATCGTGCCCAGCCAAGAAAGCGTACTTTAAAAAAAAAAAATTATTCTTTATTTTTTTAATTTGAGACGGAGTCTCACTCTGTCACCCACGCTGGAGTACAGTGGCATAATCTCGTCTCACTGCAACCTCCACCTCCTGGGTTCAAGCGATTCTCCTGCCTCAGCTTCCCAAGTAGCTGGGATTACAAGCATGCACTACAACACCCAGCTAATTTTTGTATTTTTAGCAGAGACAGGGTTTCCTCATGTTGGCCACACTAGTCTTGAACTCCTGGCCTCAAGTGAGCCACCCGCCTTGGCCTCCCAAAGTGCTGAGATTATAGGCATGAGCCACCATGCCCAGCCCAAAGTGCACTTTTAACCAAGACAAACAGTCACACATTTATGTACATCCTAAAGTCCTAGTATAAAAACTGCGACTGAACTGATGGACTAGAATAAAAATAATAAATCCTTAGATCCATGCCAGCCTCTCACAAATTATCTGAATTTCATAAAAATATGAAGTGTTAACACAGAGATGGAATGGCAACTGACTTTATGAAAGCTCACACATTGAAACTAAACAAAATCTCAAGCTGTGGTGTGGAGCTATTCTGTTACCAGGCAGCACCCCCTCACCATATAAATAGCAGCTAGCTACTGGTTTCTTAAAGCCAAACTAATGATGGTTTTGAAGATCAACCTTGTCTATTGCCCTACTTGTGACTCAAAATGGAAGACTTTTCCTGTCTCCTGATCCTTTTTCTTTTAGCTTATTTGAGAAGAGCCCTGAAATGAAAAAAGATCATTGAGAGAAATATAATCTCCTGAAGTATCATCTCCTTACTGTTGATACCCCTAACAACAGGAGGCTTTGACTCAGCCACATTCCAACAGAGGTTCTAAGTCAGTATCCTGTAAGGTTTCCATAGTCCTGGAGAACTTCACGCAAACTTCTTCTTGGTGGCTGTGAACCTCTCCATGTACTAAAAAACATGAAAGAATACATAAGGGGTATTTTGGCATGAGTAAATAAATATAAGCCTAACTATTTGTTATTTTTTTTTCATTTTGGTTTTTATTGCATGTGGTTTTTCATTTCCTACAAAATATAACTGCTGTAAATGCAAAATGAAGTGCATAGTTTTGGCCAGGTGCAGTGGCTCACACCTGTAATCTCAACACTTTGGGAGGCCAAGGTAGGTGGATCGCTTGAGCCTAGGAGTTTCAGACTAGCCTGGGCAATCTACCAAAAATAGAAAAATTAGGCATGGTAGCACCTGTAGTCTCAGCTAATCAGGAGGTTGAGGGAGGATCACGTGAGCTGAGATCCTGCCACTGCACTCCGGCCAGGTGACAGAGCGAGACCTTGCCTCCAAAAAAAAATAAATAAATAAAGCACATAGGGCTGGGCATGGTGGCTTACACCTGTAATCCCAGCACCTTGGGAGGCTGCGGTGGGCAGATCACTTGAGCCCAGGAGTTTGAGACCAGCTTGGCAAACAAGGCAAAACCCCATCTCCGCAAAAATTAGCAAGGCATACTGGCGCGCGACTGTGATCCCAGCTACTAGGGGGACTGAGGGATGAGAATCGCTTGAGCCCAGGAGGTGAAGGCTGTGCCAGTGAGCTGAGATTGCGCCACTGCACTCCAGCCTGTGCGGCAGAGTGAGACCCTGTCTCACACACACACACACAAAATATATATATGTATATATACGTATATATACATATATACGTATATATGTATATATATCAAAAGACAAAGATGAAGACAAAGATGCTTTACAATAAGCTGTCTATAGAGAAAAAGTCATCTTGGTACAATACCATTCAGCTGATGCTTTGAATCTACTTCCAAAATGGGGAAGAACAAATCCTGTTGACATGAGCTATAAACATTTCTGTAGATTACTTCACCATTGTCTTCTCTGGGGTAGTGACTAGAAATGCAGAAGTACATTAATTCATACCTTATCATAGCCTTCCAGTTCTCGAAGTTTCTTTATTTCAAAAAGATTGCCTTCCACAGCAAGCAGACAGATCTGGGAATCACTGAGGATGCTCTGGGGAAGCATGCTGAGCTCAAGACAATTCTCTTCCAGGCGAAGAATTTTAAGGCGTGGACAGCAAGATATCTTCACTGAGATCTGAGATATCTATTGAAAAACCACAAAAGAATAACAGGAAAAAGCATAAGCACTATACTGATTACTTTCACTACGTTAAAACAAAACAAAAATCTTTACTTGACTATTTGTTCTAGTTTTCCCCTCTTTTACCACCTCCATTTTCTCACTGCCTACTCACTCCAGAAGCCTCTGTTATCTAGCTTCTGTTACTACGCCCCCACTTAAAAAAAAAATGCTTTTATGAAGGTCACCAGTGGCTTTTTGGGAACAAAATTTTCTGATGATAAAAGCACTGTATGTTCATTATAGAAAATTTGAGAATCACAGGTTTAAAGAAAAAAGTTTACCTGGAATCCACCACCCAGAAATAACCACCATAAACATTTTGGTACATTTACTGCCAATGTTTTATGTGTATATAGATACTGACCACTTTACTACCAAATTCAAGGATCCATCGTCCTCAGTCCCTATTGCATTTAACTGTACTATCTATCCCTTCCTTAAAACCCCTTCTTTTTGTCATTTTTGGTTTTTCCTCCTATCTTTTGGATTATTCCTTACTTCGCTTGTTTTTATGGGCATTTTTCAAGTAGCTGTCCCTAATACTTCATATGTCATCTTCTCTCTAAACTTTTTCTAGAAAGCTCATTCATTAAAGTCCATCACTTTTGTTATGACCTCAAGATCTGTATCTATACTCATACCTCTATTCTGCTCCCATGTTTCCAACTTTCAGTAAGATATTTCCATTTACAAGATTCACCACAGACAACTCAGCATGTCCATTCTCAATAGCACTACTATTCCTTTAGGCCCTCAAGCTCAATACCAAGCAATTGTCTTTGACTCACCCCTTTTGCCATTTAAATACTAAAAGTCACCAAATTATTTGATTCTGCCTAGTATCACCTCAGACCATCACTTATTAGAAATCATGGGAACTTTAATAAGTTCAATAACTAGCAATGCAAGTTCTCAGACCTCATCCCAGACCTACTGGATCAGACACACTGAGGGTAGGGGGCTAGTGATCTCTTTAAACAAGCTTTTCTGGTTAATTCTGATGCATACTAAAGTTACAGAACCACTGAATAAAGGTACTAGCAGAGGTGAATGTGGAGCAAATCCTCAACTAATACTTGCTGCTTAATTGATTCAGTTTTTTTTTCCCCAAGAAGCTCTATAACATACAAGAATATCCACTTAAGGTAAAAAAACATGAGGCCAATTCCTCAAAGACAGACTGAATTTCATCATGATGTAAAATCACTACAATCTAGAAAAGTAATAACCACATGCAGCTTCTGGCTACTTTAATGGACCATGCAGATCTACAAATACAGACACTAGAAAACTAAAGGCCATCCAGTCTCACAGTGTTTAATATTTCACCACTTGTGCCTTCATGCCTAGACAAGAATCTTTGGATTGGTTTTCCAGACAAATAAATATTAATTGAAAAGCTTCCAAAGTAATGGAAACAAATTTCAAATATTATAATTAAAGCTGTACAACAGTGAAATGGGCTATCTCCAGAAAGCCTATCACTTAATATTCTTCAGCAAAAGCAGGAGACACACTTTGTAACAAAGATGTCAAAACCCCACACAAAACGAAAAACAAAACTGAATTACCTCTGACGCCCGACTCTGAGAACCTCAGTTTAGGCCTCATTTCCACATTATATCCCTGACATAGCTCCTGGCTAGCTGGTTAGGGGCATATATTTGAGGAGGATCTGAAGAATTCTTCAAGATCTGTGAGACAGTAGTTTAACTTTTGAAATGATCTCTCCCTGTTACCTACCCCACCCTCCCCTAAACACCTACACAACTAACACATCCAGTGTCTCAACTAATTCCACGGAACTTTGGGCCTTGAAATTAGTTCAGCCTATAGAAGAAACCTCTCATTTAGCCTCTGATACTTAGCTGTATGATGGCAGTTTAGGAAACAAGAGGTTAACAGGTATCAGGAGACCATAAACCCCCACATATCCTGTAGGAAAAAAAACCTTAAAGGCTTTAGACCTGATTCTGGTTGAGGTTGAGTTCGATGACTTGCAGCTCTCCCACTGTGTCAGGTATACTTCGAATCTGGTTCTTAGAGAGATCCATCACATCCAGGTGCCGTAGGCTACAAAGTTGGGGAGGTAATGCTCCCAGTTGGTTCCCAGAGAGGCTCAGGGTCTTGAGGGCAGAGAGTTGCCCAAAGGTAGACGGCAGCTCTCTAAGGTGATTGTTGTTTAGGCTTAGCGTCTCTAGTTTTTTCAGATTGCATATCTCATCAGGCAGAACAGCTGGCAAAGAAAAATTTTTTTAAAACCTGAATCTGATAGAGCTGAAAACAACTTTGATGAAGTTTATAAAGACTATATGGCAGCCTGCTTCGCCTCTTGTTAATATATGTAAAACTCCCACATGTGCCATTTTTAGATATTGCATTTTACCAACATAGTCTTTAGAAGGTGAGGGTGCTATCAAAATGCCGGAGAGCATTTGTGTGTATAATGGGCTCCTTTTGTAAAGGGGCCCAAGACACAATCCGACAGCAATTTTGTGATATTTGGAAGATCCTCCCCTTCTCATCCATCCCCCATTCCAAGTTAGGTAGCTTTGTTTACATTACATCCCCAAAATGTTCTTCTCTTTCAAGTCCAAATTAACCCAGTAACAATCATTATAACACCCAATCATTATAAGGCTTATTTTAGATGTAATTACAAGAAGTAGAAAGAAGGCTTCAAGGATTCCGGCATTCTGCAACTTGAGCCCTCCTTCACGGTTTCATAACAAAAACAAAAATCAGCTTGTAAGAGAAAACCACCCCTGGTAATAGCTGATCACTAGCAAAAGCCTCCCTGGCAAGAGCCATACTCAGTTTGTTGTTGTTCAGGGAGAGGCTCTTCAGCAGAGTGAACTTTCCTATCAGCAAAGGCGGTAGGCTTTCGATCTTGTTGTTGGACAAGTCGATGGTCCTAAGATTGCTCGTCAGCTTCTGCAAGTCTGCAGGGAACTGGAGAAAGGAGTTCACAGCGTGGAGAATCCCGCACCGACTAAGTTCGCCGCCCCCGCCGTCCCTCTCCCTTTAAGTTCCCTGGTCGTGTCCCTCCCAGTCTCACCTCGGTCAGCCCTCGGTCCTTAAGCTGAAAGACACCAGTTTTCTGCGCCGTTTCCACATGAGCGCGGAGCGCACTGTTTCCCATCCTAGCGCCGCGGCTCAGGTCCCTGCGGGAAGGAAGCGCAGCTGTCACCGCCAGTCCACCCGGTCGGCCTCCCGGCTGGGTCTCCTGCCCCAGCTCTCATCTCCCGCCGATCCCTGGCTCCTGCGGCCCGACCCAAGAGCAACAAGGAAGAAACGGAAAAATACATAGCCCGACCACCAAGCCCTGCCGCCTTTGCGTCTCTGCGGAGGCCAGGCGCCTCTGGGAGCCTACGGAAGATCAGGGATCCCCGGACTCGCCTCCCACCGCTCGGCTGCCGTATGGCTCCGCAAGTGAAGACCCAGAACCCGCAGTAGCCGGGATGCGCTCGCCGGCTTAGTCCCGGGCGGGAACGCCCTGTGACGTCATCGAGCCGCGCCGTGCGTTCGCCCTGAGATCCAGCTCACTCTTGGCGCCTTCGCGGGAGGTGCGTCCGAGCCATGGCCGCTGCCAACCCCTGGGACCCGGCGTCCGCGCCTAACGGCGCTGGGCTAGTGCTAGGCCACTTCATAGCTTCGGGGATGGTCAATCAGGTACGTGGGGGCGACGGTGGTGTCATCAAGGGGGTGCCCACGGTGGCAACAATATGGCTGTGAATTGGTGCTGCTGGATGTGGGAGTGGTGAGGGTCCTGGTTGGGGTCTGTACTAGAGTAATAAGAGCCCCTTCCAGGCAACAGCCGCGACCGTTCTGCCGTGGGTGCTTGGAATGCGGGGATCTGAGTAGATGGTGTTTAGGGTAGACTTTGTTTTGAGTGTCTGTAGGGTAAATTTGTCCCAGTCCAGTTTGTGGGAGATTAGACTGTTACCGGCCTTTTTTTCATCCAGTGATACTGCCTCTAGACTGTAGTGTAAGGCGGGGATGGGAAATACGGATCGTTCTGTCCCTTTGCGGAACAAGCATTCCCAACAACGCTCGTTTGTAGGAAGTGTTGAATCGTATTTGGGGCGGGAGGTACTGGGTAGAGAAGAGCGCCAGAAGCTCTTTTTTGGCATTTTTATTATTTATTTATTTATTTATTTATTTATTTATTTATTTATTTATATGAGAGAGTCTCGCTCTAACGCCCAGGCTGGAGTGCAGTGGCGCGGTCTCGGCTCACTGCAACCTCCGCCTCCCTGGTTCAAGCGATTCTCCTGCCTCAGCCTCTCGAGTAGCTGGGACTACAGGCGCGTGCCACCACGCCCAGCTAATTTTCTTTTTTGTATGTTTAGTAGAGACGGGGTTTCACCTTGTTAGCCAGGATGGTCTCGATCTCCTGACCTCGTGATCCACCCGCCTCGGCCTCCCAAAGTGCTGGGATTACAGACATGAGCCACCGTGCCCGGCCTTGGCATCTTTAAAGGCAAAAAAAAAAAAAAAGTATTGGCTAAAAAGATAAGACCTTGGAACGTGAATGGAGGAAGACATTAATTTTGAGAAGGAGAGAAGAGACATTAACCCAAGGAGTCACGGAGTGGCAGTTTTAGGTTGGGCAAGAAGAGCATGTCGGGGGAAGGAGCCAACAGAGGGAGAAATTGAACATGTGAGGAAATAATGGAATGCAAGTGACAGGAGGGCCTGGGGAAAGTGGGATCAAGGGCATTGAGAAAAATGGGGAAGTAAATTTTGATATATAGAGGAAGTTGAGGAATTTCACTAAAAAGAAAACAGAAAAGTTAAACTGATCTGTAAAAATTAGCACATATTAGCCGGCATGGTGGCGTACACCTGTGGTCCCAACTACTCCGGGGACCACGTGGGTCCTGAAGGCTCAGATGGGAAGATGGCTTGAGCTCGGGAGATAGAGGTTGCAGTGAGATGCTATCAGGCCACTGCACTTAGCCTGGGCAACAGAGTGAGACCCTGTCTCTGAAAGAAAGAAAAAAAAGCACTACAAATATGATGGAAGATTTACGGAAACTACATAACTTTTTATAGTTAGAAGCGCCATTAGAGACTCTAATACCTTACAATATTTTTTAATTTAAGAAACTAAGGCTTAGACCAAGAAACTTGCCCATGGTCACTAGACTGTTAAAGGAGAATTAGATCTTAGTACTCTCCCTTTTGACACATTGTATCCTCTCTCAAGATAAACTGTTATAAGAGGCTGTGATACTGTCTTAAAAGATTTTAAGCTTTCGTTGAACACCCATTGTCTGGGTGATGGTGAGATTCAGGTGGTCCTAGTTGACTGACTTTACCAGGGGTGACCACAGCACTCTACAGTGTAATCCTTCCTCCCTTCTCTCCTGTGTTTTCTTTTTTTTTTTGAGACGGAGTCTCGCTCTGTCGCCCAGGCTGGAGTGCAGTGGCACAGTCTTGGCTCACTGCAACCTCTGCCTCCTGGGTTCATGCCATTCTCCTGCCTCAGCCTCCTGAGTAGCTGGGACTACAGGTGCCCACCACCTCGCCCAGCTAATTTTTGTATTTTTAGTAGAGATGGGGTTTCACCATGTTAGCCAGGATGGTCTTGATCTCCTGACCTCGTGATCCGCCTGCCTCTGCCTCCCAAAGTGCTGGGATTACAGGCGTGAGCCACTGCACCCAGCCCTCTCCTGTGTTTTCTCTTTTCTTTTTTTTTCTTTTTTTTTTTTTTTCTGAGACAGAGTCTCCCTCTGTTGCCCAGGCTGGAGTGCAGTGTGTGATCTTGGCTCACTGTACCCTCCGCCACCTGGGTTCAAGCAATTCTCGTGCTCCCGAGTAGCTGGGACTACAGGCACCTGCCATCACACCTGCTAATTTTCATATTTTCAGTAGAGATGGGGTTTCACCATTTTGGCCAGGGTAGTCTCGAACTCCTGACCTCAGGTAATCTGCCTGTCTCGGCCTCCCAAAGTGTTGGGAGCCGAACCCGGCCTTTTTCTTCTTATCAGGTTACCTAGTACTCTCACTTGTATTGTCCAGTTCTCCTGTCACAAAATAGTTTGGCAAACTCATAATAGAAAACATTTTTGAGGGCTCACTCCTGTAATCCCAACACTTTGGGAGGCCGAGGTGGGTGGATCACCTGAGGTCAGGAGTTTGAGATCAGCCTGGCCAACATGGTGAAACCCAGTCTCTACTAAAAATACAAAAATCAGCCGGGTATAGTGGTAGGTGCCTGTAATCCCAGCTACTCGGGAAGCCGAGACATGAGAATCGCTTGAGCCCTGGAGGTGGAGGCTGCAGTGGGCAAAAATCGTGCCACTGCACTCCAGCCTGGGTGACACAGTAAGACCCTGTCTCAAAAAAAAAACCCCCCAACTTTTGGTACTTGGTATCCCTCTAAAGAGCATTGGTAGGAAATACAAATGCCTAAACCAAAGGAGTGAGGCACTGGTGACAGAATTTCAGGCATTGATGGGTGAACTCTTTTTTGGGGGTGGTGGTTGTCTTGAGGGTGTCTACTGTCTCTCAAGTAACATTAATTAGACAGTTACTGGTTTTACCTACAGTTGACATGTCCCACTCCATAGCCCCTTAAGATCCCACTCCATAGCTCCTTAAGACCTCTGACAACCTTACTACACAGCTAGTCCCAATGAGGGAGCTATTTACAGACTTGTAGGTTGGTTTTACTTTAAGCAAACTTGATACATAAAAACCTTTATCTTTTCTTTTTTCTTTTTTATTTATTTATTTTTTTTCCCTGAGACAGAGTCTCACTCTGTTGCCCAGGCTGGAGTACAGTGGCACAATCTTGGCTCACTGCAACCTCCGCCTCCTCGGTTCAAGCAATTCTCCTGCCTCAGCTTCCTGAGTAGCTGAGATTACAGGCGTGCACCACCACGCCCGGCTAATTTTTTTTATTTTTAGTAGAGATGGGGTTTCACCATATTGGTCAGGCTGGTCTCGAACTCCTGACCTCAAATGATCCACCCGCCTCGGCCTCCCAAAGTGCCGGGATTACAGGCGTGAGCCACTACACCCAGCCAAAAACCTTTTCCTATTAGAAGGATTTAGCATTGATTCTTTCAAAATAATTTGTCACGTCGTCCCTTTAAACAGCCCATCCCTTTAATGCACATCATTTTTCGTGCATTAAAAATTAAGACTATTGAGTTCCTGCTGGCAAGGATTTTTAAAAAATTGAGTGATTCCTAAAATTGTGATTTGATACAACTCTTCTAGAAAACATAGCTTGTTTGAAGTTTTGTTTCAATCCATTAGAGAGTGATTTGGTGAAAGAAAGGTAGGGCTCTCTGCAGGATAATGGGGTATTGCTTTAGTTTATTCCCCTAGGGACTGCTTTAGTGGCCTTACATTCTAGATATTTTTCCAGCAAGTGTGAGTGAGTCATGGAGTCTTGACCAAAGCTTGATCATTGCTTATTGGCAATTAATAAGATCAGGGTCTGGATCTACCAAAAAAACCACAGAATCTACTAATTCTATTTTCTTAATCTGTGTCCTACTCTCCTCTACACCTCCTCTCCCATTTGAGAGCCTCTGCTCTTAAATTCTCTGCTATACTACCTCCCTTTTAATGTCCCTAAGCTAGAATTCGGTATGAAAAGGAAGGGATAGGAAAAAGAAGAAAGAGTGCCCACAAATTACAAATTTATACATACATATATGGTATATAATGTTACCAGGATTTTTTTGAGACGGAGTTTCGCTCTTATTGCCTAGGGTGGAGTGCAATGGCACGATCTCAGCTCACCACAACCTCTGCTTCCCGGGTTCAAGCAATGCTCCCGCCTCAGCCTCCCAAGTAGCTGAGATTACAGGCACATACCACCACACCCAGCTAATTTTTGTATTTTTAGTAGAGACGGGGTTTCACCATGTTGGTCAGGCTGGTCTCGAACTCCTGACCTCATGATCCACCTGCCTCAGCCTCCTAAAGTCCTGGGATTACAGGCCAGGATTTTTATATTAAGTATAAAGGTTCTGGATTTCGGCTTCTTCTTGTGCCTAGCCACGGAATAAACAGAAATACCCTGAATAGACTCCTTTTTCTCAGGATCCTTTCATTTTCAGGGTTCTTTTGCCCTTTGGGGCATGTAATAGCAATATATAATAACAATAGCTAAAGGAAAAGACTTTTCTGTATTCCCAAATCCCTGATGCTTTTTTCTTTTTTTTTTTTTTTAAATGTGTTAAACTAAGTCTCAATCCTCAAATAGTTGTACTTTCTATTTATTATAGAAAATAAGCCTCCACCTCCCTAAGTGCAGGTATTACAGGTGAGAGCCACTGCACCTGATCCTCTCTCTTTCTTCTCTCCTTTTTTGTTATCTGCTTCTTAAACATTCTTATTTTTCCTCTGGTTTCTCTTGCATGTTCTTAGCTAAGCACCATTACTCTATTGTTGAACCCGACAATTCACTAGTTTGCCAGATATACAACTAAGATTAGTGTATAAGCATGGAGAGAGGGAGATATACCAGGGAACAGGTTGGTTACAATGTAATGAATTGTAGAAAATATTTTGCTTTCATTTACCTCCTGAGAGAAACAAAGAAAAAAGGGTCAGCTGATATGATGGAAGGGCAGTGGATTAGATGTGTTCTCACTTCCATCCTGGCACACACTGGCAGTGTGAAGTTGGAGTAATACTTTCCTGTTCCTCAATTTTGCCATCAGTAAAATATCTTGTGTTATCTACTTCAGTGAATGGCATAACTCTGTCCACTCACCTGAAGCAGAATCCTTAGAGTATTAACTGGATTTTATCCCTCACCATATCAACTAAGATTTGTCAATTCCATGTTTGCAGGAACTCCCATCTTTTCTTCCTTTCCTTTTTAACTGTTACTGACCTAGTCCACATTCTCATCCTTATCTGGAATACTGTAGCAGCCACCTGTTTAAATATCTAACCTCTCCAGTCTATTTCTCCACTAGTGTTTTTTGTTTATGTTAGCTAGTTACCAGGGTTTTCCTTTTTTTTTTTTTATTGTGGTAAAATACATATAACATAAAATTTACTATTTTAACTATCTTAAAATGTACAATTCAGTGGCATTTACTATACTCAATATTGTGCAACTCTTTTCAAAAACATCTTTATCACTCCAGATGTAAACTCTGTACTATTCCCTATTCCCTCCTCCCTCTTCATTAGTGTTTTTATTTTGTTTGTTTTGTAGGTGTATTTTTTTTTTTTTTTTTTTTTGAGAGAGAGTCTCGCTCTGTTGTTCAGGCTGGAGTGCAGTAGTGCGCTCACAGCTTACTGCAGCCTCAGCCTCCTGGGCTCAAGTGATTCTCCCAGCTCAGCCTCCCTAGTAGCTGGGATTACAGGCATATGTCATCATGCCTGGCTAGTTTTTGTATTTTTAGTAGAGACAGGGTTTCACCATGTTGGCCAGGCCGGTCTCCAACTCCTGATCTCAGGTGATCTACCCACCTCGGCCTCCCAAAGTGCTGGGATTACAGGTGTGAGCCACCACGCCCAGCCAGTTTTATTTTTCATACTGCTCCAGTTAAATATCCCCACCTTCCCTGCCGCTGCTGAGACAGGGTCTCACTCTGTTGCCCAGGCTGGAGTTGCAGTAGCATGATCACAGCTCACTGCAGCCTCAATCTCCCAGGCTCAAGGGATCTTCCCACCCCAGCCTCCCAAGTAGCTGGGACTATAGGCACACGTCACCATGCCTGGCTAATTTTTTTTTTTTTTTTTTTGAGACAGAGTCTCGCTCTGTCATCAGGCTGGAGTGCAATGGCGTGATCTCTGCTCACTGCAACCTCCGCCTCCTGGGTTCAAGCGATTCTCCTGCCACAGCCTCCCGAGTAGCTGGGACTACAGGCACACTACCACACCCAGCTAATTTTTGTATTTTTAGTAGAGATGGGGTTTCACCATGTTGGCCAGGATGGTCTCGATCTCCTGACCTCGTGATCTGCCCACCTCGGCCTCCCAAAGTGCTGGGATTACAGCCGTGAGCCACCGCGCCCGTCTGCCTGGCTAATTTTTTAAATTTTTTGTAGAGACAGGGTCTCCCTGTGTTGTGCAGGCTGGTCTCAAACTCCTGGGCTCAAGCAGTTCTCCTGTTTTAGCCTCCCAGAGTGCTGGGATTACAGGTGTGAGCCATCATGCCAGCCTGTATTTCTAAATAAGTATTATGTATGATTATATTACTTCTTCACCAGAAAATGTTGAGTTGCTCCCATTTTCTGCAGTATGATTGTTGAGCATAGCACTCAGGATCATCTATGATTATGTTGGAGACTATGTTTTCAGCTACATCTTACCCCTCTTTTCACATATATGCTAACACTGGTGGTTATTGAGCATTTATAATGTTTTTGATCTTTCTATCTAGAATACCTTTTTCTTCCCATCCATTATGAGCTTCGTGAGGGTAGAGAGCTTGTTTCACTCATATTTGAATATTCCATTGCCTAACTCAGTAAGTGTTCATAAAATTGATTATTTTTGGATAGTAAACTTTTACTATGAAGAGCCAGAGAGTAAATATGTAAGGCTTTGTGGGCCATATGGTTGCAGCTACACAACTAGGTGGTTGTATAAAAGCAGCCAGAGATAGTGTGTAAATGGATGAGAGAAGTCATGTTCCAATAAAACTTTATTTCTGGACCATGAAATTTGAATTTCAGATCATTTTCTTTTCTTTTCTTTTTTTTTTTTAGACGGAGTTTCGCTCTGTCACCCAGGCTGGAGTGCAGTGGCGCGATCTCGGCTCACTGCAATCTCTGCTTCCCAGGTTCAAGCAATTCTCCTGCCTCAGCCTCCCGAAGTAGCTGGGATTACAGGCGCCTGCCACCACGCCTGGCTAATTTTTTTTTTTTTTTTTTGAATAGAGACAGAGTTTCACCATGTTGGCCAGGCTGGTCTCAAACTCCTGACCTCAGGTAATCCACTTGCCATGGCCTCCCAAAATGTTGGGATCACAGGTGTGAGCCACTGTGCCCAGGCTTTTTTTTTTTTTTTTTTTCTTGACAGAGTCTCACTCTGTCGCCCAGACTAGAGTGCAGTGGCAATCTCAGCTCACCACAACCTTGTCTCCTAGGCTGAAGCAATTCTCCTGCCTCAGCCTCCCGAGTAGCTGGGATTACAGGTGTGCACCACTCCTGCCTGGCTAATTTTTGTATTTTTAGTAGAGACGGGGTTTCACCCTGTTGGCCAGGCTGGTCTTGAACTCCTGACCTCAAATGATCCACCCACCTCAGCCTCCAAAGTTCGGGATTACAGGCATGAGCCACTGTGCCCAGCCCGTTATAAAATATTGTCTTTGATTTTCTTTTTCCCAACAATTTGAAAATATAAAAACCATGCCTGGCTCACAGGCTGTACAAAAACAGGTAATGGGCTGCATTTGTTTCATGGACTATAGTTTTCCAGTCCCTGGCCTATCTGATCTCTAAAGTTCTTTGGCCGGGCGCGGTGGCTCACGCCTGTAATCCAAGCACTCTGGGAGGCTGAGGCGGGTGGATCACCTGAGGTCAGCAGTTCTAGACCAGCCAGGCCAACATGGTGAAACCCCAGCTGTACTAAAAATAAAAAATAAAAAAATTAGCTGGGCATGGTGGCGGTAATCCCAAAAACTCCCAGCTACTTGGGAAGCTGTAATCCCAGCTATTTGGGAAGCTAAGGCAGGAGAATCAGTTGAATGCAAGAGGCAGAGGTTACAGTGAGCAGAGATGGTGCCATTGTGCTCCAGCCTGGGTGACAAGAGCAAAACTCAGTCGGTGGCTCACGCCTGTAATCCCAGCATTTTGGGAGGCCTAGGTGGGCAGATCAAGAGGTCAGGAGATCGAGACCGTCCTGGCTAACACAGTGAAACCCTGTCTCTACTAAAAAATACAAAAAAATTAGCCGGGCATGGTAGTGGGCGCCTGTAGTCCTAGCTACCTGGGAGGCTGAGGCAGGAGAATGGTGTGAACCCGGGAGGCAGAGCTTGCAGTGAGCCTAGATTGCGCCACTGCACTCCAACCTGTGCGACAGAGTGAGACTCCATCTAAAAAAAAATATATATATTTTATATATATATTATGTATATTATATGTTTTATATATATTATGTTATATATTTTATGTATAATATATAATATATTATATATTATTATATTTTATATATAATTATATATATTATATATTTTATGTATATTATATATTATATTTTTATATATTATATATATTTATATATTATATATTTTATATTTTATATACTATATATAATATATTTTATATACTATGTTATATAATATATTTTATATACTATATATAATATTTTATATATTATATATTATACTATATATAATATTTTATATATTATATATTATACTATATATAATATTTTATATATTATATATTATACTATATATAATATTTTATATATTATATATTATACTATATATAATATTTTATATATTATATATTATACTATATATAATATTTTATATATTATATATTATACTATATATAATATTTTATATATTATATATTATACTATATATAATATTTTATATATTATATATTTTATATATTATATATTATATATTTTATATATAATATATATAATATATTTTATATATAATATATAATATATATTATATATTTTATATATAATATATAATATATATTTTATATATTATATATTATATATTTTATATATTTTATATATTATATATGTTTTATATACATTTTATATATACTTTATATATAATATATATTTTATATATTTTTTATATTTTATATATAATATATATTTTATGTTTTATGTATATTATATATATTATATATTTATATATTTTATATATAATATATTTTTTTATATATTATATATATTTTATATAATATATATTTTTTATATATTATATATATTTTATATAATATATATTTTTTATATATTATATATATTTTATATATAATATATATTTTTTATATATATATGACGTTCTTTCCTGTGCTAGCATTCTAGAAAGCAAGATGATAGTGAAAATTATGGATGAAGTCTAGGAATGCACAAGATAATACTCAATTCTGAGATAATGTGCATGGACTCATGGAATGAAAGGATGAAAAAGAAGGGGTAACCTTTTTAAAAGAATAATTATGCCTGGATACAAATAATCCTTTAACTAAAAGATGAGAATGTGAACAAACACAGTATGAATGACTTGTAGCCAACTGAGGTCATTTAACGAATCCAATAAATAATTCCATGAAGGCAAAAAGTATTTGATTTCAACCCCAGAAGCTCTGAGAGACTGGGCCTGAGTCATTTGGAAAGGTAGAGGTGATTCTCCGAGAACTTTAGCCTTTGAATCCTTTGATAAACTATCAGTAATACAAATCTATTTTGTATGGTACCTTAGGAAATAATACAAAGGGAGTGTGTTGTTTGTTTCTCTCTTTTTTAAAAAAAATATTTGAGCAAGTGATTTGTGATGGTGAAGGTTCTAAAACAGGAATTACATATTGCTACTGTTTTACTTTGTACTTCATGTTCAAAGGCAGTGTTGAACAAAATATATTCTTATATTTTAGACTATGGGCATGCTATTCCAATGTACCTAGAAACTTTTTATGACATTCTGCTACTTTCCTTGTTCATTTACCAACAGGAGATGTTAAACATGTCTAAGAAAACAGTTTCTTGTTTTGTGAACTTCACCAGACTACAGCAGATCACAAATATTCAAGCTGAAATCTACCAGGTAAATCATGTTGTTTTCACTTTCTTTTTTTTTTTTTTTTTTTTTTTTTTTTTGAGACGGAGTCTTGCTCTGTCACCCAGGCTGGAGGCTGGAGTGCAGTGGCACAATCTCCGCTCACTGCAAGCTCCGCCTCCCAGGTTCACACCATTCTTCTGTCTCAGCCTCATGAGTAGCTGGGACTACAGGCGCCCGCTACCATGCCCGGCTAATTATTTGTATTTTTAGTAGAGATGGGGTTTCACCATGTTAGCCAGGATGGTCTCGATCTCCTGACCCCATGATCTGCCCGCCTCGGCCTCCCAAAGTGCTGGGATTACAGGTGTGAGCCACTGTGCCCGGCCTGAACTTTTCACTTTCTACTCCTAGTATAGGAAAACAGAAAACAAAAGTTGGCCAGATGTAGTGGCTCACACCTATAATCTTCGCACTTTGGGAGGCCTAGGTGGGAGGACTGCTTGAGCCCAGGAGTTTGAGACCAGTGTGGGCAACATAGGGAGATCCCGTCTCTACAAAAAATTTTAAAAATAACCAGACATGGTGGCACACACCTGTAGTCCCAGCTACTTGGGAGGCTGAGGTGGGAGGATCACTTAAGCCTAGGAGATCGGGGCTGCAGTGAGCCGTGTTTGCGCCACTGCACTCCAGCCTGGGTGACAGACAGAGACCCTGTCTCAAAAACAAAAAAACTTTATTGGTTCAAACAGCAATTCCTCTGAACTTAGAACAGTATCTAGCACATAACTAGCTAGCTACATGTTTACTTTCTAATAGTAGTAACAGTAGTAACAGTAGCAGCAGCAGGGCAAGAACAGCAAAATGAAAAACTTCAGTAAATCCCCTGGACTCTTTTTTTTTTTTTTTGAGACAGAGTCTCACTCTGTTACCCATACTGGAGTGCAGTAGCACAATCTCGGCTCACTACATCCTGACCTCAGGTGATCCACCTGCCTCAGCCTCCCAAAGTGCTGGGATTACAGGAGTGAGCCACCGCACCTGGCCATGGACACTTTCTGATTGAGCTAAATGTTACTTTTGTTCCTCATGTAGAAAAACCTGGAAATTGAACTCCTGAAACTAGAAAAAGATACAGCAGATGTTGTTCATCCTTTCTTTTTGGGTAAGTGGTTTGGTTAAGTGGATAATCACTGGAATTTCAACTTTTTCTTGGATTACTGTAAATAAGCACCAGTCAGTCAAATTATGATACACCATCGTTTTTCTAGGTGTTGTCCCAAAGCTAATGAAATTCTCTATTTCTATGCTGAAATAGAAGTTCTATTGGCTTGAGTAGTACAAATAGCATAAAAAGTCACCAAATTGGCTCTTCAAAATCAGGAGAACTTGAAAGACAAAGTCTGAGGAACTTTTCAGATTAAAGGAGACTAAAGGGACATGACAGCTAAAGCACTGTATGATCATGGATCAATTTTTTATTTTAATGAGATGGGGTCTTCCTATGTTGCCTAGGGTAGTCTTGAATGGCTCAAGCAGTCCTCCCAAATCACCCTCCCAAGTAGCTGGGATCACAGGTACATACCACCATGGCTGGCAATGTTTTGAATATTTGATGAGAAAATGTTCTTGTGGCCAGGCGTGGAGAGTCACGCCTGTAAACCCAGCACTTTGGGAGGCCAAGGTGGGTGGATTGCTTGAGCCCGGGAGTTCAAGACCAGCCAACATGGTGAAACCCTATCTCTACAAAAAAATACAAAAACTAGCCAGGCATTGTAGCATGTACCTGTAGTGCCAGTTACATGAAAGGCTGAGGCGGAAGGATTGTTTGAGCCTGGGAGGTCGAGGCTGCAATGAGTTGTGATCGTAGCACTCTGCTCCAGCCTGGGTGAAAGAGTGAGAGCCTGTCTCAAAATTTAAATTCTTTTTGCTGTAAAGGACATTATTGGGATACTTAGTGATGTTTAAATATGGACTGTATTAAATATTGGTAGTATTGTATTAATGTTAAATTTTTTGAATTTGATAATGTGCTGTAGTTATATAGGAGAATGTTCCTGTTCTTGGGAAATACATGCTAACGTTTTACAGGTAAAAAATATCATGCTGTCTGCAGCTTACTCTCAAGTGGATCAGCAAAAATTAGAGAGAGAGAGAGAGAAGAGAGAGAAAGAAGATAAAAAGAAAATGTAGCCAAATGTTAACAATCGGTGAATGTAAATAAAATGTATATGTGAGTTCACCGAGCTTTTTTTGAAACTTTTCTGCAAATCTGAATTTTTCCAAAGAAGAATTTTAAAGAAAGGTCAATTGGCAGCCATTAACTGAATGGGGAAAATGAGATAATCAGAAATAGCTTGTAGGATGACTTTTTTTTTTTAAGAGTGTCACTCTGTAACCCAGGCTGAAGTACAGGTTGCTGTAACTTTAACACCTGGTTTCAACTGATTCTCTCAAGTAGCTAGGACTACTGGCATGTGCCACCAAGCCCAGCTATTTTTTTTTTTTCAATTTTTTTTAGAGATGAGGTCTTGCTATGTTGCCCAGGCTGGTCTCGAACTCATGGCCTCAATTCTCCCGGTTCAGTCTCCCAAAACACTGCGATTACAGGTATGAGCTAGCGCACCAGCTAAGGTGACTCTTTTTCGATGGTCTTTTATAGACTATTAGAGTCAGGGGTAGGAAAAAAGACTTTGTGTTAAGAATATAGCTCTGGCTATAAGAACTGAATAAGAGGTAGAGATGAGAAACACAGAGAAAGAATTTAGCACTAGATTTGGTTATCACTAGGAAAAGAGATAATAGAAATATATTAGATATACAAAAACTGACTAAGAGAAAGCTGTTGAAAATGAAATTGGTATTGGTATTAAAGATAGCAAAGAGGAGACAGGAGGGTAATGATAGGATGAATTTTTGACATTGGTAGTATCAAACCAAGGCAAAGAAGAAATTATTAGTGATTCTGTTATTTGTCCTATTGCTAACTATAATTACTGTTTTTAATTTGTATAGCTCAGAAATGTCATACTCTGCAAAGCATGAATAATCATTTGGAAGCAGTGCTGAAAGAGAAGAGATCCCTTAGGCAAAGACTGTTGAAACCCATGTGCCAGGAAAACTTACCTATTGAAGCTGTTTATCACAGGTTAGACTGAAAAGTAGAAATTAACAGTTACACCTGTTTTCTGAGTTTACTTTTTGTTTTACAGTTACTTTGTAGCAGAATTCATAAAACAATTAGTGATTGTATTTGTTAACATTATTAATATTGATATATTAAATCAGAAAGAAAATCTTTGCTTTTAAACCATTATACCTATGGCAAAAAGGAAGAACTTGGCCATTGTGTTTTGGGAATTATAAATTATGACTTTAATGAAAGACATTAGATCCATAACATGTAACAATAAAAATTGTTTGTATGTGAAGTAAATTCACTGTTGTAAAGTAAATTCATTGTTGAGTTAATGTTGCCTATGTAAAAATTCTATTGGCGGGGTTTAACTGGGGCAGATGAAAACACTATCAACTAAGGGAGGAAAAAACCTGGATTCTGTTCTCATCTCTACTGTTTATATGCCTCAAAGCCTTGAGCAAATGATTTACATTTTTGCCTTAGTTTCCCAATAAATAGAATAGAGATGAGTTCTATTGCCCTCTTCCTCACAGAGTATTACAAGTATCAAATTGAAGATGTAGATTATGACTAATGATAAATACTAGCCTGGGCAACATGGCAAAACCTCGTTTCTACAAAAAAATAAAATAAATAAAAATTGGCAACACATGATGGAACACACCTGTATTCCTGAGCTGGGAGGGTGACCTGAGCCCAGGAGGTCAAGTCTGCAGTGAGCTGTGATTGCACTAGCCTGGGTGACAGAGTGAGACCCTGTCTCAAATAAATAAATACGAAGCAAGCATCTGGGGATCTCATTGCTTACTTTCTCCGCCAGTGCCTCACTAGCTTAAGCAAATCAGTATCTTCTCTTAAGTATCAGATTTTTTATTTTGTAGAAAAATAATAGATATACAAAAACTTATTCTTCCAAAACAACAAAACAAGGCTGGGCACAGTGGCTCACGCCTGTAATCCCAACACTTTGGGAGGCCGAGGTGGGCTGATCACTTGAGGCCAGGAGTTCAAGACCAGCCTGGCCAACATGGTGAAACTCCATCTCTACCAAAAAATACGAAATATGCTGGGCATGGTGGCACATGCCTGTAATACCAGCTACTGGTGAGGCTGAGGCAGGAAAATCACTTGAACCCAGGAGGCAGAGGTGGGGATGACCTGAGATTGTGCCACTGCACTCCAGCCTGGGCAACAGGGTGAGACTGTCTCAAAACAAAAAACAAAACCCCTTTCTTGTGGCTATATTCAGTATCTGTTTAGTACATTATCATTACCCTTAATGTATATATTGTACTACATCTAAGAACTAGGCAATGATTTGAAAGCATTTTTGCAAGTGCAGAGATTCAAAGTAGCTTTCTATGTAGGCTATTTTAATGAAGTACATTTATCCTTATTGTCATCATTCTTCACAGAGAATGCGTAAGTTGAAATGGAATGAGGCCAGGCGTCATGGCTCACCCCTGTAATCCCAGTAATTTGGGAGGCCAAGATGGGTGGATCACTTGAGGCCAGGAGTTTGAGACCAGCTTGGCCAACATGACAAAACCCTGTGTCTACTAAAAATACAAAAATTAACTGAATGTAGTGGTGCACGCCTGTGATCTCAGCTACTCAGGAGACTGAGGCACAAGAATCACTTGAACCCAGGAGGCAGAGGTTACAGTGAGCCGAGATTGTGCCACTGCACTCCAGCCTGGGCAACAGAGTGAGACCCTGTCTCCAAAAAAAAAAAAAAAAAAGAAATGGGGTTGGGCAAGGTGGCTCATGCCTGTAATCCCAGCACTTTGGGAGGCCAAGGTGGGTGGATCACAAGGTCAGGAGATCGAGACCATCCTGGCCAACATAATGAACCCCTTCTGCTAAAAATACAAAAATTAGCCAGGCCTGGCGGCGGGCGCCTGTAATCCCAGCTACTCGGGAGGCTGAGGCAAGAGAATTGCTTGAATCCAGGAGGCAGAGGTTGCAGTGAGCCGAGATTGCACCACTGCGCTCCAGCCTGGTGACATAGCAAGACTCCATCTCAAAAAAAAAAAGGAAATGGAATGGGGTTTTTTTATCTAGGGAAATTCCTTTACTTATATGAGAAAATGATTAACATTGAGGTTTCTCTAACATTAAGTTGGGTTCCAGATATGATTACTGTTGTCTCTTTCCATTTTTTTATTTGGATGACAAGTTCCTTAAAGTGAAAGAGAAGGACCTTTTTTTATCACTAATATTTCTATGAATGCAGGAAGGTTGTTATTGGCTCTCTAGGTTGATTGTAATTCTTATCTCAAATAAAAAGTCCTGATTAAAGGAAAAGAAAAGGAACGTAAAACAATTAAACTTAAAAAAATGGTTGACTTTTTTCTTTCTCTTTCAGATATATGGTACATTTGCTGGAGTTGGCTGTGACTTTCATTGAGAGATTAGAAACCCACCTTGAAACAATTAGAAATATTCCTCATTTAGCTGCAAATCTAAAGAAAATGGTGAGTATTAATATAGCTATCTTTAGTTATTTTTTACTAGAATCTTAGAAGTGTGCTCTCCCAGTTTAGCTTTTTAATAGCTAATATTATGAGCTAGTTAATTTTTAAATCAAGAAATATTTTCTTGGCCGGGCATGGTAGTTCACACCTGTAATCCCTGCACTTTGGGAGGCCTCGGCGGGTAGATCACTTGAGGTCAGGAGTTGGAGACCAGCCTGGCCAACATGGTGAAACTCCATCTTTACTGAAAATACAAAAATTAGCCGGGCATGGTGGTGTGCACCTGTAATTCCAGCTACCCGGAGGCTGAGGCAGGAGAATTGCTTGAACGTGGGAGGCAGAGGTTGCAGTGAGCTGAGATTGTGCCAGTGCACTCCATCCTGGGCGACAGCAAGACTCCATCTCCCATTAAAAAAAAAAAAAAAAGAAGAAGAAGAAGAAGTGTTTATTTATTTAGACCTTGGATTTAACATTTTCTTTTTTATGTAATTTTTATTTAGAAGCCATTTTAAATTATTTTATTCCAACATTTAATAAACATGTGTTGCCTTCATTGTGCTGTGGCTATGTTACATGTATTGTGAAAGATAGATATGACCAATCCCTGCCTTCAAATTCTCAATGTTTGGTGAGACAGCTGTAAAATATACATTTTCTACTTATAGGATTATATTTGCATAATAAATGCAGCAAAGAATTATAAAGAGATGCCATCTATTGAGCATAGAAAAGGGAGGAATTACTTCCAGTTTAGGAGGATTCTGAGTAGGATAGGGATAGAAAGACTTCAATAAAGTTTTTGTTTTGTTTTTTAAATAGAGATGAGTTCTCACTATGTTGCCTAGGCTGGTTTCGAACTCCTAAGCTCAAGTGAGGCACCCGCCTCGGCCTCTCAAAATGCTGAGATCACAGGCATGAGCCACCATGTCCAGCTTCAATAAAGATTTATTTAGGTGTTAGCAGTAAGCTGAATCTTTTTTTTTTTTTTTTTTTTCCTGATACGGAGTTTCACTCTTGTTGCCCAGGCTGGAGTGCAATGGCACAATCTCGGCTTAGTGCAACCTCCGCCTCTTGGGTTCAAGCGATTCTCCTGCCTCAGCCTCCCAAGTAGCTGGGATTAACAGGCGCCCACCACCACGCCTGGCTAATAGTTTGTATTTTTAGTAGAGACGGGGTTTTGCCATGTTGGCCAGGCTGGTCTCCAACTCCTGACCTCAGGTGATCCACCTGCCTCGGCCTCCCAAAGTGTTGGGATTAAAGGCCTGAGCCACCGCACTTGCCAAAGTAAGCTGAATCTTAAAGAATAAGTGAAATTCGGATATGCGTCAGAAAGGATAGTTTGGGCAAAAGGAGCAATGTGAGGAAAGACATAAAAGTCAAAGAACCGAGAGAGTATGGGGGAAAAGTGATACTCCACTTTGGCTGATGCGTAAAGGTATTGAGGAGATCAGCTCAGGGTTAGTTTATGCAGTGCCTTAAAAACCAGACCAGGAACCTTAGACTTTACTGTCTGAGTATTGGGGAGCCATTGAATGTGTGTGTGTGTGTGTGTGTGTGTGTGTGTGTGTGTGTGTGTGTGTGTGTGTGTGTGTGTGTGTGTGTGTGTGTGTTTTCTTTTTTTAGTGAAGGGTGCAGAGGAGTGACTTGATTAGAATTGCTTTAATCATGGAGAAAATATTGGATAGAGCAGACTGAGCCTTGCTACTCTTGAGTATGGGCAGAGAGTATCAACATCATTTGGAAGCTTGTTATAAATACAAAACTACAGACATCATACACCCTAGAACTGCAGAATCAGAATCTACGTTTTAACAAGTTCCTCAGGTGATTCCTGTGCACATTACAGTTTGATCAGCTCTGGGTTAGAAGACTAGGCAGAGAAACCAAAGGCAGAAAAACCTGGAGACTAATTACCGTCATTCAGATAAAAGATTTAAAGCGTAGGAATACAGAAGATAATTTTTTTAGATTTTGGAGGTCACATTTTTAGAACTTGGCTATGAATTGGACAAGGGACACCTCAAAAATAATGAAGTTTCTAGTCTGGGTGACTTGAAGGTGAGCAGGATCAAGTGTGGGTTAAAGAAGTTAGTAAGTGGGCTGGGCGCGATGGTTCACACCTGTAATCCCAGCACTTTGGGAGGCTGAGGTGGGTGGATCACGAGGTCAGGAGATCACGACCATCCTGGCTAACATGGTGAAACCCCGTCTCTACTAAAAATACAAAAAATTAGCTGGGCGTGGTGGCACGTGCCTGTAGTCCCACCTACCTGGGAGGATGAGGCAGAAGAATCGCTTGAACCCAGGAGACGGAGGTTGCAGTGAGCTGAGATTGCGCCACTGCACTCCAGTCTGGCAACAGAGTGAGACACCATCTCAAAAAAAAAAAAAAAAAGAGGTTAGTAAGTTTATTTTTTGACACATCTTTCACATGTAGTAAATGGTCAATCATTTTTGAACTGTAGTTAGACTGAGTTTGAGATATTGAAGGTACATCCAGATAGAGATTACCAGTAGTCTTAAATGTGGGCCTGAATTTTAGGAAGGAGGTTAGGTTTAGCAATATAAATTGAGGGTCATCTGCATTGAGTGATTATTGAAGACAAAAGAGGTGAACTCACAAAGAGTAGGTTTGTACTGTAAGAAGTGGGAAAGCAGTTTTAAGGAGCTTTTGAAGTAAGGGGCTGGAAAAAGATCAGGTGTTAACCTTTGGTATCAGTTACTCATGATATAATGAATTAATAAGAGACATAATTTCTCCTGTTTCCCTTTTCAAATGTTACAGAACCAGGCTTTAGCAAAGATGGATATATTGGTGACTGAGACAGAAGAACTGGCAGATAATATACTCAAGTGGCGTAAACAACAAAATGAAGTTTCGTCTTGTATCCCCAAAATATTAGCTGAAGAAAGTTATCTTTATAAACATGATATTATAATGCCTCCTTTACCTTTTACTTCTAAAGTCCATGTCCAAACTATTAATGCCAAGTAGTCATCAACTATTTTTGCTCAATTATGTGTAGTCATATGAAGTCTATTTCTAGTTGACTGTAACATGGGTATTAATAGTCTTTGCTGCTAGTAATACTGAAAGAACCTGCTTTATATTGGAGTATCAAGATCTCAGCTTCATTAAGACCAAACTGACTTTTCTTTTGTTTTTCATATATTTTTATTCTACCTTTCAGTAAAACTAGAGAAGCTAAAAAATAGCCATGACAATTTATTAACAAGTGAATTAACCATTTCTCAGGCAGGAAATTCTCTGTCTTTTTTTAAAAATGTGTGTTTATGGTCTGGTGTGGTGGCTCACACCTGTAATCCTAACACTTCGGGAGGCTGAGTGGGGCAGATCACTTAAACCCAGGAGTTCAAGACCAGCCTGGGTAACATGGTGAAATCCCATATCTACAAAATAAACAAAAAATTAGCCGACCATGGTGGTGCATGCCTGTAGTCCCAGCTATTCGGGAGGCTGAGGTAAGAGGATCACCTAAGCCTGGGAGGTCATGGTTGCAATGAGTCTTGATCACGCCACTGCGCTATAGCCTGGGCGACACAGTAAGACCCTGTCTCAAAAAAAAAAAGTGTGTTTCTGGCCAGGCACGGTGGCTCAAGCCTGTAATCCCAGCACTTTGGGGGGCCTAGGTGGGCGGATCACGAAGTCAGGAGTTTGAGACCAGCCTGGCCAACATGGCGAAACAACTGTCTCTACTAAAAATACAAAAATTAGGCTGGGCGCAGTGGCTCACACCTGTAATCCCAACACTTTGGGAGGCCAACCCAGATGGGTTGGTCACCTGAGGTCAGGAGTTTGAGACCAGCCTAGACAGCATGGTGAAACCCCATCTCTAGTAGAAATATAAAAAATTAACCAGGCATGGTGGTGGACGCCTGTAATCCCAGCTACTTGGGAGGCTGAGGCAGAAGAATTGCTTGAACCCAGGAGGCAGAGTTTGCAGTGAGCTGAGATCGTGCCACTGCACTCCAGCCTGGGCGACTGAGCAAGACTCCATCTCCAAAAAAATAAAAAATACAAAAATTAGCCAGGCGTGATGGCATGCGCCTGTAATCCCAGCTACTCAGGAGGCTGAGGCAGGAGAATCGCTTGAACCCAGGAGGCAGAGGTTGCAGTGAACCCAGATCGTGCCACCGCACTCCAGCCTGGGCAACAGAGCAAGACTCTGTCTTCAAAAAAAAAAAAAAAAAAAAGGAAAAAGGTGTTTCTGAATTAGAAGGGTCTTCTTGAATCTGAAAATGTCTATGATGATTATTCCTGTGGGAATGTCACTAAGTATGCAGAAAAGAGTAACATAACCAGCCTGACTTATCCTTTGAAAGGCCTGATTATAAGGTTTGTCCTCAGCTGTTGCATCTGGGAACTTAGATATCAGAAGGTATCTTAGTCTGTTCTGCTGTCATAACAGAATTACACAAACTAAGTATTTTATAATGAACAGAAGTTTATTTGGTTGACGGGTGTGGTGGCTAGGCAGTCCAAGAACATAGCGCCAGCATCTAGCGAGGGTCTTGCCGTGGCAGAAGGCACCACATGGCAAGTGAGCATGAGAAAGATATATGGGTCTAAACTTAGCCTTTTATCATGAGCCCACTCCCGAGATAGCAGCACTAATTCATTAATGAGGGCAAAGCCCTCCTTACCTAATTACTTTTTAAAGGTCTCATAACACTTTTACAATGTCAATTAAATTTCCAACACTTGAACTTTGGGGGACATATGTAAACCTTAACAGGAGGGCTCCACTCACTGAAAAGAGTGGTTCATGGTAGCTAACCTGTGGTTTGTGCTGAAAACCTGCTTTCTTCCTGGGAGTCTAGAATTTTGGTACATGATAGGTAGAAGGTACCTACGTGACCAGCCCCCAGTAAAAACCCTGGGCACTGTATCTCTAACAAGCTTCCCTGGTAAACAACATTTCTCACATGTTGTCACAATTCAGTTGCTGGTGGAATGAAACAACACATATGTGTGACTCCACTGTTAGAGGACTCTGGAGGCTTATACCTGGTTTCCCCCAGACTTTGCCTCTATACCTTTTCTCTTTGCTGTTTTGCTTCATATGCTTTTGCTGTAATAAATCATAGCTGTGTGATGATATGCTGAGTCTTGTGAATTCTCCTAGCAAATCATGGAACCTGGAGGTAGTCTTGGAGACCCTGGCACACAAAGCAGTTCCTAAGTGTTTACTGGTAGCTGTAGGAATAGGCAAAGAAGAAACAGCAAAGAAAAAGGCACATTGTAGTATAACTTTGGAGGTTTACCTTGCAAAATACTCAGATATTTTACCTATCGGAGGTTATTGTGCATATAATAGAGAGTGATATACTAACAACTGCCTCAGGATATACTCTTTTTAATCAGTATTGTAACTACCCTTGGCTTATTTTACTTTTAGACTTGGGGTTCTGTTTTGCTTTAAAACATATACATCAGTTTTGTTTTTTGTTTTTTTCTTTTCTTTCCTTTTTTTTTTTTTTTAAGACAGGATCTCACTCTGTCACCCAGGTTGCTGAGAGTGTGGTGTGGCCTGATCTTGACCTCACTGCAGCCTTTACCTCTCAGCCTCAAGTGATCTTCCCACCTCAGCCTCCCAAGTAGCTGGGACTATAGGCACGTGCCACCACGCCTGGCTAATTTTTGTATTTTCTGTAGAGACAGAGTTTTGCCATGTTGTTGAGGCTGGTCTCGAACTCCTGGGTTCAAACGATCCTCCCGCCTCAGCCTCCCAAAGTGCTGGGAGTACGGGTGTTAGCCACCATGCCTGGCCTCATTGCACTCCTTAACACAAGAAGACTTCAACAATGATAAGTAAAGTAGTTGTTTATAAGGAAGCAGGATCATTACCAAAATAAATCCTGCTAAAACAACAGGAATCATGTTTTAAAGCCTACTTTGCTAATTTTTGCTAGTAGGATAAGAGTGATCGTAATATCTCGAACATTACATCGACACTTAAAGCCTTTAGTTGTATTTCATCAAAAATCTGTTCATACCCTACGTTGGTTTCAAAACATACTATGCTTTTTCTTCATATTATTTCCTGTATTCATTTTTGTGTGTATGTGTATGTCACAAATATTGATATGCCTGGTTGTTTTTGTTTTTTATTATGCCTTTTTCAAAATATAAAAATAAACCTGTAATTTCTAACTAAAATTTTTTAGTCCTAGTCTGAATTTAAAGTGATAGAAAGGACTGATGCACTGTTTAACTTATACAGTATAGGCATATAGGCTCTCAGAATCAAAAGAGCTTGAGGTAAGTTAAGCCTGAGGTCTACTTCAAAGGGAAAAGCTAATTTAATACTCTTCCAGAGTCAATCAGTGCTGATTAATTTTTCTTTAATTATTCAACTTTTAGATGTGTGGATACTAAAAACAAAAAATTAGCTCTGCATGCCTTTTTTTGTTGTTGTTTTTTTTTTTTTAGATGGTCTTGCTCTCACCCAGGCTGGAGTGCAGTGGCACAATCACAGCCCACTGCACTCTCAACCTGCTGGGCTCAATGGATCCTCCCACCTCAGCCTCCCAAGTAGCTGGGACTACAACTGTGCCCCACCACACCCAGCTAACTTTTAAATTTTTTTGTTGAGATGAGTTCTCGTCGTGTTGCCCAGGCTGGTCTTGAACTCCTGGGTTCAAGCAATCTTGGCCTCCCAAAGTGCTGGGATTACAGGTGTTAGCCCCTTGCACCTAGCCTGAATGTCTGTGTTTTCTGCTTACACTAGAAGAGGTGTGTGAGATTTGCAAATTTATTGCCAGCATAACAGTGATGCCAGTTTGTGAAGATCATTCTGGAGGAATTGAGATGCTGCCTGGTTTTCCTAGCATTTTTCTTATTTTCTTTCTTTCTCTATGTGACTCTACCAGTCTGACCCCTGATTTATCCTCTGAAACCCTCAATGAAGTCAGGAACATAGTCTGAGGAATAGCAGAACCTAAAAGATTTCTTGACATGCAAAATCTCTAATAGAGTTGAGATTTTAATAAGATTGTAATTACTGTATTGTGGGATTTCTTCACATATCTGTAAAACACATGAATTTACATAAAAGATTTATCTCACAATTTGGGGAATCCACTTTGAGTTTACTGAAAAAATTATGCATTAGACCCTTGAACAATATAAGTTTGAAGTGCATATGCAATTTTTTTTTTTTTTTTGAGACAGTGTCTCACTGTCACCAGGCTGGAGTGCAGTAGTGTCATCTCAGCTCACTGCAACCTCCGCCTCCTGGGTTCGAGCAATTCTTCTGCCTCAGCCTCCCGAGTAGCTGGGATTACAGGTGCACACCACCATGCCTGGCTAATTTTTGTATTTTTAGTAGAGACAGGGTTTCACCATGTTGGCCAGGATGGTCTCGATCTCTTGACCTCGTGATCCACCCACCTCGGCCTCCCAAAATGCTGGGATTACAGGAGTGAGCCACTGTGCCCGGCAACAATTTTTTTTTTCAATAAATATATTGGAAATTTGTTTGGAGCTTTGTGACAACTTGAAAAATTCACAGGTCAGGCACAGTGGCTCACGCCTGTAATCCAGTACTTTGGGAGGCGGAGGCGGGTGGATCACCTGAGGTTGGGAGTTTGAGACCAGCCTGAGCAACATGGAGAAACTCCGTCTCTATTAAAATTACAAAGTTAACCAGGAATGGTGGCACATGCCTGTAATCCAGCTGCTTGGGAGGCTGAGGCAGGAGAATTGCTTGAACCCAGGAGGCGGAGGTTGCAGTGAGCTGAGATGGTGCCATTGCACTCCAGCCTGGGCAACAAAAGCAAAACTCTGTCTCAAAAAAAAAAAAAAAAAAAAAAAATTCACAGATGAACTATGTGGCCTACAGATGTCTTGAATGCAAAAAATATATGTAGATACAAGTCTGTCATTTACTACCACAAAATACACAAATCTATTAAAAGTTAAATTTTATGAAAACATACAGACTGTACATGTAAGCAAATTTAAAATGCAGTATTAAATCATAACTCTATAGCCGCCACTGTCCAGCCACAGCCCCACGCTCTTCGTTGTCGCTCGTCATTTCGCACAGGGTGGCTCCAGTTCTGGTGTTTGGTGCCAGAATTAAACAACCACCATGTCGAGCAAAAAGGTAAAGACGAAGACCACCAAGAAATGCCCTCAGTGCACAATATCCAATGTGTTTGCCATGTTTGACCAGTCACAGATTCAGTAGTTCAAAGAGGCCTTTAACATGATTGATCAGAACAGAGATGGTTTCATCAACAAGATTTGCATGATATGCTTGCTTCTCTAGGGAAGAATCCCACTGATGCATACCTTGATGCCACAATGAATGAGGTACCAGGGCCCATTAATTTCACCATGTTTGGTGAGAAGTTAAATGGCACAGATCCTGAAGATGTCATCAGAAATGCTTTTGCTTGCTTTGATGAAGAAGCAACAGGCACCATTCAGGAAGATTACCTGAGAGAGCTGATGACAACCATGGGGGATCAGTTTACAGATGAGGAAGTGGATGAGCTGCACAGAGAAGCACCTATTGACAAAAAGGGGAATTTCAATTACATCGAGTTCACAAGCATCCTGAAACATGGAATAAAAGACAAAGATGACTGAAAAGAACTTTAGCTAAAACCTTCCAATTACATTGTCTTACTCTGTTTTATTTCTCACACACTTCCCCCACCCTCATAGAACCTGTTGCATGCAACTTAGTTTCACAGCTTTGCCTTTTTTTTTAAAAATATTTATTCCAGACCTTTCTGCCACTTAGCAATTGTATAATCAGACTGGAAATGGGGATGAGGGCATAAATTGTATTGAAAAAGAGATCGCCAATAAAAATCAACAAATGTGAAAGCCCCCCCAAAAAACATAACTATAAACTAGTACATACTGTACTACTGTAATTTTGTAACTGCCTCCTGTTTTAGTGAGTCAAGTGTTGCCAGCATCTGCTTAAAACTCTGTGATGCTAATCATCATAGCAGTTCCTCTCTTCAGTAAACTGTGTATCACAATAAAAAGTGATCTCTTGAGGTTCTTGGGTGTTTTTCACCGTATTCAGTGCAATATCATAAGCCTTGAATAACATCAGGGGGCCAGTACCAAGTGCCGCTAGTGATGCTGGAAGTGCTCCCAAGAAGCAGAGAAAAGTCATGACATTACAAGAAAAAGCTGAATTGCTTGATATTTACTATAGATCTGCAGCTGTGGTTGCCTACCATTTCATGATAAATGAATCCATTGTAAGGACCATTGTAAAATTTTAAAAAATTGTGCAGCCATGACCACAGCTACACCAGGAGGCACAAAAACCTTGCGCTTTTGTGAAATACCTTTTTATAGTTTATGTTTATTTTTAAATTTGTGTAGAGATGAGGTCTCACCATTTTGCCCAGGCTGGTCTCAAACTAGGCTCAAGCAATACTCCTACCTTGGCCTCCCAAAGTGCTGAGATTACAGGTGTCAGCCACGGTGCCTGGCCCTGAGATGTCTTTTTATCTCATATTGAAAATGCAGCTTTTGGCCAGGCGCAGTGACTCATGCCTGTAATCCCAGCACTTTGGGAGGCCGAGGTGGGCAGATCACCTGAGGTCAGGAGTTTGAGAGCAGCCTGGCCAACATGGTGAAACCCCATCTCTACTGAAAATACAAAAATTAACCAGGCATGGTGGTGCACACCTGTAATCCCAGCTACTCGGGAGGCTGAGGCAAAAGAATCGCTTGAACCCAGGAGACAGAGGTTGCGGTGAGCTGAGATCGTGCCACTGCACCCCAGCCTGGGCAACAGAGCAAGACTCTGTGTCACACAACAACAACAACAAAACAACAAAAAACACACAACAACAACAAACAGAAAATGAAGCTTTTATGTGGGTACAGGATTGCTGTAAGAAAAACATACCTGGCCAGCGTGGTGGCTCACGCCTGTAATCCCAACACTTTGGGAAGCAGAGGTGGTCAGATTGCCTGAAGTCAGGAGTTTAAGACCAGTCTGGCCAACATGGTGAAACCCCGTCTCTACTAAAAATACAAAAAAATTAGCTGGGTGTGGTGGCACACGCCTGTAATCGCAGCTACTCGGGAGGCTGAGGCAGGGGAATTGCTTGAACCAGGGAGTTGAAGGTTGCGGTAAGCCAAGATCGCGCCACTGCACTCCAGCCTGGGCGACAGAGTGAGACTCCGTCTCAAAAAAAAAAAAAAGGAAAACATATCTATATACCTATATACTCTTAATATGATTTGAGAACAAGCAAAGTCATTATATGACAACTTGAAGCAAAAGGAAGGTGAAGGATCTAAAGCTAAACAATTTTATGCCAGTAAAGGATGATTTGATAAATTTGGAAAGGTTTGGTTTAAAATATGTCAAGATAACAAGAGAAGCAGCTTCTGCTGACCAAGAGGGAGCAAATGAGTTCCTAGACACCATTAAGGAAATCATTGAGAAGAAAGGGTATCTGCCTGAACAGCTTTTCGGTGCATATGCAAGTTCCCTATTCTGGAAAAATAAATGCCACAAAGGACATTTATTAGTAAGGAAGAGAAGCAAGCACCAGGATTTAAGGCAGGAAGGGATAGGCTAATATTTTGTGCAAATGCAATTGGGTTTATGATCAGCACTGCCCTTATCTATATGGCTGCTAACCCTCAAGCCTTGAAGGGAAAAGATAAACACCAGCCACCTATCTTTTGGTTGTACAAGAAGACCTGGACAATAACCCTTTTTCTGGATTGGTTCCATCTATGCTTTGCCCCTGATGTCAGGAAGTACCTTGCCAGTAAGGGACTGCCTTCTATTTTTTTATTTTTTTTTAGACAGGGTTTTGCTCTGTAGCCCAGGCTGAAGTACAGTGGCGTGATCTGGGCTCACTGCAGCCTCCGCCTCCCGGGTTCAAGTGATTCTCCTGCCTCAGCCTCCCGGGTAGCTGGAATTACAGGCCCACGCCAACAGGCCCGGCTAATTTTCGTATTTTGAGTACAGACGGGGTTTCACCAGGTTGGTCAGGCTGATCTCGAACTCCTGACCTCAGGTGATCTTGCCTCAGCCTCCCAAAGTGCCGGGATTACAGACGTGAGCCACTGCACCCCGCCTGCCTCGAAAATTTAACCACAGAATTGACAGTTCAAGCGAACTCAGAGAATAAAAGTATTTAGCAAATTACTTTGCAAACTTTCGGACCAAAATTTAATTGATTTACTTGACTTTACATAGCACGGACACCGAGTCGAAGAACAAAAACTATTTCTGGGTAAGCGGGGCCAGGAACAACAGACTTGGCACTGCGTCCTCGTGGCCCACTCGGCTCAGGATTGGCTGAAGCTGGGCCGGCACTGCTGGGCCGGGTGCGGCACGCGCATGGGTGGGGGCGTCCCAAGAGGCTGTGGGGCTGAGCGAGGCGGGGCGAGCCTGGGCGTCCTCCCGCCCACCGACTAGCCAAGGCTCGGCGGGCACCACCCGGTTCGGGATGCAGCGCGTGCTTGGGCGGGGACGACCCGGGAGGCTTCGGGTGGAACGAGGCGGAGCGAGCCCTGGCATCCTCCCGCCCACCAGGCTAACAACTGGCCGAGCGTCCCCAGGAGCCCGCCTGCTCGGGCTGCGGCGCGTGTTTGGGCGGGGTCGAGTCGGGAGGCTTTAAGGAGAATTGAGGGGAGGCGGGGCCGGGAGGTCTCCCGCCCACCGGGCTCAGGATTGGCCGAAGCTAGGCAGGCACCGCCCCGCTCGGGCGGCAGCTCGCGTCCGCGCGGCGGCGTCCCCAGAGGCGCGTGGGGCGGGCGGGGCTGGGTTGGGGCTGTGTCTGGGCTTAGGGCGGGGGCCTGGGATGCTGCCACTGAGCTGACCTGCTGGACTTGGGTTGTGGCAGACGGATGGCGAACGTGCAGGTCGCCGTGCGGGTCCGGCCGCTCAGCAAGAGGTGAGTCTGGGCGGGAGAGGGCGCTTGAGGCTTCACAGGAGCTGAAAAGAGCGGGAGGTCCGCGTCTCCCGCTGCAGAGATTCTGGCGCGCAGAAATCGGTGACAAAGTGACCCCGGGGGTCGGGGTCCGGAACCCGCGGAGGCCTGGCGGGACGGGGACCTCAGTCGAGTTTCGCGTTGTGTCCTGGGGATAGCGGTTCCCGGACGGCCG
Source organism: Pongo pygmaeus (assembly GCF_028885625.2). Taxonomy (NCBI): domain Eukaryota; kingdom Metazoa; phylum Chordata; class Mammalia; order Primates; family Hominidae; genus Pongo; species Pongo pygmaeus. The sequence continues at coordinate 47,808,014 of NC_072389.2, forward strand.
CGGGAGGGCTGCCCTGGGTGAGCGTCGCTGGCGTCCTGCCAGCAGGAGTTTCGAGGGACCGCGGCTCGAGGCTTGCCACATCGGGTTGGGCCTTTGAGAAAGGCTGGGAGAGGGATGAGCATTCTCCTCTCTCTTTCTGGGGGCTTGGGAGTACCCATGAGGACTGAGGCTGAATGGTGTGTGCTCCTGGGTGCGCGTGGGTTTCTCTGCGAAGATGTGGAGAAAGCAGAAGGTGAGGGCGTGAGGGGGAAATTGAGGCCCACACAGGTCGCGGTTTCTTTCTATGCTCGACAGCTGATTTAATCCAGGACGGAACTGTTAAGTAGGGGAAGTTGTTCCAACCCCTTCTTTCTCAGCCCTCAGTGCCCGTTTTCTCGTGGCTTATTTTGATCCGGCACCTCTCATCTCAGCTCTTGAGATATCCAGTGTGCAGCCACGAACTTTTTTCTCTTTGTCACCAGTTGAAGTGTTTTTTAAAGATCAATTAGAGTTTGTTGACAGGTGGAGAGAATTTAAAGAGCCTTCTATGTAGTAAGACCGCCAAGATCAAAGGACTTAGACTGTAAGGGACTAACTAGAGGTTAAGTTTTGGTGGGGAAGGGGTGGTTGGTGTGGAGGGAAGTGAGTGGTGGGAGGTAAATCTGGCAGAGGGTGCTTTGGGGACCAGGAGGCACATGTTGGAATTATTTGGCAAGTTTAAAAATCTCTGGGACATAAGATAACTTTATAATTGGGCAGAAGGATCAAGAAAGGAATTGTCTTCCATAATAAAATTTGGTACTAGTGAGGATTATGTTTGTCCTCGTATAGAAATGATTGGCTTTGAAAAGTCTTGTAATTGACAGACTAATGAGAAGAGCAATGAGATGGAAAGAAACAAAAAGTTAAAAGAGAATAGGAAGAAGGCAAAAGAAGTACACTGAAGAAAGAGGGAAAGCAGATGCCTGAACTGCTGCGTTTTGATGGGTAAATGGCTTGTGACACCTGACTTCTTCATAACTGGATGTGGTAGCTCAGGGCTGGGGGGTTTTTTTTATAAGTGCAGATGCTATGCTGGAGGTAGCCTCTGGTATATTTTGTATTTGTGAAACTGTTCTTTTAGGGTTCTCAGGATAACAATATTGACCACTCCTAACATTCAGTAACTTCTCAGTTCCTTGGACACTAGGAATTTCTTTTTTTTTTTTTTTTTTTTTTTTTTTTGTGAGATGGAGTCTCGCTCTGTCGCCCAGGCTGGAGTGCAGTGGCGCGATCTCGGCTCACTGCAAGCTCCGCGTCCCGGGTTCACGCCATTCTCCTGCCTCAGCCTCCCCAGCAGCTGGGACTACAGGTGCCCGCCACCATGCCCGGCTAATTTTTTGTATTTTTAGTAGAGATGGGGTTTCACCGTGTTAGCCAGGATGGTCTCGATCTGCTGACCTCATGATCTGCCCGCCTTGGCCTCCCAAAGTGCTGGGATTACAGGCGTGAGCCACTGCGCCCGGCTGGACACTAGGAATTTATAATAGCATGAATTAGATTAAGAAAATGATGCTGAAATTGGTTTACTTGCAGCCACAGTAGAGAATAACATACCAAACAAAAGTGAAGGGAAAATGAAAGCACAATTTATTTACTTCCAGCTCAAGTTAAGAGCCTTGAGCAGCAAGTGGTAGGATGTCAAGACTGTAGATACCCAGGTGTGAACAGATTGTAGCAACCTGGAGATTCAGGAGCAGATACAGATAAACCCAGTGTGGCCCCAGCCAAGAGGTCCAGATCACTTCCCTCTTCTCACAGAATCCTGCAGAGATGGCAGCTGTTCTTCAGGGTGTGTTATACAGTCTTCATCGAGGCTTATCTGAATGTGGGGAATCTGGTGATTATGTGGTTTGTTCCAACCTTCAAATAAGTCATTGGCACACACTCACTTGACAGAGTCATTGGATCTGATGTTGTGCTTGGGAAGAAATCTTACAGATGATCTGGCCCAAGCTTCTATTTTTTGTTTTTCCAGATGACAGAATGGTTTGGCTTAAGTTCTAAAAGTAGTTAGAGCCAAGATTTGATTCATTAGACCTACTGCTCTTTTTGAGATTACAGAAAAGTTGCATTAGTGTCTCAAGTGCCTATTTATTCAGTAGGACTAGAGTTGACCCTCAATTTTTTTTTTTTTTTTGGAGATGGAGTCTCACTCTGTCACCCAGGCTGGAGTGCAATGGCGCGATCTCAGCTCACTGAAACCTCCGCCTCCTGGGTTCAAGCGATTCTCCTGCCCCAGCCTCCTGAGTAACTGGGATTACAGGTGCCTGCCACCATGCCTAGCTGATTTTTGTATTTTTAGTAGAGACAGGGTTTCACCATGTTGGCCAGGCTGGTCTCGAACTCCTGACCTCACCTGCCGTGGCCTCCCAAAGTGCTGAGATTACAGGCATGAGCCACCACGCCCAGCCTGACCCTCAATAAAATGATACTGCTGTATAGGAAATGATTTTGATGTCCTCCCCTCTACCTCACAGTTTCCCATAATCAAAAATTGCATATCTCATGAAATTGCTGCCCTTTGTCTACTCCAATTAACCATTATGAGAACACATCTGATCTGCCAATACTGTAGGCTCTAGAAGACTATTTGCCCTGTGAAAACTTACTCTTTACCCACTGTATAGCTTCAAGAATATGTAAAATGAGATTTGGAGTTTAATTAAAATCAGAACAGGGATACATTAAACAAACAAAAGATACTTTTCTGAATATCAACTTTTGAGACTCAAAGCATCCCCAAAACATTGGAGATCCAGCTTATTCCTGAGAGACATCAACCATCACAAAAGGTTTTCACTCTGAACTATTCACATTTTTGTAGCAGAAAACAGAACAAAGTTCTGCAGACATCCTTCCTCTCTTCTTTCTAAAATGTGTTCACAAACAGGGTCTTTTCATAGTTCAAAAGGAAAACAAACAGGTTTCTTTCTTGGCCAAATGGCTTGTTACTCTCACCCTGGGATCTGATTTCTTACTAAGAAAGTTCAGGGCACCAAATCCAACCAGAAATTCCCAGGATACCAATGGCTACTTAACTATGAGGGGATGGATGTTTTAATCTTTCTATGAGGGGAGTCATTCTCCTGGGATTATTATGCCCGTCAGTAGTTCCAGGAGAGGTAGGTGGGAAGGAGGGTGAATGCAAAAGCTAAAGGGTCAGAGAAAAGAATGAGGCTTTCATGAACAACCCATAACAAGGCAGAATGGTCCAATTTTACAAACCACCCACTACACACTCCAAACATGCACATCCAAAACTAGAGGGGAAAATAAAGAGCTCCTGGGGGATGAGAGGAGACAAAAGATGGTCACATAGAACAGCAGACTCGCCTGTGAACATTTCTCACCTTCCTAACACTGGAAGATGTTTAATTAAAAAGTTGCTGTTCAAAATGGTATTGAAAACATATCTAAAAATAGGTCTGTAGTCATCTTAAAAATAAAAGGTCACTTCTCAGATAAGAGGAGTGACAGATATTCTCAGATACTAACACTTGAGCTATCTTTGATGTAAATTTGAAAAATGGCCAGGTAGAGAAAAAGGAAGGAAAGGAAGGAGAGAGGAAGACAGTGAGGGAGGTAGGGAAATTCAGAGTATGATAGGAAAGGCAAGAAAACTGGGAGGAACACATTTTTTAAGCCCATGCTTATCTATCCCAGCAGCCAAACAAAGCAGATCCACAAAGGAAAAAAAATGCAATTCTTTTCTAAGAACATTCTGAAAATCAACTTCAAACTCAAAACATAAGAAACTGCAATCTGAGAACAACTATCACAATGCTCACTGGAGTTAAAAATGACTACTGAGACTGGGTACTCAAATGGGTCAACACTCTTCAGAGGTCATTCTTAGGCATTATCTGACACAATACTGTGATCAGGCGTTACCCACCAAGTGGAGGCTAAAGTGCCTCTATTACTAGGTATGGACCTGCTCTAGGAGCAGACAAAATCACTTCACTTTCTTGAAGTACAAGAGGACTCTGCCAGCAACAAGATGCAAGCAGGGAGGAATGGCAGAAGAAGAGCAAGACTGGTTATCAAGGGCTCTCTTCTGATGTACAGAGTTAAAAATACCTGCACAAATGTGCTAAGTAAAAGAATGGGAAGATGAACTATAATACCAAAGACAGAAGACATTCCTCCCAGAGGAAAGAAGGGAAGAGGACCTGAAAACAGTGTCACAGGGTAATGCTACCAGAGTTGCACAAACTGTGCTCTGTCCCAAGGGACAAATACCTCAAGGTAAAAGGAAAAGCAGCTCTCTTTTTTATCATTCCCCCCTGCTAGTTTTAAAGACCCCAAGCCCAGAATCTTGCAACACTGAACCATAGGTGGGATACAAAGGAACATGAATGGTGTTAGGCCCACCAAGCCTCTGTATCCCTTCCTCAGACTTCCCCATTTCTTCCCAAGCACAACAACAACAAGCCAGGCAGTTGTAGGTTGATATTTGATTTGGGACAAAATTGAGGGTATGAGGGTGGCTCTCAATAAAAAAACAACTAGAAGGCCGGGCGTGGTGGCTCACGCCTGTACTCCCAGCACTTTGGGAGCCCAAGGCAGGAGGATCACAAGGTCAGGAGTTCGAGACCAGCCTGGCCAATATGGTGAAACCCCGTCTCTGCTAAAAATACAAAAAGTTAGCCCGGCGTGGTGGCGGCCACCTGTAGTCCCAGCTACTCAGGAGGCTGAGGCAGGAGAATCGCTTGAACCCGGGAGGCAGAGGTTGCAGTGAGCAGAGAGCATGCCACTGCACTCCACTCCAGCCTGGGCGACAGAGGAAGACTTTGTCTAAAAAAAAAAAAACAAAAAACTAGGAAAGCCAGAGTTTAACTGTTTTCCTCTAAGGACTGCTTAGCTCTACAGAAATACACCAAGGGCCTTCAATCTAACTTGTTTAACTGGGAAGGGGAACAGGAGACAGGGAGAAGAAATGGTCAGATGAAGCTCATCTTCCCATCATTTGGCACCCAGAGGAAGAGTGGGAGACGGAGACTGTAATGGGGACCTCTGGTATTGCCTCTTCTGTCTTTTCACTGTTGATCCTATTGGGCAAATCAGGTGCACACAGGTATCAGTGTTGCTGCTTTTCTTCTAATCCTTGCAGGAGAGTCAGATGTCCATCTCCAACTGAGCATCACCCCCCCAGCTGCATGTTTCCTGTCATGATTGTTCAAGTTGTTCAAATTATTGACTTCTATTTGTGGAGTCTTCAATTAAGGTGCCAGGGCTAGTGACTCCTGGGATATTGGGCAGATGGCAGGTGGGGTCTGAGCCACGGGAGAACTACGAAGATCCAACAGAAACTTTCTATCATAAATGATTTGAGTTCCTCCTGGTGTGGTGGAGAAGAGCGTCCCCTCGGGCGTGGTGCAATAGTCATGAGGTAGCTGCGCGGCGTCGCTGATGGCCACGGTGTGGGTGGGGAAAGCGCGGCTTTGGCTGGGCTGGTGGCTGCTGCCGGCGGAGGAGGACATGGCTGTGGACGCGGGCTCTGGGCTTTGTGTGGCGGGTAGGCGGCGGCGCCGGGCCGGTCTGCTCCAGCTCCTCGGCGGGTGGAAAAGCGAGCTCTGCGCGCTCCTCGCTCGCTTCCTCTAGTTCCCTCGTCTGGCTCCGCCCCTGCCGCCACCCGATCCTCGGGCCTCGGCAGCAGCCTCAGCAGCAGCGGCGGCGGCGGCGGCGACGACGACGATGACAGGAAACCTACATATTTTTTGTTTTTTGTTTTTAAGTCTGTAAAATAGGGATAACTACTTCAATGGTTTTTATGAACATTTGATAAAAGAATACATTACAACAATTTTTATTCCTCAGACCTCTGTGCTTGGCTGTCTGGTTTTTAAACGTTTTAGAAAGGGCCAGGCAGTGTGGCTTATGCCTGTAATCCCAGCACTTGGGGAGACTGAGGCAGGAGAATCGCATGAACCCAGGAGTTCAATACCAATCTGTGTCAACAAAAAATAAAAAAATAAAAATTAGCTGGGCATGGTAGCACGTGCTTGTAATCCTGGCTACTTGGGAAGTTGAGGTGGAAGAAATGCTTAAGCCCAGGAAATTGAGGCTGCAGTGAGCTATGATTGCACCACTGCACCCCAGCGTGGGCAACAGAGTGAGATCCTGTCTCTAAATAAATCAATAAACAAAATTAAATCTAAAGACCCCTGTCTCACTGTGCTTCTCCTATCCCCAGTCCTCTAGGTCATAGCCTGGGAAGCCTGAGGAAGGATAAAAAATAAGACTGAAGGTATTGTCTCAACTTTCAGGTTCTAGGCTAGGAGTAATTTAATTGATAACTTTTGTTTGTAGTGGAGGATGTTCTAATTAATTCTCATCTGTTAACATTTAGCTGTGGCTTTTTATATCATGAAAAAGGATAGGTATCAGGTATGTGGGTCATCTGGATTAAGCCCATTAAAGTGAGTGTAGAGATTGTTTAGTTGTTAGCAGTATTACTACATAACTGCAACATAGGAAGATTCTTGAGGAGCTTGGCCCTCCTTCTGATTTAAGAAGATACAAAGAAAGGATTTGAGAAAAAATTCTCAGGGTCTCAGCAGAGAGGATTCCGATACTTTTTTTTGTCAATATCCATGCCCAAAATGCTGGAGAAAATGAGAGATGATGCCGTGTTATATGCTGGGCCAAGGATGGTCTCTAGAGTTTCTTTTCTTTTGAGAGATGAGATCTTGCTCTGTCACTCAGGCTGGGGTGCAGCATCGTGATCATAGCTTGCTGCAGCCTTGAACTCCTGGGCTCAAGCAATCCTCCTGACTCTCAGTCTTGCAAGTAGTTGGGATTGTATGTGTGAGCCACTGCTCCCCGCACTCTCTAGGGTTTCTAAGCCTGACTTCTAAGGTATAATTCAGAGCCTAGGCTTCCTGGTCAGACAAATATGAGTTTAAATGCTAGCTCTGCCACTGATAGCTGTGTGGCCTTGGACAAGTTACATAATTTCTCTCAGCTTTAGTCCTCTTCCTGTAAAAATGATATGTTAGCAAGCTATGTCAGGAGGGTATGTAGGAGGATAGCTTAAGATGAAGAACAATATGTAGTGCCCCTAATACAGTGCCTCACACATAGAGGGTACTAAATGTGAATGTGAGCTGTTCCAGAGCCAAATTGTAAAGATCCAGGGAAGCATGCCAGCTAGGGGACTGCTTGATGCGTCGCTTATAGCCATTTATGGAGACAGACACTTCTCTTAAGGGTACAGCAGAAGGGAAATATTTTGTCCCACTAGCACTGGTTTCAGCTTCTTTTTTCTTGACTTTAAAAACAACATTTCTTCTGAGCTTGGGTCTTGTTTCTAGGGAGACCAAAGAAGGGGGAAGAATTATTGTGGAAGTTGATGGCAAAGTGGCAAAAATCAGGAATTTAAAGGTAAGCCTGAAATTGTTTTTCATTTTCTTTCCACTGAGGAGCTAATATTGTTACAGGGGCTTCCAGGCTGAAGGTGTATATGTGAATGTGTTTAGAGTTGGGGAGGAAGGGGTATATAAGGGGAATAGGGGGAGGAGCTTACGCCAATCATAAAGCAAATTAAGAAATCAAGAAAGAAGTGCAGGGCATTTAGCTGCTGCAGCCTAAGTTTTATCAAATAGGGTGCATCTATTTTGGAAATTAGTTGGTAGATGTTTTGAAAGTAAACTTGGGATGTTTTGGGGGCAATAGTTAACTCAAATCGTGCTGCAGGCATTCCATATTCTATTTAACTCACCTGACCACCAGTTAAACTTTGTCCTAATCTTTTCAGTTGATACCACTTTATCTAGAGACATTATTAGGGATTGTAGTATGCACCTGGTAATACAGGGTTTCTTTTAGCTATACTGAGATCCAAGTAACATCTTTCAGATCCCAGAAGGGAGTCAGTCACTAGCCTGGGTTTTGTTACAGATTCTCTTTCACAGATCTTACTGAACTTAGAGTCATAATTGGACAGACATTTGGAACTTCCTTCCATACCCCTCAGTCTCCCTTAGGGCTAATTTTCTCCATCTTGTTCCTCCATTTACTAGGCAAACAGAAGATGGAGGGGTTTCTTTCTTTCTGGGCCTTGGGGAGTGGAGAGAGACTGGGGAAGCTGACCATGTGACTTTTGCTATAGTCAGCTTGCAGGTGGTACTCAGCATTCCTGAGAGCTGAGGAAACTGGCAAAAGTGAGAGTTATTTGGACCCCAGTCTTCACAGTCATGCCTGCTCTCTTGTTACTCCTGTGATATGATGTGTTTCCTCTTGTCATTAGTTCTCTGCTAAAAAACAATGGGGACCTATCAGACTTTCAACAGGGCTCCCCAGGGACAAAGGACCTTTTATTCTCTGCTCTCTCTTATTTGTATCTCTGTTGCCTAATCACTTCAGCTGCTTTGTTGTAAGATTCTCATGTTTTTGGTTCTTAAGAATAAGTCTCAGCCAAGATCAAACTTTAATCTGCCTTCTGCACACCTCCCTGGCTGCTGACTTCCTTGTGGTCATTTATCCACGAAGAATCTCTTAATCATTCTGGCAGCCTCATTCTTCTGTAGTTTATGATGGCTAGTGGCAGGGTTGTCTTTCCCTGTCCAGAGTGTATAAGATAAGGCATTTCTGTGAATAATGCCATTCTCCTTAGTACCTGGAGGTCAGTGCAAGGCCAAGCTCTGGCTCTACTCTCATCTACCTTGAGCAGCTAGATTGCTTCTGACTCTTCTGTCCAATGTGGTGTCTAAATGGGGGTTGAATATTCCAGGAACTTCAGTGAAAGCCCCAGGTTGATGAAGCCTGTCAGGCACCATGGCCAAACTACTCACGCACTTCCAGTATCCTCTGCAGAAATACTTAGAAAAGAAATAATATAGGTTGAACGTCTTAATTTGAAAATTTGAAATCTGAAATCCTTCAAAATCTAAAGCTTTTTGAATGCCGACATGACGCCATGAGTGGAAAGTTTCACAGCTGGCTTCATGTGATGGGTTGCAGCCAAAACTATTTCATGAACAAAATTATTAAAAATATTGTATAAAATTACCTTCAAGCTATGTTTATAAAGTGTATATGAAACATAAAAGGATTTCATGTTTAGACTTGGATACATCCCCAAGATATCTCATTATGTATATGCAAATATTCCAAAATCCAAAAAAATCTGAAATCCAAAAAAATCTGTAACAGTTCTGGTCCCAAGCATTTCAAAGAAGGGACATTCAACCTGTAGTGATAAGAAGATGCCCAGAGCGGGAGAGGCTTTCTCTCCCAAGCTTTACCACATCTCATATAGTTGGTTCATATGTAGGCAGATATATGATAGAATGACAGACAAATTTAGTTATCTGTGCTTTATTTGTATCTAATAAGATGGAGACAAAGGTTACCTTTTCTTTTTCAGGAAGATAATATAAACAGTCTCATGACCAGTCCAAGTCTCTCTAGCTATAGTAGAGGGTGATCAAGTGCCACTGGCCAGATTCTAATATTATGATAGAAAAGACACTGGATCCTGTGTTTGATTTTAGGTGGACAATCGAACAGATGGCTTTGGGGACTCCCGGGAGAAGGTTATGGCATTTGGCTTTGATTACTGCTACTGGTCAGTCAACCCAGAGGATCCCCAGTATGCATCTCAAGATGTGGTAATATCATTTATCATTTTTCTTTCACTCTCCTCCGTTCTTTTTTAATGTATAATATTTAAGATGTTTATTATAAAGATAAAGTACTTTGCAAGGTTAGTATAGCACTGTTGTACAGATTGGAAGTACTCTAATTGGTACTTTAAGAAAATTTTGAAATAACTAACAAATTTTCAAAAAGAAGAAACTTCAATACATCAGGAAACCACTGGCCTTTTCAAGTAACCATTTTCATGGTAGGTAACAAAAGAAGCTTATTTCAAATGCGGTAATATTATCGTGTATTTCCTCATTTCTTCATAACTGGATAATCATTGGGAAATTAACATGAAATCTGAGTCCTGGCTATTTCTTATGATACTTTTGTCTGAAACTAATGATGTTTTGGTCTGAGAAATGGCAGTGAGAGGTGTCACTTCCAGAAAGAACAAAGAAGGTGGGAAAAGACTGCTTGAACAGGACATCAAAGTTGGCTAGTGTCCATTTAGGCTTGAGCCTCTTCATGATTCAGGTGGGTATAAGTTAGCTCAGGTAGTGTTCTGCTCCTATGATAGGTGAACGGCCATGTATTATGTGCAGCACAAGAGAATTATAGAGGTTAGTATCTTCTTTGAACCTTAGGCTTGTACTTGTCCTCCTAGGCAGAGTGGAAAAGGGCTAGACAGCTAGTCAGCCAGCCTGCAAGGTAGGTAGGAGGCAGGTGAATCTATTGATCTGCTGTTTGAGCAGCCAAGGCTTTGCCAGCTGAGCCTGTTGGTCACACGTCGTGTGTCTTGTGGTTCCGCTTAGCTCTCTGTCAAGTTTCCAAGGCAGCAGGAGGTCTGGCCAGTGGGTCTACAGGACTTCTCTGTTTCTCTGAAGCAGCAGTGTTGTCTCGGTTTGAGCACTGTTAAAGGCCATGTACTCAGACCCCATCATGGCCAGCAAGCCTTGCGTCATTCACTTCTATGGCCACAGACAGTAGCCCTTGCCCCAGCAGCTATCAGGGTACTTTGCCAAAGTCCAAACCTAAAATTGGAAAAGCCATTTACTTGGCCTTTCATGGTTCATTATCATCATATCACATATGAAAGAAAAGACTATGGGAATATATCCTTGGGAAATACTACTGGAAATAGAAATATTTTTGGGGAAACCTGGACAGTCATTGCCTAGGATTCTATATAACTTTGAATAAAAAGTCAAAGTATGTTTTCTGACAAGTATTTCAGTCTTCCATAAAACTTTTTTTTTTTTTTTTTTGGTGGGGGGCCGGGGGGCGGAGATGATCTTGCTCTCTTGCCCAGGCTGGAATGCAGTGGCATGATCTCAGCTCACTTCAGCCTCTTTCTTCTGGGCTGAAAGTGATCTTCCCACCACAGCCTCCTGAGTAGCTGGGACTACAGGTGTGTGCCCCCATGCCCAGCTAATTTTTGTATTTTTTGTAGAGACAGGTTTTCATCATGTTGCCCAGGCTGGTCTTGAACTCCTCGGCTCAAGGAGTTATCCTACCTCGGCCTACCAAAGTGCTGGAATTATAGGCATGAGTAACTGCACCCAGCTACAAAGCTTTTAATAATTATGTCAAAGGAACAACATTATCAAGTCTGAGTGACTCAGAGGAGACAGTACTGATTTTCTGCTATTGTAGACTTCTGAAGATGATTGAATGTTTCTAAATCACAGATTTAGATATTTATAAATTTAAATATTTCTAAATTACCCCATTCTTCCCTTCTGAAAGGAACACACAGAAATAAGACCCTAGACCACTGTGGGATTTGCTGTCACAGTGGGCCTCTTCTGTTATATAAGCATCTCACCTTTGTAGTCCTAATGTGTTTGCTGTTAATGCTCAGTACAAAAGAGCAGTGTGGACATTACCTGCCCTCCACTGAGTCTTCTCTGTCCTTTTGAATATGAGGACAGGGGCAGGTCTAGGCTTGTCTTGTGGCCCTTGATTGATTGATTGATTGACTGATTGATTGATTGATTTTATTATTTTTTGGGGGGATGGAGTTTCGCTCTCGTTGCCCAGCCTGGAGTGCAGTGGCACCATCTCGGCTCACTACAGCTTCTCCTCCTGGGTTCAAGCGATTCTCCTGCCTCAGCCTTCCAAGTAGATGGGATTACAGGCATGCGCCACCACGCCTGGCTAATTTTGTATTTTTAGTAGAGACGAGGTTTCTCCGTGTTGGTCAGGCTGATCTCGAACTCCCGACCTCAGGTGATCTGCCCACCTCAGCCTCCCAAAGTGCTGGGATTACAGGCATGAGTTACCACGCCAGGCCGGCCCTTGATTTTTTTATCCCAGCACTCAAGTGTGTATGAGGCATCTGGTTACTAGTGTTTGTAACCATTCCCTTGAGCTCCTCCAAGAAGAACCAGCAAAGTAACTAACTTTCAGTAAGAAAGATGGGACTCCTATAACAGTCCACAGTTGTGACTATATTTGTGGCATAGAAGACAGTGGCTTTTCCGTTAGCAGAAAGTATGAGCATTCTGATAGCTGTTTGAGACCTCCTGGCCATGGCATATGTGTGGCTGTTCTGTACATAACAGGAATTAACTATTTTGTATAACATTTGATAAATCAGTCATCTTGGAGGGGGTGTGTGAATGTGTTAAAATTTTATATGTTTGTGTGTGTGTGTGTATGTGTGTATTAGTATCAATAAGCTTGAGTATGAGTTTGGTTGTGAGTCCCGTATTTTACATTTATGTGTGTTAACTGTATAAAAATCTAGTGAAAGCCCAAAAGGCCATACAGGAGGGAAATTCATAAATATGATTCTTCTTTTGCCTGATTTGAAATTTAATGGAAAGATCAAATGAGATCCAGACAGGAAGCCTGTGCAGAGAGATAAAACCAGTGTCTCCTGAGGTTTCTTCTGGCTTGTTTATTAATTGTCTGAGTCCCTCATTGGTCCCAAGAGGAGTTAGGATAGGAAAGAGAAGGAAGGGAACCTCTGTCACAAGCTGGAGTGGAGCCAGAGGTCCCAGAGTGGTGGCAGGACTCATATCTACATAATACAATCAGAGGGCCTCATTGCTTTAACACAGAAATTGGAGCTCAGATTTAACCCTAATCACGATGGCTCTGAGGCCACCACAGGTAGGAAAGGTGGAATCCATACAATCTTAGGACTTGGGGTGGAAAAGAATTTGGATGTAATCCAGTTTATCCTCTCCACAGCGTTTTTTTTTTTTTTTTTTTTTTTGGTGGGGGGTGGGGGGTGGGGGGGTGGGGGGGTGGGTGGACAGAGTCTTAGTCACCCAGGCTGGATCTTAGTCACCCAGTGGCTCAATCTTGGCTCGCTGCAACCTCCGCCTCCTGGGTTCCAGTGATTCTTGTGCCTCAGCCTCCTGAGTAGCTGGGATTACAAGTGTGCACCACCATGATCGACTGATTTTTTGTATTTTTAATAGAGACAGGGTTTTACCATGTTGGCTAGGCTGCTCTTGAACTCCAGACCTCAAGTAATCCACCTGCCTTGGCCTCCCAAAGTGCTGGGATTACAGGCGTGAGCCACCACGTCCAGCTCTCCACAGCATTAGTGATCAAATTTTGAGGGGAGGGGTCAGTCTGTTGCAGTATAATTTAGATATAGTGAAAGATTTACCTTTTTTTCTTTTTTAACAATTATTTATTATTATTATTTTTAATGGAGATAGGGTCTTGCTGTATTGTCTAGGCTGGTCTTGAACTCCTGGGCTCAAGTGATCCTCCCACCTTGGCTTCCCAAAGTGTTGGGATTATAGGCATGAGCCACCACGCTTGGCCAAATTCACCTTTTTAGTGTACACTAACACATTCAGGTGTGTAACTGACACTTCAATCAATATACAAAATAGTCTATCATCCCAAAAATTGCTTCATGCTTTCTTATAGTCTATTTCCCCAGCCCCTCACAATTACTGATCTGTTTTCTGTCCCTACAGTTTTATCAGTTCCAGAACGTTACAAAAATGGAATCAAACAGTATGTAGTTGTTTGAATCTGGCTTCTTTCACTTTGCATGATGTATTTGAGATTGATCTTTTTTTTTTTTTTTGAGATGGAGTTTCGCTCTTGTTGTCTAGGCTGGAGTGCAGTGGTGCGATCATGGCTCACTGCAACCTCTGCCTTCTGGTTTCAAGTGATTCTCTGGCCTCAGCCTCCTGAGTAGCTGGGATTACAGGCACCTGCCACCACGCCCAGCTAATTTTTGTATTTTTAGTAGAAATGGGATTTCACTGTGTTGGCCAGGCTGGTCTCAAACTCCTGACCTTGTGATCCACCTGCCTTGGCCTCCCAAAGTGCTGGGATTACAGGCGTGAGCCACCACGCCTGGCCGAGATTCATCTTTACTGTTGTGTGTGTCACATCTTCTAACCTTGATTCTTTTTTTTTTTTTTTTTTTGAGACAGTGTCTCACTCTGTCACTCAGGCTGGAGTAGGGTGGCGCAGTCACAGCTCACTGCAGCTTCAACCTCCCAAACTTAAGTGATCCTCCCACCTCAGCCTCCTGAGTAGCTGGGACTACAGATACGTGTGCCACCATGCTCGGCTAAGTTTTGTAGTTTTTATAGAAATGTGGTCTCACTGTGTTTCTCAGGCTGGTCTTGAACTCCTGGGCTCAAGTGATCTGTCTGCCTTGGCCTCCCAAAGTGCTGGGATTACAGGTGTGAGCCACCACACCTGACCTTCTTGATTCATATTTATTTAAATTATCTGCTCTCCCAAAAGGAATCTCATGACTTCGGAAGCATGGATTCTAACTGTAAAGGATACAGTGTGTCTTTCATCCCTGGGTTTCTTCTTGTTACAAAGGAAGGACTGCTCAGAAATATGGCACTGATTTCAGATATCAAAATATCTGAGGGAACTATCTAAATTTCCCTCAGTGGATATGGAGGGAGTATCTGAATATCTGACTTTAGGGGGATTTAGAGCAACATCTTAAGAAGCCATTCAGAGATAGATGTTGACAAGAATGTCACCTGATCAGTGTTGGTGCTTGTGTTAGTCTATTTTGTATTGTTATAAAGGAATACCTGAGGCTTAGTAATTTATAAAGAAAAGGGGTTTATTTGGCTCACAATTCTGCAGGCTGTACAGAAAGCATTGTGCCAGTATCTGCTGTTGCTGAGGGTTCAGAGAGCATCCAGTTGTAACAGAAGGAGAAGGAGACAGTCATGTCACAGCGAGAGAGAGAGAGCGAGAGATGGGAGGGAGGCCACTCTCTTAAACAGTCAGCTGCAGTGTGAACTAATAGAGCGAGAACGCACTCATTACTGTGGGGAGGGGACCAGGCCATTCATGAGGGATCTGTCCCCATGACCCAAACACTTCTCAGCAGGCCCCACCTCCAACATTGGGGGTCACATTTCAACATGAGATTTGGAGGGGACAGATATACAAACTGTATCAGTGCTGCCTTGTCATAGCCTCTTAGTATGTTAGAGTTTGAAGAGAACTTGTTAGTCATCTAGGCCAGAGTTTGTTGACCTCAGCGCTGTTGACATTTTGACCATATAATTCTTTGTTATGGGGGTCTGTACTGTGCATTGTAGAGTGTTTAGCAGCATTCCTGGCCTCTACCCACTTGATGCCAGTAGCAATCCCCCAACTGTGACAATAAAAAACATGTCCAGGCTGAGCGCAGTGGCTCACGCCTGTAATCCTACCACTTTGGGAGGCTGAGGCGGGTGGATCACCTGAGGTCAGGAGTTCAAGACCAGCCTGGCCAACATGGCGAAACCCTGTCTCTACTAAAGATACAAAAAATAGCCAGGCATGGTGGTGCATGCCTGTAATCCGAGCTACTCGGGAGGCTGAGGCAGGAGAATTGCTTTAACCCGGGAAGTGGTGGTTGCAGTAAACCGAGATCGCACCACTGCACTCCAGCCAGGGCAACAGAGCAAGACTCCCATCTTACAAAAAAAAAAAAAAAAAGTCCGGACATTAGCCACTAATCTAGGCCAACCCTCATATGTTACAGATCTGGCCATGTAATTTATGGCACTATACAGGTGGTTAGTGCTCAAGCTGGAACAGACCCAGGCTTCCTTATGGTCTTTTTATTGCATTGTATCATTCTCTGTCTTTTTATATTTACTTTACAGCCTCAAAAGGTAGGTTCAAAGTAAAAATTCCTTAGTGCTTTGGCACTCTTCCTGGTCCTTAGTGGTGAAATGCCTGAGTACATAGATCAGTTGTCACCAACTAGGGACTATTAGAGGACAAGTCAGCTACTGCAAGTTCTACTGAGACGCAGCTTTATTTGTTAAATGCCTATTGATAGCCAGATACAATTGTAAATGTTTATCACTTCATTCACGTTCTATTAGATCTATATTATTTACTCCATTTTGTAGATAAGGAAACTGAGGCACAGAACGTTTATAAGACTTGCCAGTAAGTGGTGGAGCAAGAATTCAAATTCAAGACTGTTTAACTCTAAATTTTACATCATTTTCACTAAACCTCACTGACTCTCAAAAAAAGAAAATACCATTTAGCCTACTAGTGATCTGATCATCTCTTTATGTATATTTGATATAATTTCTTAAATACCCTAAAAGGTAGAGGATTTTATCCCCCTTTTATAGTGGAGGAAATTTAGGCTTAGAGAAGTTGTATGATCTGCCAAAGTTACGCAGTAAGATGTGAGTTCTAGATTTGAACACAGGATCATCTGACTGCAAAGTTCATATTCAACACTATGCTACAGTACAAAAAGAAAATGAAGGATATGGGAAAAGGAAGAGATGGAAAACTGGAGAAGGGGAAAGAGAGAGAAAAGACTATAGTGAATGGGATGTGGTTGGGGATTACAGCACCTGTCTTGTCCATTACCCCTTGACCCTGGTGTCAGCTTCCCGTGTTTTTTCTTTTTCTTTTTTCTTTTTTTTTTTTTTGAGACAGAGTCTCACTCTGTCACCCAGGCTGGAGTGCAGTGGTGCGATCTTAGCTCACTGCAACCTCCACCTTCCAGTTTCTAGCAATTCTCCTGCCTCAGCCTCCCGAGTAGCTGGGATTACAGTTGTGTGCCACCACACCCAGCTAATTTTTGTATTTTTAGTAGAGACGGGTTTCTCCATGTTGGCCAGGCTCGTCTCGAACTCCTGATCTCAAGTGATCCGCTCACCTCGGCCTCCCAAAGTGCTGGGTTTACAGGCGTGAGCCACCACACCCGGCCAGCTTTCCATTCTTAAGGCAAGTCATTATTGGTCTAAATGCTGTTTTCAGTATTTGTTAATATTTGGACTTGCAGCAGAAGCTTTTCTTCAAAATTGGCCTGTATTTTTTCTGGCTTGAATCTGTATTAAAGTCAATTTGCTTCTCTGAAATTAAACCTGGACTTGAATTCAGGCAGTCAGTTATTGGCTAGCTTACTTTGGGCAAGTTGGTTATCCTCTTTGCGTTCTAGTTTCTTCACCTCTAAAATAGAGATCATATATGCCTCAAAGAGTTATTGTGAGGAGGAAATGAAATAAAGTGCCCAGCCCAGTACTTGGCACCTCGGCATCGAATGAGTTTATGAGTTCTGTGCCTTGGGTCCCTGCCGTGATTACCATTATCATACATAGTACAAGAGAAGCAAGGCTCATGATATTTTTCTGAGTTGAACTAGGTTTGGAAACCTCTTTTCTGAATCTGGTTATGATCCCTTCTGGGACCATCCCGCTCCATTTGGAAAACTAACTTCCCTCCCTTCCTCCTGGTGAGGAACATCTGTTGTAGCAGGAGTCCTCTGCTCCAGCGTATTGTGTTTGGGTGACTGTGTGTTTGTAAAACTTTCCATGAGGACTATTAGCTCAGCTTTACCCACCAGAGCCTGAAAGTGGTTGTTTAAAACAAATGCAGACTGAGTCAACAAAAATCATGTCTATGAACAAAAAGCTAACCGCTCTTCATGGAAAGAATTGCTCCCATTCTTCTGGAAATCTTTATTTTAAAATGGTCTGTTATTTAGCTAAAACATTTGTAGCATTTCCAAAAATGCTGCAAGACCAAAAAAAAAAATCACATTGAGTGAGCAGGAGATTTTTGTCTGAATTCAAAACAACCACTGTCTCCAAAATTGAAAGTATTTTAGTAGTAATATGATTGTGCTTTTTTTTTTTTTTTTTTGGAGACAGAGTCTCACTCTGTTGCCCAGGCTGGAATGCAGTAGCGCGATCTCGGCTCACTGCAAGCTCCGCCTCCCAGGTCCACGCCATTCTCCTGCCTCAGCCTCCCGAGTAGCTGGGACTACAGGCGCCCGCCACCATGCCCGGCTAACTTTTTTTTTTTTTGTATTTTTAGTAGAGACGGGGTTTCACTGTGTTAGCCAGGATGGTCTCAATCTCCTGACCTCATGATCCGCCCGCCTCGGCCTCCCAAAGTGCTGGGATTACAGGCGTGAGCCACTGCGTGGTTGTGCTTCTTGTTGTGTTAATATTTGTTTGGTCTCCACAATATACTGAACACCAAACAACACACAGAATACATCATTACCTACTGTCAAGGAGCCCTGAGAGAGAGTGAGCAAGTGAGAGTGAGAGAGACAGACAAACGGAGAAAAGAGAGTGTGCTGTAGATTCTTTGGTGAATATCTTTTCCATTTCTGGACTTCAGTGTGAGGATGTCAGGAACCTGGAGAGGCTTCAGAGGGAAACCACACATACTCCCCCAAATGATTACAGGACCGGACTGCAGGAACCAAGAGGAGCCACTATTAGTGTAGTATACCTCATGGACATTCCGCATGCGATTATTCAATAAAGGAATGTTGATCCTGCGATGGGAAGGCAGAGATGATAATGCTCCATAAGTACTGAACATGAGGAGTTTTACAGTTTCTGGAACATGAGAACCAGCTGGTCTTTGTTTTCATTAGGATAAAAGAGAAGATTTCAGTTAAATTGCAGAAAATTGTACGTAATTAGGACACGAAGAGTAACTTGTACAGAATTTTTGAATCCTGATACATAGTAGCTAAATAGCTTGACTTTAGAATTCCAGAATATTAATACTGGAAGAAATGTTAAGAGACCATTCAAGATACTTACTTTCAGATTGAAGGTCTAGAGAGACAAAATAACAGTTACAAGTTTTTTTGTTTGTTTTCTTTTTGGCCAGTCCAGAATTGTTCTTGATGTGGCTGGGAAATCCTGTCGTTTGTTCTAATGGTAGGGGCCATGGATTGCAACACAATGGTCCTAGCATAACAGGTAATGTGCCACTGACAGAATCTCAAGGAAAGATCTTGTTCTTTAGATCTAACCTGTCCCTGGCTCTGTAGTCAGCTTGGATGAGGAAATTGCATTATTGCCATCTAGTAGTATGGGGAAGTATTCCATACCTGTTGTTATGAGTTCTCTAATGTGACCAGATGTGATTAGATACTGCTGCCATAAAAGCAGCATTTCTGTTTGGGAAACGCCAACCCATTACAAAATGATAACAAGTGATCTATTATCTGCTGCCTCAGAAAGTAAGCAGGATGAGCTGGAGAGATGGAGTGTGACCCTCACTTCTTTTATGCCTTACTTTTCTTGTATCTGCTGAACTTGGAGTGTGAATGAAGGCTTTGGGGAAGGTGGAAGAATGACTGAAACTGAGGAGGGAACTTTGAGGAGCTAGAGGAGAGGGAAACACGAAGAACAAACTAAGGTGTGGGGGAATTTGAGAGCTCACACGGGGTGGGCACTGTTAGGATTGTGTCACTTTTTTACAGCAGGTATCTCCATTTTAGGGATAGGAACAGGCTCAGATTTGTTGCATTTTTGCTTAAGGTCATACAACCAAGTGATGGAAGCAGCAATCAAACCTTGACTGTGTGACTCCATCGTCCAAGCTCTCGCACACTATACCACATACAACTCTATTCCTATATTTCCAGTGCTGCACATCTTCCATTATCAATCAATGGCTATTAGATTAATTATTCAATTAAAGGTTCAATGGATGACTGACAAGATAGGACTCTGCCTTCTTGAATCTTGCTGCCTATTTTGGGAAGGCCTCATAGTTTGCCTGAGTTAAAGAACCACAGATGCCAATCAGTTTCTTTGTGCATCCCCTTTTTCTGATGCATGTATGTGCTAGGGGAGCTGGGGAATATATGGATTCAAAGCAGCATTTTCTCATGAATATTTGCAGAGCTTTGTACATTCTATCACTAGTGCTGGTTTTTTTCCAACCAAGATGGAGACAGAAGTCGAAGGGAGAGAAGTTTATAAGAAAAAGGCTTTTTGTGCAGTAATCAGATGGGGCTCTGCAGAGCTGAGTGGAAGAAGGGAGGGGTTACTATGAGTGTTTCAGTATGTCCCTCTGCCAGCAGCACAGCTGTTTGTTTCCATAAGTATGTCCGTGAGCTGGATTTTAATCTAACTTATTTTTTCCCTCTTTAGAAACTTGACTGTGAATCTTTAAAGAGTAATTTTCAGACTTGTAGAAACATCTGAAAGACAGAGATTCTTGACAATGTTTGCTGCTCGTGGCACATGCCTATGCAAAAATGAACAGTGGAAACTAGAGAAATCTTTTAAAATGCCAAAGCTTATGTGGATTTTTCCCCCTGTAAGACAAGGGTAACGGAAATTCCTTGTGGTAGCTAGAGCCCTTGAGATCCAGGCTGGAGAGAGAGGTTATCTGTAGGGGAGACATGCCCAAAGCTTGATAGTCATTTGCAGATGACCAAGGGCAGCCTAAGCATAAATATAGAGTTCCTAAGACAGTTGTCCTTGATGTTACCCCATTTTTCTCTTGCTTGGATCTGCAATGCTGAAAATTCCTTATACTCGCCCTTTGCACCTTAAACTTGGGTTTGCCCTGGATTTAAAGCGATTGTCAGTTAATTGCTTGAGGAAGAGAAGTATGATGATGGTGATGATTACTCTGAGAGTTTTTGGACAAAATGATTTGCAAAATCATCTAAACAAGAGGATATAAAATGAACAGCAGCCCTTTGAGCAAAAGATCTGTATGTTCACCACAGTAGACAGGCATGCACAGACAGACTGCTAACAGGTGCTAAATTTTCTTCCCACATACTTGCACAGTAAGCCTGTGTCCAAGTACCCTCTTAACCCCATTTCTGTAGTCCTCTGTTTGGGGAAGCCAGTGTAGCTGACCAACAAAAGGCTCCTTCTAAATACAACATTCAGAAAAGGGTTCAGAGAAAGTATGGGGGAAAAAATGGTTTCTCTCTAGTTCTGTGCTCAGCAGAAAGTAGATAACAGCATAAATGAAAATGTCAGCTAATTGATTAGCTTATTAAAATATTTTGCTTAAAGGCAATGTAAGATAATTGCAAAATATTCAAACAGTACAGAAGACTATAATGGTAAAACTAGAAAAGCTTTTCCTTTCTATACCTCCCACTCATCTTATTCTCTATAAACATAACCATTGTTTACAATTCTTTTGGTATCCTTCTAGATAGCATCTATTTCTTATTTTTCAAAGGAGTTAGCATATTAAGGAAATTGATTCATCTGTCATAGATACTGCAAACATTTTCCCTGTTTATACTTTTGTTTTGATTCTGTTTATGATTGTGTGTGTGTGTATATATATATTTTGTTTGTTTGAGACAAGGTCTCGTTCTGTTGCTCAGCCTGGAGTGTAGTGTCGTGATCATGGCTCGCTTTAGCCTCGACTTCCCCGGCCTAAGCAATCCTCTTACCTCAGTCTCCCATGTAGGTGGGACCTTAAGTGTGTACTACTACTCTTGGATAATTTTGTAATGCGCAAGCTGGTCTTGAACTCCTGGGCTCCACCTTGGCCTCCCAAAGTGTTGGGATTATAGGCATAAGCCACCGCACCTGGCGCATGCATATATATGTATATATATATATTTTTTGAGATGGATTCTCGCTGTGTCACCCAGGCTGGAGTGCAGTGGTGCAGTCTTGGCTCACTGCAACCTCTGCCCCCTGTGTTTAAGTGATTCTCCTGCCCCAGCCTCCCAGGTAGCTGGGATTACAGGTGCCTGCCACCATGCCTGGCTAATTTTTGTTTGTTTTCTTAGATAGAGTCTTGCTCTGTTGCCCAGACTGGAGTACAGTGGCACGATCTCAGCTCACTGCAACCTCTGCCTCCTGAGTTCAAGCAATTCTCCACCTCAGCCTCCCGAGTAGCTGGGACTACAGGCACCTGCCACCATGCCCAGCTAATTTTTATATTTTTTAGTAGAGACAGAATTTCACCATGTTGGCCAGGCTGGTCTCGAACTCCTGACCTCAGGTGATCTGCCCGCCTCAGCCTCCCAAAATGCTGGGATTTCAGGCGTGAGCCACAGTGCCCGGCCAATTTTTGTATTTTTAGTAAAGACGTGATTTCACCATGTTGGCCAGGCTAGTTTCGAATCCTGACCTCAGGTGATCTGCCCGCCTCAGCCTCCCAAAGTACTGGGATTACAGGCATGAGCCACTGCTCCCAGCCTGTGTGTGTGTGTGTGTTTGTATATATATGTGTGTGTGTGTGTTTGTATATATATGTGTGTGTGTGTGTGTGTGTGTGTGTGTGTGTTTGAGACGGAGTCTCGCTTTGTCGCCCAGGCTGGAGTGCAGTGGTGCGATCTCGGCTCACTGCAAGCTCCACCTTCCAGGTTCATGCCATACTCCTGCCTCAGCCTCCTGGGTAGCTGGGACTACAGGCGCCTGCCACCACACCCGGCTAATTTTTTTGTATTTTTAGTAGAGACGGAGTTTCACCATGTTAGCCAGGATGGTGTCAATCTCCTGACCTCGTGATCTGCCTGCCTCGGCCTCCCAAAGTGCTGGGATTACAGGTGTGAGCCACCGTGCCCAGCCCAGCCTATATTTTTAATGTAGTCAAATTTATCAGCCTTTCTCTGTGCCTTCCTGGTGTGTTAGGCTTAGAAAGGCTTTCTCACTCTGAGATTATAAATGTATTCATGTTTTTTTTTTTTCATGGCGTGGTAATGAATTTTTTAAATATTTACATATTTAATCTATTTGAAATTCTTTGGCATAAAAAATGAGGTAGGGCTTCAGCTTTGCATTTTTTCCCCAGATAACTATCCAGTTGTGTGAATACTATTAGTTCATCTATTTTTTATTGATATACATATTTTGGGGGTACATGTGTTATTTTGATACAGTCTGTCATGATCAAATCAGAGTAGTTAGGATAGCCATAGCCTCAAACATTTATCTTTGTGTTGGGAGTGTTATAATTCTTCTCTTCAAGCTATATTGAAATATACAATAAATTATCATTAGTTGTAATTTTCTTACTATATTACTGTATACTAGAGCTTACTTCTTCTGTCTAACACAGTACCATTTATTGAATACCCATTCTTTCTCCACTGAAGTGAAAGGCTACTTTTATCAGTTAATAAATTCCTATATATATTTGGGGTCTCTTTTTTTTTTTTTGGAAACCGAGTCTCACTCTGTCATCCAGGCTGGAGTGCAGTGGCACAATTTCAGCTCACTGCAACCTCCACCTCCCAGGTTCAAATGATTCTCCTGCCTCAGCCTCCCAAGTAGCTGGGATTACAGGCCCCCACCACCATGCCTGGCTAATTTTTGTATTTTTAGTAGAAACAGGGTTTCACCATGTTGGCCAGGCTGGTCTCAAACTCCTGACCTCAGGTGCTCCACCCGCCTCGGCTTCCCAAAGTGCTGGGATTATGTGAGGCACCGCGCCCGGCGTATACTTGGGGGTCTCTTTTAAAACTCTGTTTTGTTTCCTCAATTGTATTTTTGTGCCTGAACCATACTGTTTCAGAAAGTTTCAAATATACATGAAAACACCATTTTGTTTCACTATTTTTTAATATTGGTGAGGGCTCGTTCTTTCTCAGACTGTCCTAGTTATTTTGGTTATTGCCCTTCCCCAAAATGCCATATGTTTCTCTGCTTTTGCTTATACTGGCTCCTCTTCCTAGTGTATATTAATACATCTCACCTCTCCAGTTTCTATCATACAAAATACTGCTTGTTCTTTAACGTTCAGTTAAAATGATGCTTCCTCCTTGAAGTCACCATCTCTTGGATTCTCATAGTATCTTGTTACTCCCTTGTGATACATTCTGTTTACTAACTAAAGTTAATGCTCTTTGGATACAAGGCTTATCTATTTTATTAGTCTGAGTGATCCTTGAAGGCAGACTAGGTCTCATCTATCTTTGAACATGCCACATTTCCTAGCACAGTGACATTCATTCATTCATTCATTCATTCATTCAGTAAGCATTTAGGAAGCAACACATGGGGTTTAGTGCTGCAAGGAATACGGAGTAGTAGATGTGATTCCTGCCCTCAAAATCTTACAGTCTTATTGGGATTACCAGGCTTTAGGTACGTAAAGATCATCAAGAATAACAAGCATTTAAGTGTTATAATCGTACTTAGAGTAAGTACTTAAGGAATCCAGAGGAATAACATATCCAAAGTTTGTTTTGAATGAGTTCAGGGAAGGTCATTTTGGTTGGAGGGGACAGCTTAAAGACTCTAAGGCAGGAATGTACACGATGTGTTTGAGGGGATCAGGTGGTGCTAGTCTGGGTGAAACTAAGAGGATATAGTCACAGTGCCCATCTTTCCAAGTGTTTCAGGAGGCCAGACTCCTATATTTCACCTCTAAGTTGGTCCAGACTCCTAGAGGAGATGAAGACCAAACGGTTTCTCTGGTACAATGACAAAGTGGTTTCAGGAGCATACTGGATACTTAGTTGAGTCCAGCATATATAGGACATGTCATCACTCCCATTCCAGGAAGCAAGAAAGGGAGGATGGGTGCTTTTCCTTTAGATAATTTGGAGGAGCTATGAGGACTTTTAACCTGAGGAGAGGAAGCAGTGTATACTGGATACAAGGTTATAGGTCACAGAAAAAGCATTCTTCACTCAACAAACATTTATCTGTTATATGCCAGGGATGGGCTAGGTGCTGGGTAAACAAATGGGGGGTACGTGTGCGTGTGTGTGTGAGAGAGAGAGAGGGTTTTGCTTCGTTTCTTTCTCTTTTTTTTTTTTTGAGACCAAGTTTCACTCTTGTTGCCCAGGCTGGAGTGCAATGGCGCGATCTTGGCTCACTGCAACCTCCGCCTCCCGGGTTCAAGCGGTTTTCCTGCCTCAGCCTCCCGAGTAGCTGGGATTATAGGCATGCGCCACCATGCCCAGCTAATTTTGTATTTTTAGTAGAGATGGGGTTTCTCCATGTTGATCAGGCTGGTCTCAAACTCCTGACCTCAGGCGATCTGCCTGCCTTGGCCTCCCAAAGTGTTGGGATTACAGGCATGAGCCACAGTGCCCAGCCTGCTTCATTTCTTTATCTCACTTGATATATCTGTTTTTCTACAGGAGGGTTTTCTGAGCAAAACTCTCCATTGTTGGTCTATTAATATATTCTTTATTTCACCTGTCAGTGCAAAGATGGAGAGTCTGTTTGATTTATATCCCACAAACCCTATAGCATTAAGTCTAGTGTCAGCAGATGATCTGCAAAAAATTTACATTTTGCTCTATGGACTCTAGAGCCTATTTTACTTTATTTTATTTATTTATTTATTTTGAGACAGTCTTGCTCTGTCATCTGGGCTGGAGTGCAGTGGTGCAATCTCAGCTCACTGCAACCTCTGCCTCCGGGTTCAGGTGATTCTCCTGCCTCAGCCTTCTGAGTAGCTGGGACTACAGGTGTGTGTCACCATGCCCGGCTCATTTTTATATTTTTAGTAGAGACAGTGTTTCACCATGTTGGCCAGGCTTAGGTCTTGAACTCCTAACGTCAAGTGATCCACCCACCTCAGCCTCCCAAAGTGATTACAGGCATTAGCTACTGCACCCAGCCTAGAGCAAATTTTAATTTAGTATTTGTTTCCTATGCCAAAGGCAGGCAGAATCTTTGTCAGGCATGGCAATAGTATGCTCTGGCTTCTAGAACATGGCTGGGTGACTTTATCTCTTAAAGCCAAAGTCAGAAATTGATAATTTACTATGAAATATTTTGGGGCATTTCCAGTTGCAGATCTTGATATACCTGGCTAAAGTATGTTCAAGGTAGAGGGGTCGTGACTGCAAGTTGTCCAGGTTCTTGGTGTTTTGAAGAAAGAATTGGACAAAACGCCCAGTAAAGCAAAGAAAGAATGAAACAACAAGTGAATGAAAGCAGGGATTTATTAAAAATGAAAGTACACTCCACAGTGTGGGAGCAGGGTGAGCACTGACTCAAGGGATCAGATACAGAATCTCCTTGGGTGCAAATACCCTCTAGAAATTTTCCCATTGGCCAGTGCATGCTCACCTCATGTAAATGAAGTGGTAGTTTGCAATGTGTCTGATTGGTTGCAGAAAGCAGCCAACCAGAGCCTGAAGTGAAGTTACAAAAGTCACACTGCTGTGCAAACAGAGGTTAGGGTGAAGTTACAAAGACATACTTCTATGCTAAACGAAGAAGACTCAGCCAGCAATCAGCCTGATTGGTTGTAGACAGAAACCATTCAGAGCTGTGAAGTGAAGTTACAAAGTTGCAAATGAAGCCAAGACCCCCCACTCCTTCATCCCACCCCCTTTGTTACTTTGTTACTTAGGCGTGGAAAGTCTAGGGTTTTCCTTTCAGTTTAGTTCTGGGAAGTTGGCGTGAGAGCCTTAGGTTCCTCCCTGCCTCTAGACCCTATTCTCCTGCCTCATATCCAGTATGGATCCTTGCTGCTACTTGCTGCTCTTTCT
This sequence comes from Pongo pygmaeus, assembly GCF_028885625.2. NCBI lineage: Eukaryota > Metazoa > Chordata > Mammalia > Primates > Hominidae > Pongo > Pongo pygmaeus. Next base: position 47,834,304 of record NC_072389.2, read on the forward strand.
GAACTGCATTTTTTGGGACTGGAGTTTGGCCTCATATATTCTTTTCCAGGATCCAAAGTCAGAGGTGGATGTTACAATATGTTGGCTCCAGTTATTCTGTGATTTACATATATTTACACAAGCCCACTTTCCAGTAAAAATAGACCATTTATTTTTTTTCGAGACAGAGTCTTGCTCTGTTGCCCAGGCTGGAGTGCACCCTGCCTCAGCCTCCTGAGTAGCTGGGACTACAGGCACGTGCTACCCCACCTGACTAATTTTTGTATTTTTAGTAAAAATTGGGTTTCCCCATGCAAGCCCGGCTGGATTCGAACTCCTGACCCTGTGATCCTCTCAGCCTCCCAAAGTGCTGGGATTACAGGCATGAGCCACCGTGCCGGCCAAAAATAGACTTTTTAGAATTGTGAGCAGGTGTGGAGGTGAAAAGGAAACAATTTGTGTCTTTGTTCTTGTAATCGCCACATTACAAGGTTCTTGCCTGCTGCCCCATAGAGCCAATTTACCGAGACAGTGGAATCACAATAAAGAGTTGAATAAACACAGCCAGCTAAGCAAAAGCCCAGAGTTTATTACTCAAATCAGTCTCCCCGAATATTTGGAGACGAGGGTTTTTAAAGGATAGTTTGGCAGGCAGGGGCTAGGGAATGGGGAATATTGATTGGTTGGGTCTGGGATGAAATCATAGGGGGTCAAAGCTTGTCTTCTTGTGCAGAGTCAGTTCTTGGGTGGGAGGGCCACAAGACCAGATCAGCCAGTTTTGTAAGGTCTGGGTGGCACCAGCTGGTCATCAGAATACAGGGTCTGAAAAATACTTCAATTCCTATCTTTGGTTTTGTAATAATGATGTTATCTATAGGAGCAATTGAGGAGGTTAAGAATCTTGTGGTCCCTGACTGCATGACTCCTGCACCATAATTTCTAGTCTTGTGGCTAATGTGTTAGTTTTACAAAGGTGGTCTGGTCCCCAGGCAAGGAGGGGGTTTGTTTGGGGAAGGGGCTGTTACCTGTTTAAAAGACAAACTATAAATTCCTTCCTTAGTTAGCTTGACCTGTGCCCAGGAGTGAACAAGGTAGCCTGGAGATTAGAAGTAAGATGGAGTTGGTTAGGTCAGATTTCTTTCACTGCCATAACTTCCTATGTCAGATTTTTCACTGTCATAATTTTTGCAAAGGCGGTTTCAATCTGTCTGCTTCTACTTGTTTGATCCACGCTTCTCTTACCTTTCCCTTAGATCAGCGTCAAATTTGATGTTTTTATTTGTGGAAGCTCATAAGGTCATATAATATGTGATTATTCTACCTTGTTCATTCATTCAACATGTATTTACTTAAAAATATGCCAAGAATTGTGCTAGGCACTGGAAATAACCAATAAGAACCAACATTGTATCTGCCCTTTAAAAACTAATAGTTCTTGACAGAGACAGATACTAAAGAGGGAATTACTCCACAGTATGGTAAATGTTATCATATTTTAACCAAGGACTTGAAAAAACGTGAAGAGGGAGGAAGATTGTTTCTGTCAGGGGAGGAAATCTAGTTCATAGTATGATTGCTTTATTCAGGATCAAATTGATTTTTTTTTTTTTTTTTTGAGACAGGGTCTCTCTCTGTCACCCAGGCTGGAGTGGAATGCAGTGGTGTGATCTTAGCTCACTGCAGCCTTGATCTCCTGGGCTCAAGCAATGCTCCCAACTTAGCCTCCAGAGTAGCTAAGACTACAAACATGTGCCACCACACCTGGCTAATTTTTTATTTTTTGTAGAAACAAGGTGTCACTATGTTGCTGAGGCTGGTCTCTAACTCCTGGGCTCAAGTGATCCATCCACCTCAGCCTCCCAAAGTGCTGGGATTACAGGTGTGAGCCATCATGCCTGACCTGGATTGAATGGAATTTAAATCCGTAGATTCTGTTCCAAAGATGGGAAGGACATTTCTTAAAACTTGAGGGTGCTGTTTCATATACATAGATTTAACCTCACAGCTTGGTGAGTTTCCAAAAAGATCAAAGACTTCTCAAAGCATCATATGAAGTATTCACTAGTCCTAACATGGAGCTCTCTCCTGAGTTTTATTCTAGATGCCATTTAATCTTATAATAGGTATATGAATCATTTGGTTGAGGCTGGCTACTTAGCATATTAACTTGATGTATGGTCATTATGGAGGGGCTGGATTCAGATGTTTGAACTTCAGCAAAAACCTTTCTGCAGGAAAGGCAGAGTTGACAGTTTCTTATTTTTCAAGTATGAGGCAAAGGAACATGAGCTATTTATAGACTCACTTCCCCAACAGACTGAACACAATAGAAGCCTGAAATCAAATGGTGACCAGATGTGCCCAGGCATCCCCCAAGTCTGGATGTCAAAATTATAAAAGACAGAGCCCCTGAGGAATTGGTTTCAGGGCAGAAGCAGTGTACTCAAGCCCATAGGATCACCATCTGTATACAAATAGCCCCTTAAAAAGCTGGTCCTCAGGAGTGGAAGAGGTAAACAACAGTGTGTTCAAACTCACTTTTCTTGCTTCTCTTCATAGAAGTGGGGGATAATCCCTTTGTCAGTAACTTTATTGCCCAATTCTTGTCTCTCTAGTTAGGCAGTTAGAAAAGATACAGCTGCGTTCTGGGGATATGCACTGAATTGGTGTCCGAGGAAAATTAATGCAGCTTCCGTGCAGTTGGTGGAGATCATGGTTCTGCTGAGATGAGAAGACATCTGACAGGGATGGAAACTCATAATTACTTTTCTTTCTTTACTGTTACTCGCCTGTTAAACTAATTTCATCTTGTTTGTGGTGGTGGTGTGGCGATGTTTAAAGCACAAACATGTCGTGGTCTCTGGCTGGTATTGCTTTTCCTTTTCTCCCACATCAGAGATTTTAAGAAAACAGAAACAACTTCCTCTTTCCATAAACATCTGGAAACATTCCCATGGAGTTTAGATTCAATTTCAGGGTTTGGAAAAGTTGTACTTAATTTTGGAAAAAGTTCAAACCAGCTTGCTTCAATGGGAAGGGAGAAAAGAAAATAGCACTTTTTGAGAACCTACAGTCTTCCAGGTACTGTATTGAGTACTTATCACTCTTCACAACAACCCTGTAAAGTGGGTTAGTACTCTGTTTTACAGATGTGCTTACTGAGGTTCAGAGATGAAGCCCAGTTTTAGTCCATTCTACTATCTCACCACATCCTGCTGCCTTTGCACTCCTTCTCTGTGCTAACCTCTAATATTTGGAGTATGACATGAATTAGCTGACAATTGGAAAATATTGGACTGTTAAATCTTGCATTTACTGTAGGAAAAGACCAAGAGTCATGAATATACAACATGTGTTTTCAAGCCTCTCTATTGGCCCCTCTCTCTGAGATGTGGAGAACACCACCTATTTTTAGTTTTGTTTTTTGAAACAGGGTCTGACTCTGTCGCCCAGGCTGGAGTGCAGTGGTGTGATCTCAGGTCACTGCAACCTTCACCTCCCGGGCTCAAGCAGATTATCTTCCCACCTCAGCCTCCCAAGTACCTGGGAACACAGGTGCATGCCACCACACCCAGCTAATTTTTGTATTTTTTTTTTTTTTTAAAGATGGCGTTTTTCCATGTTGCCTAGGTTGGTCTCGAACTCCTGGGCTCAGGTGGTCCTCCCACCTCAGCCTCCCAAAGTGCTGGGATTACAGGTGTAAGCCACCACACCCAGCCTATTTTTAGTTTTGTATCCAGAATAAGTGCTTGTATACATGTACAGTCAGGGTGCTTTCTTCTGAATCCCCTGAGTAGACCTAACTGACCCAGCTACTCTCTAAGGCACAAAAAAATCCATTATAGCAAATGGATGCTTCATTTCACCCATTCTGACCCAGAGGCTGGGTTTTGAAGTGTACTTGATTGATTGATTGATTGACAAGGTCTCACTCTGTCTCCCAGGCTGGAGTGCAGTGGTATGATCATAGCTCACTGCAGCCTCTATCTCCCGGGCTCAAGTGATCCTCCCACCTTAGCTTCCTGAGTAGCTGGGACTACAGGCATGCGCCACAAAGCCCGGCTAATTTTTATATTTTTTGTAGAGATGGGATTTTGCCATGTTGCCCAGGCTGGTTTTGAACTCCTGAGCTCAAGAGATCCTTCCGCTGCAGCCTTCCAAAGTGCTGGGATTACAGACCTGAGCTGCTGTGCCTGACTTGAAGCGTACTTTAAAAGTGGTGAAATACAACCAGAGGTACCCATGGAGGAGTCTAAAGTCTGTGCACAACCGTGTAACCATTGTGCTCTGTTTCCTTCCCAGCACAACCCTGCATTTCCTGGTGCTTTTTTTTTTTTTTTAAGATGGAGTCTTGCTCTGTCACCCAGGCTGGAGTACAGTGGTGCGATCTCAGTTCACTACAACCTTCGCCTCCTGGGCATGGAGGAGTCTAAAGTCTGTGCACAACCGTGTAACCATTGTGCTCTGTTTCCTTCCCAGCACAACCCTGCATTTCCTGGTGCTTTTTTTTTTTTTAAGATGGAGTCTTGCTCTGTCACCCAGGCTGGAGTACAGTGGTGCGATCTCAGTTCACTACAACCTTCGCCTCCTGGGTTCAAGCAATTCTCCTGCCTCATCCTTCTGAGTAGCTGGGACTACAGGCATGCGCCACCATGCCCGGCTAATTTTTGTGTTTTTAGTAGAGATGGGGTTTCACCACGTTGGCCAGGCTGGTCTCGAACTCCTGACCTCAAGTGATCTGCCCGCCTCACCCTCCCAAAGTGCTGGGGTGACAGGCGTGAGCCACCGTGCCCATCCTCCTGATGCCTCTTTTTCTGAGTAGATTCTTTCTCATCTGTGGAGTACCCTAGGAATTCCAGTTTCATATTAGAGAGGGAAAGAATAAATACAGGACCTCCAGACTGAATCTAGGAGAATCTTAATATATTATACACACACACACACACATATATTTGAATAGAATTAAATCCTATATTGTTTTACAGGTTTTTCCTAAATCCCACCTGCTTCCAAGTATTTATTTTCTAGCAAGGATTTACCCCCTCTGATCAGTATCTTCCACATAGAAGTACTTACACAGTAGGAGGATGAATCTCTTAGGCATTTGTCAGCTCTGTTAGGATTTTTAGAGGTTTACTATGTTTTATTGAAAATCAGCTTCAAGTTCCTGATTGACTGTCCAGGTTTATGTCAGTATATTTCTTAGTTGTCACTAACAAGTAATTGTGGAGCTGAGTGCTCACCCCCACCCCCCACAGGTCTCTTTTCCATTATCTTATTTTTTGTTTTTTTGCATACACTTTGGTAAGTTGCTGAGACAACCTTGAGAAACACCTTTGTCCAGGGATATGGGCTAAGGCTGGAGTCAGGCTTTGTTTGCTTGGTTGAAGTGACTTGCTATGAAGGGCTGAGGTGTAAGAAGTGCCACAGACCAGTGTGGTTAGAGATATCGTGACTCTGGCATGCAGCACTGCCCTTCTGCAAGCTAGTCTTTAGGATTGGAGGAGGGTAGTGTGGCTTGAGGGGAGTGTGGCTTGAGGGAAGACGGGACCCTGCCAGCCGGATGCGTGAGGTGGATGCTGTTCAGATCAACACATAACTAATCTCTTCAACCAGACCCTGGATTGCCAAGAATGATATGGGCTTCAGCTGGGCTGGCTGAACCCAACAATGAAACCGGAATTGTCTCAGAGGCTCAGCTCCCTTGCTTCTCTTACATTAAGATTGGTCTCTAGAGACCCATTTAGACTAAACAGTATTAAAAACAGGAAATTTGCTCCTAGCAGCCTGATTGCAGAAAGTTTTTCCACATAGGCAGGAATGAATGTTAAGAACAAAAACTCCATCCTCCAGGCTTGTTTTCTTATATAAAAGTATTAGCAACCAAAAAAACTTGAAGCATCTTTGATATATTGGACTACCTTTCAGAGTGCTGACAGGACCCAATACCAAAAGGTGATAAAGAGCTCTTGTGAACACAATCAAAAATATGAAAATGGTGCTTTGTGGAAGATACTGACCTGGTAATGTTTATCTTGCCTGAAGATAAAATATGTGGAAATTAATGCAGAAAGGATTGGGGGAAACCTAAAGAACAGCTATAATGTAGTTTTAGTCAACATTCATTTATTGTGACTGTTCTGGATTCAGTCCATAGATTATGTATTCATTTATTCAGTCAGTGTTAACCGAGCATGCACTGTGTGTTGTTGCTGGGTGCCATGTCCCAGCTTCAGCCTTAGATGTGTGAGATCCTCTTTCCTCTTTAGTACCTCAGGGGCTTGCTAGGGTTTTCTTATGACAGTTCAGGGCATCCCTAGATCTAGAGACCAAACTCCTGGGACTGCTGCTCTTTTGCATGATTTTGCTGCTGAGGATAGTGGGGGGCGGGAAGGGGAATATATTGGAAGAAGGGAAAGCGGACAAAGAGAAAACTAAAAGCTAGAAAGGAAATGCTTTTTTTCTTCCTTGATGTCATTCTGCCCAAATAAGTCGAGTGTTGAAGAAGGCTTCTAAGCCCTCAGAACGTGACCCAAGTCCTCTCTCTAACCCTGGCTTCTATTCATAACCCTAATGTGGCTCAGTCAGTGTGTCATGAACACACTTCTGCAGAAGACACGGTATGGTCAAAAGATTCTTTAGTAGATCTGTGTCATTTGTTTGCTTGTGAGGAAACTGAACTATTTTTAAAACTTTTTTTTTTTTTTTTTTGAGATGAAGTCTTGCTCTGTCACCAGGCTGGGGTACAGTGGCACAATCTTGACTCACTGCAACCACTGCCTCCCAGGTTCAAGCAATTCTCCTGCTGCAGCCTCCTGAGTAGCTGGGACTACAGGCACGTGCCACCACGCCCAGCTAATTTTTTGTATTGTTAGTAGAGATTGGGTTTCACCATGTTGGCCAGGCTAGTCTTGAACTCCTGACCTCGTGATCTGCCTGCCTTGGCCTCCCAAAGTGCTGGGATTACAGGTGTGAGCCACTGTGCCCAGCCCTGAAATTTTAATTTAAGTGAAGGTGACAGTGGTTTCTGGCTAACTAGTTAATCAGAAATGTATTTGAATAATGGCTGGGTGTGGTGGCTCATGCCTGCAATCCCAACACTCTGGGAGGCTGAGGCGGATGGATCACTTGAGGTCAGGAGTTCCAGACCAGCCTGGCCAACATGGCAAAACCCTATCTCTACTAAAAATTCAAAAATTAGCTGAGCATGGTGGCGGGCTCCTGTAATCCCAGCTACTCAGGAGGCTGAGGCAGGAGAATCACTTGAACCCAGGAGGTGGAGGTTGCAGTAAGCTTAGATCACGGCACTGAACTCCACCTGGGAGACAGAATGAGACACTATCTCCAAGAAATAAAATAAAAAATAGAAAAATGTATTTGAATAAGAGTCTCATTTTGTGATCATTTAGATAAAAGTGGCATAACCATTGCTTTATGATAGTCATTGTTGCTGCTCACTGAATATTCATTGCCCTTCATCTGCTGCTGCTAGGATTTCACTTCCCAGCCCCACTTGGTTAGGTGGGGCCATGTGATTGGTTCTAGCCAGTGGGTTCTTAGCAGAAATAATGTCTGAGCCTTTAATTGCTGGGATATGACCCTCTAAAGCCCTCTTTCCTTTTGGCAGCATGATCAGCAACACTGGAGATGGGTTGTTCTCTCAGTTGGGCCCTAGAGAAGCTCTAACAATCAGTGTCCCCTACTGACTCCTGTGTAGCATGAGCCAGAAATAAACTTCATTGTTTAAACCACTGTGCTTTTGGGGTTTGCTGCAATAGCCAAACTTATACTTTCTTTTTCTTTTTCTTTTTTTTTTCTTTTTTTTAGACAGTCTCACTCTTGTCGCCCAGGCTGGAGTGCAGTGGCGCAATCTTGGCTCACTGCAACCTCCGCCGCCTGGGTTCAAGCTTCTCCTGCCTCAGCCTTCTGAGTAGCTGGGATTACAGGCACCCGCCACCACGCCCGGCTTATTTTTGTACTTTTAGTAGAGATGGGATTTCTCCATGTTGGCCAGGCTGGTCTCGAACTCCTGACCTCAGGTGATCCGCCCATCTCAGCCTCCCAAAGTGCTGGGATTACAGGCGTGAGCTACCGTGCCTGGCCCAAATTTATTCTTTCTTAACTGATAGATTACTCACTGTTGAGTTTATTGAATGGCTTTAACTTTGATATAGTATCAGTCACAGTAAGAAAATGGGTGAAGGTGATCTGTATATGTACTTTCATTGTATTTTCAATGATAAATTATTTTAATGGATTTCCAAGGATTGAAAGTACCCAGGACTCTCTTAGTCTTGCTTTTTTTTCCCCCTTTTTCTATGGAAACCCACAAATCTATTATATTTTTTGAAGTTGGCTCTAAAAAGGACCTTTGCCCTACAGCAGGGCTTGGCAAACTATGATCTGTGGGCCAAATCTTGCCACTACCTGTTTTAGAAAGTAAAGATTTTTTGAAATATAGCCATGTCCATTAGTTTATGTAATATTTGTGGATGATTTTGTATACTACAAAGATGGAGTTGAGTAGTTCTGACAGAAACATTATGATCCACAAAGCTGAAAATACTTGCTATCTGGCTCTTAATAGAAAAACTTTGCCAGTGTCTGCCTTGTAGGATCCTTAATTATTAGGAATGGAAATGTTCCCAGATGATTTGCCTCAATTGTTGGAGACATTCCCGTTCTTGGAAATTCCACCTGATGGAAGGAAAGCCTTCTTTTGGATCTTTAGTCCAGTGTCACCTTTTAAATATACTATCCTTTAGGCAGAGACACAGCTTACCCTTCTTGGGTTTTGCCTATGACTAGATAAAGACTCCCTCAACCTTGATAATCATGCCATCTTTTATACTGCCACCCTCATTGTCCTTGTCCAGGCCAGCTGCTAGGCAGACTGCTAACATGTCCACTTCCCATACAACTGCTCTTCAGTGTGTCTACTTTGTGCTTGTTGCTGTTGGCTGTTAAACTTGCCATTGTATTAGGACTTTTTCAGGATACAAGGACGAGGGGTGATTAGGTTATCTCACATTGTGGGTCATTAAGGCTATGTGGGGAAATAAACTGGAAACTGTCAGCAGTCACACAGCCAAGCCACATGACACTGGAATATTATTTATTACTGCTCAGAATTCAACAGTAACTATAAGAGACTAATGGTACTTCTCTCCTCTCAAGAACTCCCCAAGAGAGTTGATCAGTTCATCTTTGGCACACCCTTATTAACATTATTATCATTATTATTAGAAACAGGGTCTCACTCTGTGGTCCAGGCTGGAGTGCAGTGGCACAATCATGGCTCACTGCAGCCTCAATCTCCTGGGCTCAAGTGATCATCCTGTCTCAGGGCCTTAGCCTCCTGAAGTAGCTAGAACTACAAGCATGTTCCACCACACCTGGCTAATCTTTATATTTTTTTGTAGAGACAGGGTCTCTCTATATTGCCCAAGCTGGTTTCAAACTCCTGGCCTCAAGTGATCCTCCAACCTTGGGCTCCCAAAATGGTAGCATTACAGGCCGGAGCTACCTCGCCTGGCCCCTTACTAGCATTCTTATTTGGATCATCTGAGCTGACAGTGAGCGCCTAAGAGCATGAGTCTTAGGCTCATGCTAAAAATGCTTACGTTTGCTTGGGAATCGAGTCAGTGAGGCTCTGGAAAGAAATTATGATCAAGGAATAATTTGTGGTTGTCTTTTTAGAAGAGGCTATGGGAACGGCAAGAACTTATAGTCTATTCCAATAAAGCTATCTTTTATCATTTCTCACAGGATTCTAATGAATCCATCTTTTTGTAGGGAGGAGGGACGTGTTAGAGCTAGATGTCCATCTGTCTGTTAGTATAGCCTCATAAGGAATCTATCAGATCTCACATGCCACTTGGACAGTTGTCCATGGGAACATTCTTTAGCAAAAAAAGCACTGACAGAAATAGCAAAATCCAGCCGGTTGCAGTGGCGCATGCCCATAATCCTATCAATTGGGAGGCTGAGGTGGGCGGATCACCTGAGGTCAGAAGTTCAAGACCAGCCTGGCCAACATGGTGAAACCCCATCTCTACTGAAAGTACAAAAATTGGCAGGGCGTGGTTGCACATGCCTGTAATCCTAGCTACTTGGGAGGCTGAGGCAGGAGAATCACTTGAACCTGGGAGGCGGGAGGTTGCAGTCAGCCAAGATCGTGCCACTGCATTCCAGCCTGGGCAACAGAGTAAGACTCTGTCTCAGAGGAAAAAAAAAAAAAAGAGAGAGCAACATCCTGTATTAAAAAAAGAAAATTTTTATGGTTATCTCAAAGCTCACTTTTTTTCTGGTTCCTTCAGGAACTAGGGTCTTATGCTAGGAATATGGATTTATGTTTCTGTATGCATTTATGTATATCTGTCATCTGTATAGTGAGTATATGTATCTGTTATCTCTATATAAACTCCTATTTGTTTTCTTTTTCTTTTCTTTCTTTTTTTTTTTAACTTTTCAGAAAATGAAGCACTAGACAGGGACTCAGGGGACTGGCCTAGGGACAGAGAGATTTCCATTTTTGCATTTTTACCTTCCAATAAAGGTAATAAAAGAGCAGCATTTAGCAAAGAGGGGATATTTTAGGGTCTGATACCAGAGAGACCCTAAACTTTCAACTTTGGTACCCCAACACTTTCTAGGTGAAAGGTGGTCAAGCATAGTGATTAAAGAGTATGGTTTGTTTCCCAGATTCATAATTTACTGGCCATAATCCTGGGCAAGTCCATTGATATTTCTGTGCCTCAGTTATCTATAAAATGAGGATAATAATGATACCTGAGAGGAGTTGTGAGGACTATATTAGTAAATAAATGTAAGCACTTATAATAGTGCTTAGCAGATAATAAGTGCTGTATAAGTGCTGTCTGTTGTTATTATTGACTTCTCTGATACCATATCAAGAACTTATCAGCTGGGCAAGATGGCTCACGCCTGTAATCCCAGCACTTTGGGAGGTTGAGGCGGGTGGATCATATGAGGTCAGGAGTTCGAGACCAGCCTGACCAACATGACAAAACCGCGTCTCTACTAAAATACAGAAGTTAGACGGGTGTGGTGGCTTGCGTTAGTAATCCCACCTACTCAGGAGGTTGAGGGAGGAGGATCACTTGAACCCAGGAGGCAGAGGCTGCAGTGAGCTGAGATCATGCCCCTGCACTCCAACCTGGGTGACAGAGCAAGACTGCATCTCAGAAAAAAAAAAAAAAAAAAGAGGACATCTGAATAAAATATGGCTTCCATAATAACAGTGTATCAGGCTGGGCATGGTGTCTCATGCCTGTAATTCCAGCACTTTGGGAGGCTGAAGCGGGCGGATCACAAGGTCAGGAGTTCGAGACTGCCCTGACCAACATGGTGAAACCCCGTCTCTACTAAAAATAGAAAGATTAGCCAGGCGTGGTGGTGGGCGCCTGTACTCCCAACTACTTGGGAGGCTGAGGCAGGAGAATCACTTGAACCTGGGAGGTGGAGGTTTCAGTGAGCCAAGATCGTGCCATTGCACTCCAGCCTGGTGACAGAACGAAACTCTGTCTCAAAAAAAAAAAAAAAAAAAAAATTTTGTAAGAAGGCTTTTAAGTGGACAAGAAAAAGAAAAAGCAGTTCAGTAGAAAAACAGTCGAAGTAGGCACTTCATAGGAGAGCAAAACCGAATGGCCCAAAAAATGAATGATGAGCTCAAACTCATTGTTACTGTAGTAACAAGATACCAGTTTGTTTCCTTTAAACTAGGAACAGTGAAAAAGAACAGTGATGCTGATTGCTGGTGAGAATGTGCAGAAAAGGGCCCATACATTTTCGATGGAAGCTTTTGGGAAAGCCATCTGGCAATATGTATTAAAATAAATATTTTACCCTTTGACCTAGGGATCCCACACCTGAAACTTACTCTATAAAAATAAAAACACCAGGCTGGGCGTGGTGGCTCACGCCTGTAATCCCACCACTTTGGGAGGCTGAAGTGGGCAGATCATGCGGTCAGGACTTCAAGACCAGCCTGGCCAGCGTGGTGAAACCCCGTCTCTACTAAAAATACAAAAATTAGCCAGGCATGGTGGTGGGTACCTGTAATCCCAGCTACTCGGGAGGCTGAGGTGGGAGAATCCCTCGAACCGGAGAGGCAGAGGTTGCAGTGAGCTGAGATCATGTCACTGCGCTCCAGCCTAGGCGACAGAGCGAGACTCTGTCTCAAAAAACAAAAACAAGAAAACAACAGTTCATGAGGATATATAGTCAAGGATTTTTTTTTTTTTTTTTAGGAGTCTTGCTCTGTCGTCCAGGCTGGAGTGCAGTGACACCATCTTGGCTCACTGCAATCTCTGTCTCCTGGGTTGAAGTGATTCTCCTGCCTCAACCTCCGGAGTAGCTAGGAGTATAGGCGCCCACCATCATGCTGGCTAATTTTTTTGTATTTTTAGTAGAGACAGCGTTTCACCATGTTGGCCAGTCTGGTCTCAAACTCCTGACCTCAAGTGGTCCGATGCCTCCGCCTCCCAAAGTGCTGGGATTACAGGCATGAGCCACCACACCCAGCCATGGTCAAGGATGTTTACTGGAAACATTGTTAGTAAGGATAAGATAGTAGAAACAAAGTGATTGCTCATAATGGTTGAATCAGTTTTGGTATATTCATAGGATGAAATACATTGCATCTTCCTTGGAAGAATTTCCATGAGGTGGTATTGACTGAAAAAGAATATGATAACATCCCATTTTTTTAGTTAAAAAATTATTTAATAATATCCCATTTTTTAAAAAAGTAAAACCCATATATATATATATAAATGTGTGTGTTTATGATTATGACTATGGGAGGAACAAGAAAGGATGCCTGATGTTAACATGTTATCTGGGAGTGAGAATTAACATAGGAGGAAAGAGAGAAGGGAGATGAAAAGGAGATTAAAAAAAAGAAAAGAAAAGGAGATAAAGCATTCCCACCTCAGCATGAATGCTGTCTGTTATTTTAAATAGTATTTTGCGTAACTGTGGCTGTATGTGTACACATGAAAAAGAAGAGTTATATGCATAGCTAATAGATACAGTCTTTATGTCCATGATATATTATGTGATAAAAAGCAGGTTGATGTATATTGTATGTATCTATTTCAGTAAAAATAAAGACCACAAAAATCCTTGTATATGTGGAGAAAGGTACGGAAGGAAACACAAGAGGCCACTATTTGAGTACTTCAATGAGTAGTATTGGGGTGAGCTTTTTCTCAAACATTGTATTTTTTTTTTTTTTTTTGGCTTGGTATAAGAAGTGAGCATTGTTTGCAATTTGAAAAACAGCAAAGAAAAAATGTAATTGTGTTCTACTCATTTAATAATGGCCATGTGGGTGAAACTTGTGCAAATGAAAAGGTTAATATGAGCAATGAAAAGGTTAATAATAGGCAAAAAGACTCCAGAAATGATTTATGTGCAAATGAAAGGTTAATAATGGGCAAAAGACTCCAAAAACGATTAACAAATGGGAGTGGGATCAGATTTTATTACTTTTGGCCAAAGGCCGTTTCAAAATATTAGTGAGACTGTTATTCAGAAAAACTGAAAGGGAGCCATGGTGAAGTTTCTTCCACTGTAAAGTGAAACAACGGAAAGTAAGGAACCTTGAGGAACAATTTTAAATTGTAGAGTAATAGCTTAGTGTTCAACAGATAAGATTTGCCTTTCCTGATAACTCTGCCAACAGAGTTATTTTGTTAGTGGCAGAATATCACAGTGGTTGAGAGCAAGAGCTTTGTTTAGAAGTACCTACTACTAGCTGTGTGCCTTCAGTTTTCTCATAGGAAAGTTAGAGAATGGTCGGGTGCGGTGGCCCACGCCTGTAATCCCAGCAGTTTGGGAGGCTGAGGTGGGCGGATCACGAGGTCAGGAGATCGAGACCATCCTGGCTAACACAGTGAAACCCTGTCTCTACTAAAAATACAAAAAATTAGCCGGGCGTAGTGGTGGTCGCCTGTAGTCCCAGCTACTCGGGAGGCTGAGGCAGGAGAATGGCACGAACCCAGGAGGCAGAGGTTGCAGTGAGCCAAGATTGTGTCACTGCACTCCAGCCTGGGCGACAGAGCGAGACTCCGTCTCAAAAAAAAAAAAAAAAAAAAAAAAAAAATACAAAAAGAAAGTTAGAGAATAACAGTAACTACTTCATAAGTATATTGTAAGCATTAAATGAGTTAATCTTTAAGGTGCTAAGGAAGTAATCTAATACAAAAATAATTCCTGAGTTAAGTGTTATTAGCTATATGGATCTAAAATGCTGGTTTTGAATAGAACACTTCTAATGAAGTATTCATTGTGTAAAAGAATCCTAACAATTCACCTTGCACAGTGAGAGCCATGCCCAGCACAGTGTTTTGCTTTAGTACATGCTTTACAAATACTGGTGGAATAAATAATTTTCATTCTTTTCACATAATTTTATTAGAGTGTCTGATTAGTTCAACATTATTTCACATATTTTGATTAATATAGGATTTCAGAAATTAATGCCAGTCAAATTAATGTTTGACTTCAGAAAATTAGGAGGAAAAGAACATTTATAGGGTGATAACTATTACCTATAATAATTTTTTTTTTCTTTAGAGACAGAGTTTTGCTCTTGTTGTCCAGGCTGGAGTGCAGTGGCACGATCTTGGCTCACTGCAACCTCTTCCTTCCAGGTTCAAGGGATTCTCCTGCCTCAGTCTCTCGAGTAGCTGGGACTAGGTGATAATAGTTATCACCCTAGTTGGGAGTGGATTCAAGAAAGAAAGAGACTCCTGTGTACATAAATATACACAGCTTTCAATGGGGGGAATGTGAGTATGCTGACTTGTACTTTCAACAGTCATTACACATTATCACAACTTTATATAGAAAAGGAATCTAAACAATTTTGTTTATTGTACTACCATTTGATTTTTAAATTCTCTTTCACTGTTTTCATCCCTTCGTTTTTGTTTAAATTTTTATTTTGTTCTTTTCTTTTCTAGAGACAGGGTCTTGCTCTTTTGTTCAGGCTGGAGTGCAGTGGCACGATTATAGCCCACTGCAGCCTCAACATCCCAGGCTCAAGCGATACTTCAACTCAGCCTTAGCCTCCAGAGTAGCTGGGAATGCCAGCATGCACTATCACACTCTGCTAATTTTTTTATTTTTTGTACATATGGGGTCCCATTATCTTATTGAGGTTAGTCTCAAACTCCTGGGCTCAAGTGATCCTCCTGTCTGGCCTCTCAAAGTGCTGGGATTATAGGCATGGGCCACCGTGCCTGGCCCATTCCTTCAGTTAGTACACACTTTATGTATTTAGTAGTATACTTTTATTATGTATTTCTTTAATATACACTTTTATTTACTATTTATTTATGATTTACAGGGCCTTGCTGTCTCCCAGGCTGGAGCGCAGTGGTGTGATCATAGCTCACTGCATTCTTGTCCTCCTGAGCTCAATTGATCCTCTTGCCTCAGCTTCCTGAGTAGCTGGGAGTACAGGTGTGCGCCACCACACCTGGCTAATTTTTGTATTTTTTGTAGAGATGGGGTCTCCCTATGTTGCCCAGGCTGGTTGTGAACTCCTGTGCTCAAGTGATCCTCCTGCTTCAGTCTCCCAAAGTGCTAGGATTACAGGCATGAGCCGCCACACTCAGCCACTATGCACTTTTATTTGAGTTGATTTTGTTAATTTATATTGGGCTAGATAATCATCCATTTCACCTAGGTTTCCAAATTTATGGTGCTAGAGTATATCACTATGCATGAGTGTCCTCTTCTAATTTAAAAAATACTTGAAAAAAACAGTTGTCTTTTTTTATTTTTATTTTTTATTTATTTATTTTTTTGAGATGGAGTCTTGCTCTGTTGCCAGGCTGGAGTGCAGTGGCGCAATCTCGGCTCACTGCAACCTCTGCCTCCTGGGTTCAAGCAATTTTTCTGCCTCAGCCTCCCGAGTAGCTGGGACTATAGGAGTGCATCAGCACGCCCGGCTAATTTTTGTATTTTTAGTAGAGACGGGGTTTTACCATGTTGGCCAGGATGGTCTCGATCTCTTGACCTTGTGATCCACCTACCTCGGCCTTTCAAAGTGCTGGGATTACAAGTGTGAGCCACCGTGCCCGGCCAACAGTTTTGTCTTTTATATATGGTTCTTTTTTTCTTGTCCCCAGATATATTTTTTTAATCTTTCCCCATCTTAATCTGGCATTATCTATTTCATTGTTTTTCCAAAGAAATTGCTTTTGTAAATATTTATTCTTTATAGCACATTTTGTTTTCTAGTCTGTTAATTTCAGTTTTTACTCTTTTATTTCAGTTTTTACTCTTTAATTTCAGTTTTTCACTCTTCCTAATTTTGTTGAATTTTTAAAAATTTAAATTTACATATGGTAAAGTTTACTTGTTTGATGTACATTTCCATGAATATTTACACATGCATAGATTCGTGTAATCACCACAGACAGGACACAGAATAATTTGAACAACTCCAGGAATTCCCAAGTGCTGCCCCTTTGTATTCACACTGTCTTCCCACCCTAACCCCTGGCAACCACTGATGTGCTTTTTGTTCCTATAGTTTTGCTTTTTCCAGAATCTCATACATAGACTTACTATAGTATGTAACCTTTTAAGACTGGATTTTCAGCCTGGGCAACAAAGTGAGACATCTCTACAAAAAATTAAAAAAAAAAAAAATTAGCGAGGCATGGTGGCATACATCTGTAATCCCAGCTACTTGAGAGTCTGAGGTGGAAGGGGAGGGGTTTTAGGTTGCAGTGAGCCAAGATTGCACCACTGCACTCCAGCCTGGGTGACAGCGCAAGACTGTCTCAAAAAAAAAAAAAAAAAAAAATTCTCGTAAGGAACATGCAACCTAGAACCCTCGCAGGCACCTGTGCAGTTTAATAGGGTTCACACTCTTGTGAAAATCTAATGCCTCTGCTGATCTGACAGGAGGCGGAGCTCAGGCAGTGAAGTGAGCAATGGGAGAGTAGCTGTAAATACAGATGAAGCTTTACTTGCTCCTCGCCTGCTTGCCCACCACTTACCTCCTGCTGTGTGGCCTGGTTCCTGGTTGGGGACCCCTGACTCAAGCTCTATCCAATTTCTTTTGGTTTATTTTGCTTTTGTCCCCACTCATTCCTTAAGATGAGTATACTGTTGTGCTAATCAATGGCTAACGTGCCCTAAGGCTTGAGGTTGGGGTTGAATAAACGAGAGGCCTTTATTCAGATCAGCAGGAGGGGTTTCCTCCAGTAGGATTGTTTTGTTCTGGCATCTTTTAACTTTAAAGCTTCCCTTAAGCTGGTTTCTCTTCATGATTCTCCTTCCAGGTGACCACTTCTTTCCCTTGGCCCTTTGGGCCCAGGGGTGGTGAATTTCCATTTTTGTTGGTTCTAGGTTACTGGACTATTCTTTGTGGTTTCCTGCTTCTCACTGTTGACCTTAAAGGAAGAAGCTGAGGCAAAATAAGCAGAAAGTTTGTTTGGGCCAAGCTTGAGCATTGCAACCTGGGAGCAGAGGTTCAAGTTGCCCTGAATGTACACTCCAATTAGCAGCAGTTATAAGTAGATTTTTTTTGTTTTTTTCGAGACTGTCTCTCTACAGAAAATTAAAAAATTAGCTGGGCATGGTGGCTCGCACCTGTATTCCCAGCTACTCCAGAGGCTGAGGCAGGAGGGTTGTTTGAGCCTGGGAGGTCAAGGCTGCAGTGAGCTGTGATCACACCACTTCACTCCAGTCTGGGTAACAGAGTGAGTCCTGTCTCAAAAAAAAAAAAAAGTTTCAGGAAATTAAAGTGTTAATTGCTACCATCTAATCCTTAGACTTCATTCAGGATTCACTGATTGTCCTAGTAAGATCCTTACAGCAAAAAGATCAAGTTCAGCATCACTTGTTGCATTTAGTTATCTTAACTCTAGTCTAATTCAATCTGGAATAGGTCCTCAGTTTTTCCCTGATGTTCATGATCTTAACACTTACGAAGATTACAGGCCAATTATTTTGTAGAATGTCCCTTTTATTTTATTTTATTTTGGAGACGGAGTTTCCCTGTGTCGCCCAGGCTGGAGTGCAGTGGCACAATCTTGGCTCACTGCAACCTCCACCTCCAAGGTTCCAGCAGTTCTCCTGCCTCAGCTTCCTGTGTAGCTGGGATTATAGGTGCCTGCCACCATGCCTGGCTAATTTTGTATTTTTAGTAGAGATGGGGTTTCACCATGTTGGCCAGGCTGGTCTCGAACTCCTGACCTCAAGTGATCCACCCGCCTCAGCCTCCCGAAGTGCTGGGATTATAAGGGTGAGCCATCACCTGGTATACATGTTCCTTAATTTGGATTGTCCAGTGTCTCCTCATGATTACATTCAGATTATGTATCCTTGATACCAATATCACTGAGTTTACTTTGATTGCTTGATTAAGGTGGTGTCTGCCAGATTTTTTTCACTGTAAAGTTACTCTTTCTCTTCTTTGTAATTAATAAATATTTTGTATTTAATAAATATTTTGTAGGAAGTACTTTGAAACTATGTATTCCAGCCCTCATCAGACTTTCAAATTATTTATATCTGATCCATGGTTATATTATATATTATATCTTTGATTCATGGTTTCCCATTTTATACCGTGGATTACAACCTGTTACTATCATTGCTTATTGTGTTAAAAGAAAAATTTTAGACAAATTTAACAGAGCTTAATTGAGCAAAGAAGAATTTACAAAGAAGGCAGCCCCCAGAACTACAGTAGGTTCAGATAGAGCCTGAGGCTGCCACATGGTTGGATAACATTTTTGGACAGAAAAAGGAAAGTGACATACAGAAAACAGAGGGATGAGGTACAGAAACAGCTGTATTGGTTACAGCCCATTTTCTTTATTTGAACACAGTTTGAACAGTTGGCTGTCTGTGATTGGTTGAAACTTGGCTGCTTGTTACAAAAGTAGGTTACAGTCTGTTTATACATTTAGTTAGGTTATAATCACTATGTATGGAGAAACCTTTAGGCCAAACTTAAAATCTGTAAGGAGACAGCTTTAGGCTAAACTTAACAATTGTGATGGTCATTTTATTCCTGTTAGTGGAAAATGATATTTAGAAACCAAGTTCTGGGTGCTAGATGTGATCATTTCTGTTGGGGTATCACTGTTTTCAGGTCCTCTCAGTAAAGTTAGACAAAGCTAGGGAATATATATTTGCATATACATTTTTATATATACACACACACATTTATCTATTTCTTTTTCAATCTATATTGAAGCCTATGAGTTCTCACTGATTCTGATCTAATACCATACAATTCATTCTTTATTGTTTCCTTGACTCTACATTAAAGGAAAATAATTCATTCTTGCTTTCTTCCTCTCTTAATTTGTAACTCTTTTATCTGATGATGAGGCTGGCTGTGGTGGTGTGCAACTGTAGTCCTAGCTACTTGGAAGCCAAGGCAACTCCTTGAGCCCAGGAATTCAAAGCTGTAGTGGGCTGTGATTGTACCACTGCACTCCAACCTGGGAGACAGAGAGAGACCCTTAAAAATAAAAAAACAAAAAGAATAATGAAAAATGAAAGCGAAGTTTCTCATTATCACCTGTAGCGCTCTCTCTCTCTCTCCCCCCCCACCCCCCAACCCCCCAACCCCGTCTCTCTCTTTTTTAGAGACAGGGTCTTGCTTTGTTGCTTACCCTGGAGCGCAGCTGCGTGATCATAGCTGATTGCAACCTTGAACTCCTGGGCTCAAGTGATCCTCCCACCTCAGACTCTTGAGTAGCTGGGACTTCAGGCATGAGCCACTGCCCAGCGGATGTCTCTCCGTTTTGGATCCATACTTCCTTGTTCAAATAAAACTAACTTGAATGAAGGGGTGGGGCAGAGAGATTTGTTTGACTGTCTCTGTGGTTACTTGCCTGGGTATCTGTTGTTCCTGAGGTGGGAGATCTTTAGTTCTAACCATGAAGTTTCCAAGGTTGACAGCCAGGTATTAAGAGATGACAAATGGAAGTACAAAGATTTTTCAGAGGCAGTCATGTGACATGTTGTTCTACTATTTTGTCCAGAGCTCTGATGTTCTGAAGGATTGAAATGATAAGGATACATTTTATATTTTATGGTGATACAGTCCTGGGGTCAACCTCACTTAAGAGAGAAGGCCTTTATCTGGGGACATTATGTGGGGCTTCAAGGTAGGTAGGAACCTCTCTCAAAGTGTGCTTTGAAATAAGTAGGTATAGCTTAAGATACAGATCAAGGCCAGGCGTGGTAGCTCACGCCTGTAATCCCAGCACTTTGGGAGGCCAAGGCAGGCAGATCACCTGAGGTCGGGAGTTCGAGACCAGCCAGACCAACATGGAGAATCCTCATCCTACTAAAAATACAAAAATTAGCTGGGTGCGGTGGCACATGCCTGTAATCCCAGCTACCTGGGAGGCTGAGGCAGGAGAATCACTTGAACCTGGGAGGCGGAGGTTGCAGTGAGCCGAGATCGTGCCATTGCACTCCAGCCTGGGCAACAAGAGCGAAACTCTGTCTCAAAAAAAAAAAAAAGATGCAGATCAAATGCCAACTCTGCTATGAATATTTCCCTCACTACCTTAGGCCACAGTCATTTTCCTTTCTCCAAATATAATATTTATGTCTACTCTTTATTCATATTCTACTATGTACTGGTATTGAACTGTTTACTGACTCTATGGTCTATCTCTCCAACTATATGATAAGTTTGTTGTGGACTGAAGACAGTGTTTGAAAGGTTTTTCAAACCTCTCTCAGTGTCCTGTGTGGTGCTGGGTTCCTGTTAGGAACTCAATAAATACTTTCTTCCAAGATTAAGAGAATTCTAGCTCTGGGACTTGCATGTTTCAAGACTCATTTCTTTCAGAATAATGACTCTTCTTTCTTTCCGTTGGGTATGGCATAGATTTCATTTGGCTTTGTTCGTGTTTACCTTCATTTCAAAATTTCTGTCGTAGTCTCTCCCTCCTCTTGTTCTTTGGGAACTGTTTAAATACCAATTTCCATGGTATGCATTGCATGGATAAATGTAAACTGTGGATGAACATAGGGAATAAATCTGTATTTCACAGCATAAAATGGAGAAGGCAAATAGGAAACCTAGACTCGTTTGTCAAAGTTACATATAGGCTGTTGCCTGGAAAAATCTGCAATTTATCAGGGATAGTATCTGGTCCACACTTGGGCCAGGGCCCAAATTATGTCAGTTAACTTCTGCTTACAATGGGAATAGATGCATCTATAAACATTTATATTGGGTAGAGATCCAAAGATGAGTGGCCTGTAGTGGGATTGAAGGAACAGCCCAGAATTTACCTGACATTTATGAAGAGTGGACAGTATTTCCTGAAACTGTGGGTTTATGTTTGCAAAGCTGGCACAGATGACACTTTCCCTTGTTAGATTGTTCACTACTGCCAAGTGGACAGTGGCTTATGTAAGGCTTGGATTCCTTGGGAGTGGCGCTATGGTATGCTTTCCCATGCTATATGTATTGGGAAATTAAATAGAAAATTTTAATTATTAATTAAAATGAAAAATATTAAGTTGTCTAAGCATAAACAGAAAAACACTATGTCTATAATATAACAAAACAAGGTTCAGCTTAGTATCCTCATTATGTTTAGGTATTCTTAATTGCTGTATTTACATCAGAATTTAAGATCTTGAGGGAACATTAGATATATCATCAAGAAATAAAACAAAAGTGTGAAAGAGTAATTTCACCACCAAAATGTTAAGAATGTATTATCTCTGAATAGTGGGATCATTTTTGTTTATCACCATTTTCTGTTGTCTTTTTTTTTTTTTTTTTTTTTTTGAGACAGAGTCTCTCTCTGTTATCCAGGCTGGAGTGCAGTGACACAATCTTGGCTCGCTACAACCTCCACCTCCCAGGTTCAAGTGATTCTTCTGCCCCAGCCTCCCAAGTAGCTGGGACTACAGGCATGTGCCACCACCCCCAGCTAATTTTTGTATTTTTCATAGAGACAGGGTTTCGCCATGTTGGCCAGACTGGTCTCGAATTCCTGACCTCAGGTGATTCACCTGCCCTGGCCTCCCTAAGTTCTGGGTTTATAGGCGTGAGAGAATAATTTTCATAGTGAATACACAAATACTGACCCTTGTCAATAAAGATGTTACCTGTTACTGCATTTAGTAGCAATTTTTCTAAAAGGGAATAGAGTTTTCTAATATAATTCTTTTATTTTAACAATGGAGTTACAGACCCATAGAAATAAGTAATATTTAAAGTTCATTTAAACAGAATACATCATAGACATTTAAAGCTATTTTCTTTTTGATACAGTCTCATTCTGTCACCCAGGCTGGAGTGTGTTGGCACAGTCTTGGCCCACTGCAACCTCTGCCTCCTATGTTCAAACGATTCTCCTGCCTCAGCCTCCCAAGTAGCTGGGATTACAGGTGTGTACCACCACACCTGGCTAATTTTTGTATTTTTAGTAGAGATGGGGTTTCACTATGTTGGCCATGCTAGTCTCATATTTCTGACCTCAAGTGGTCCTCCCACCTCAGCCTCCCAAAGTGCTGGGATTACAGGCATAAGCCACCACCCCCAGCCTTAAAGCTATTTTCTGTTTTTGGAGACAGAGTCTCACTCTGTTGCCCAGGCTAGAGTGCAGTGGCGCGATCTCGGCTCACTGCAACCTCTGCCTTTCGGGCTCAAGCAGTTCTCTTGTCTCAGCCTTCCAAGTAGCTAGGATTACAGACGCACACCACCACTCCCGGCTAATTTTTATATTTTAGTAGAGATGGGGTTTCACCAAGTTGGCCAGGCTGGTCTCGAACTCCTGACCTCAGGTGATCCACCCACCTCGGCCTCCCAAAGTGCTGGGTTTACAGGCGTGAGACACCGTGCCCGGCTGCTATTTTCTTTTTCCTTTTTTTTTTTTTTTTTTTTAGGTAGATTAACAAAAACTAATGAATTTCTTTTCTGTGTGGAAATTTTAGTTTTTAAATTAGCAATTTCAGTTTGTAATAGACATGCATGAAACTTTTCTGTGGGAAGGTATTAAGAGCTGAGGACTACATGTATTTTGTTGAATAACTAGTGTCCCTCTCAGTGGAATGATTTTCATATATATAAAAGAAAAAGAATGACCCCTAAGCCCTAACAAAACCTTCAAGATATGAAGAAAGAGTTTTTATTATTATTATTTTATTTATTTATTTTTTTGAGACGGAGTCTAGTTCTGTCGCCCAGGCTGGAGTGCAGTGGTGCGATATCGGCTCACTGCAGCCTCTGCCTCCCAAGTTCGAGCTATTCTCCTGCCTTAGCTTCCCAAGTAACTGGCATTACAGGCACCTGCCACCATGCCTGGCTAATTGTTGTATTTTTTAGTAGAGACAGGGTTTTACCATGTTGGCCAGGCTGGTCTCGAAACTCCTGATCTCAAGTGATTCTCCCGCATCAGCCTCCCAAAGTGCTGGGATTACAGGCATGAGCCACCACATTTGGCAAGAGTTTTAATTATTTCTTTTCTTCTTCTTTTTTTTTTTTTTTTTTTTTTTGTGGCGGGGGAAAGAGTTTCATTCTTGTTGCCCAGGCTGGAGCACAGTGGTGCGATTTTGGCTCACTGCAGCCTCTGCCTCCCAGGTTCAAGTGATTCTCTTGTCTCAGCCTCCTGAGTAGCTGGGATTACAGGCATGCATCACCATGCTCGGCTAATTTTGTATTTTTTTTTTAGTAGAGACGGGATTTCACCGTGTTGGTCAGGCTGGTCTCAAACTCCTGATGCCAGGTGATCTGCCCACCTCGGCCTCCCAAAGTGCTGAGATTACAGCTGTGAGCCACCGTGCCTGGCCATCTTTAATTTAATGGTTTATGAGAGGGTTTTTGACATCAGTTTTTTTTTTCAAGACAGCATCTTGCTCTGTCACCCCAGGTAGATGGAGTGCAGTGGTGTGATGTCGGCTCACTGCAATCTCTACCTCCGCGGCTCAAACGATCCTTCAACTTCAGCCTCCCAAGTAGCTGAGGCCTCTCAGTCTCCCAAAGTGCTGGTATTACAAGTGTGCACCACCATGCTTGGCCAATTGTTTTCTGGGAGGCCAAGGTGTGCGGATCACTTTGAGTCCAGGAGTTTGAGACCAGCCTGGGCAACATGGGTGAAACCCCATCTCTACAAAAAATACAAAAATTAGCTGGGCATGGGGGCACGTGCCTGTAGTCCCAGCTACTTGGGAGGCTAAGGTGGGAGGATTGCTTGAGCCTGGGAAGTTGAGGCTGCAGTAAGCTGTGATTGTGCCACTGTACTCTAGCCTGGGCAACAGAGCGAAACCTTGTCTCAGAAAAAGAAAAAAAAAATTATGGGTACATAGTAGGTATATATATTTATGAGGTACATGAGATATTTTGATACAGACATACAGTGCATAGTAATCACATCAGGGTAAATGGGATATCCATCACCTCAAGCATTTATCCTTTCTTTGTGTTACAGACATTCCAGTTATGCTCTTAAAGTTATTTCAAAATGTACAATAAATTTTTGTTGGCTGTAGTAACCATGTTATGCTATCAAATACTAGATCTTATTCATTTTATCTAACTTTTTTTGTACCCATTAACCATCCCCCTTCCCCTCTACTGCCACTGCCCTTCCCAGCCTCTGGTAACCATCATTCTATTCTCTGTTTTCATGAGTTCAGGTGTTTTAATTTTTAGCTCCCACAAGTTTGTCTTTCTGTGCCTGGTTTATTTCGCTTAACCTAATGTGTTCCAGTTCTATCCATGCTTTTGTAAATTACAGAGTTTTGCTGTTTTTATGGCCGAGTACTACTCCATTTTGTATATGTACCACATTTTGTTTATGTTTGTCTCTTGATGGACATTTAGGTTGCTTCCAAATCCTGGCTATTGTGAATAGTACTGCAATAAACATGGGAGTGCAGATACCTTTTTGATATACTGATTTCATTTTCTTTGGATAAATACCCAGTAGTGGGATTGCTGGATCATATGGTAATTTTATCTTTAGTGTTTTTTTTTTTTTTTTTTGAGGAACCTCCATACTGTTCTCCATAGTGGCTGTACTAATTTACATTCCCACCAATACTGTATAAGGGTTCTCTTTTCTCCATATCCTTGCCAGCATTCGTTATTGCCTGTCTTTTGGATAAAAGCCATTTCTCCTGGGGTGACATGATAACTCATTGTAGTTTCAATTTGGATTTCTCTGATGATCAGTGATGTTGAACACCTTTTCATATGTCTGTCATTTGTATGTCTTCTTTTGAGAAGTGCTTATTCAGATCTTTTGCCTATTTTAAAATTGAATTTTTAGATTTTTTATTGAATTTTTTGCATTCCTTATATATTCTGGTTATTAATCCTTTGTCAGATGGATAGTTTGCAGATATATTCACCTGTTCTGTGGGTTGTCACTTCACTTGGTTGATTGTTTCCTTTGCTGTGCAGAAGTTTTTTAACTTGATGTGATCCCATTCACCCATTTTTGCTTTAGTTGCCTGTGTTTCTGGCATATTATTCAAGAAATCTATGCCCAGACCTATGTCCTGGAGAGTATTCTCAATGTTAATGTTTAGTAGTTTCATAGTTTGAGGTCTTAGATTTAAGTCCTTAATCCATTTTGATTTGAGTTTTGTATAAGGTGAGAGATAGGGTCAAGTTTCATTCTTCTGCATGTGGATATCCAGTTTTCCCAGCACCATTTATTGAAGAGACTGTTTTCTCCCCAGTGTGTGTTTTGGCACCTTAGTCAAAAATGAGTTCACTGTGGTGTGTGGATGTCTTTCTGGGTTCACTGTTTTGTTCCGTTGGTCTGCGTGTCTGTTTTTATGCCAGTACCATGCTGCTTTGGTTACTGTAGCTCTGTAGTATAATTTGAAGTCAGGTAATATGATTCCTCCAGTTTTGTTCTTTTTGCTCAGGATGGCTTTGGCTATTCTGGGTCTTCTGTGGTTCAATAAAAAATTTAAGATTATTTTTTCTATTTCTGTGAAGAATGTCATTGGTATTTTCATAGAGATTGCAAGTATTTCTCATACTACCCCAGTTAAATTTCTTTTTTTTTCCCCAAGACAGTCTCTTGCTCTGTTGTCCAGGATGGAGTGCAGTGGGGTGATCATGGCTCACTATAGCCTTGACCTCCTGGGTGCAAAAAATCCTCCCACCTCAGCCTCCTAAGTAGCCAGGAATACAGGTGTACACCACTACACCCTGCTAATTTTGTTTATTTTTTGTAGAGACAAGGCCTCACCATGTTGCCAAGCTGATCTTGAACTCTTGCACTCAAGGGATCCTCTTCCTCAGCCTCCTAAAGTGCTGGGATTACAGGCTTGAACCACTGTGCCTGGCCTATGGTTTTCACTGAGGTCTTTAACTTTGGTTAAGACTATTCCTAGGTATCTTATTTGTAGCTATTGTAAATGGGATTGCATTCTTGATTTCTTTTTCAGATTGTTCTCTGTTAGCATATAGAAATGCTGCTGATTTTTATATGTTGATTTTGTATCTTGCAAGTTTACTGAATTTGTTTGTGAGTTCTAACAGGTTTTTGGTGGAGTCTTTAGGTTTTCCCAAGTATAATATATAATCTGCAAACAGGGATAATTTGACTTCTTCCTTTCCAATTTGGATGCTTTTTCTTTCTTTCTCTTGTCCGATTGCTCTAGCTAGGACTTCTCCATTGAATAACCATGGTGAAAATGGGCATTGTTGTCTTATTCCAGATCCTAGAGGGAAAGGCTTTCAGTTTTTTCCGTTCAGTCTGCTACTAGCTGTGGATCTCTTCTTGTATGTGGCTTTTATCATGTTGAGGTATGTTCCTTGTGTACCCAGTTTTTCAAGGTTTTTTTTTTAATCATAAAAGGGATGTTGAATTTTATGAAATGCTTTTTCAACAATAGTTGAAATGATCATATGGTTTTTGTCCTTCATTCTGTTGACATGATGTATCACATTCATTGATTTGCATATGTTGAGCCATCTTTGCATCCCTAGGATGAATTCCACTTGGTCACGATAAATGATCTTTTTTTTTTTTTTTGTGAGACTGAGTCTCGCTCTGTCGCCCAGGCTGGAGTGCAGTGGTGCAATCTTGGCTTACCGCAACCTCCATCTTCTGGGTTCAAGTGATTCTCCTGCCTCAGCCTCCCGAGCAGCTGGGACTACAGGTGCGTACCACTACACCCAGCTAATTTTTTGTATTTTTAGTAGAGACGGGGTTTCACCACATTAGCCAGGATAGTCTCAATCTCCTGACCTCATGATCCCCCTGCCTCGGGCTCCCAAAGTGCTGAGATTACAGGTATGAGCCACCACGCCCAGCCTGAATGATCTTTTTAACATGTTGAATTTGGTTTGCTGGTATTTCGTTGAAGATTTTTGCATCAATGTTCATCAGGGATATTGGCCTGTAGTTTTCTTTTTTTGATGTATCTTTGTGTGGTTTTGCTATCAGGGTAATACTGGCCTTAAAAGATGAGTTTGCAAGTATTCCCTTTTTCATTTTTTTGGAGTAGTTTTAGTAGGATTGGTATTAGTTCTTCTTTAAATGTTTGGTAAAATTCAGCAGTGAAGCTGTCAGGTTCTGGGCTTTTCTTTGCTGGGAGATTTTTATTACAGCTTCATTACTCTTTATTGTTCTATTCAGGTTTTGGATTTCTTCATGGTTCAATTTTGGTAGATTGTATGTGTCTAGGAATTTATCCATTTTTTTCTAGGTTTTCCAATTTATTGGTATATAGTCATAGTAGTCTCTAATGGGCCTTTGGATTTCTGCAGTGTCAATTGTAATGCTTCCTTTTTCATCTCTGATTTTATTTATGTGAGTCTTCTCTTTTTTTCTTCATCTGTCTAAAGGCTTATGGATTTTATCTTTTCAAAATACCAACTTTTCATTTTATTGATCTTTTGTATTGCTTTTTTCATTTCAATTTCATTTATTTCTGCTCTAAGTTTTTTTCTTCTCCTGCTCGTTTTGTGTTTGATTCGTTCTTGCTTTTCTAGTTCTTTTTTTATTATTATTAAAAAATAGAATGGAGTCTTGCTATATTGCAAGAGTTTATAGAGCTTGAGCCCAGGCTAGTCTTGAACTCCTGGGCTCAAGTGATCTTCTTGCCTTGGCCTCCCAAAGTGCTGGGATTACAGACATGGGCCACCATGCCTGGCCACTTTTCTAGTTTTTAAGATGCATTATTAGGTTATTTGAAGTTTTTCTACTTTTTTGATATAGATGCTTATTGCTGTAAACTTTTCTCTTAGTAGTACTTTCACTGTGTCCCATTTGTTTTGGTATGTTCTGTTTCCGTATCCATTTGTTTCAAGAAATTTAGGCCAGGCATGGTGGCTTACGCCTGTAGTCCTAGTACTTTGTGACGCCAAGTTGGGCAGACTGCCTGAGCTCAGGAGTTCAAGACCAGCCTGGGAAACGTGGTGAAACCCTATCTCTACTAAAATACAAAAAAATCCAGGCGTGGTGGTGCGCGCCAGTAGTCTCAGCTGCTTGGGATACCAGGGCATGAGAATTGCTTGAACTCGGGATGCAGAGGTTGCAGTGAGCTGAGATCACACCATTGTACTCTAGTTTGGGGGACAGAGCGAGATTCTGTCTCCAAAAAAAAAAAAAGAAATTTTAAAATTTTCTTCTTATTTTGTTCCATGGCCTACTGGTCATTCAGAAGCATATTGTTTAATTTCCATGTATGTGTATAGTTTCCAAAATTCCTCTTGTTATTGATTTCTAATTTTATTCCATTGTGGTCATAGAAGATACTTGATATGATTTCAGCTTTTTGGAATTATTTTATTATTTATTTATTTATTTATTTTTTCCTTAACCCACCTTTCAGGAAGTTTTTTTTTTAATTTTTTAAGATGTGTTTTGTGGCCGAACATATGGTCTATTCTTGAGAATGATCCATGTGCTGAGGAGAAGAATGTGTATTCTGCAGCCATTGGATAAAATGTTCTGTAAATATCTATTAGGTCCATTTGGTTACAGTGCAGATTCAGTCCAACATTTCTTTGTTGATTTTCTGTCTGAATGATCTATCCAATGCTGAAAGTGGGGTGTTGAAGTCTCCAGCTATTACGGTATTGAGGTCTCTCTTTCTCTCTTTAGCTCTAATAATATTTGCTTTATGTATATCTGGGTGATCCAGTGTTGGGTGCATATATATTTATAATTGTTACATCCTTTTGCTGAATTGACCCCTTTCTGATTATATAATGACCTTAGTCTCTTTTAAGTTTTTGTCTTGAAATCTATTTTGTCTGATATACATATAGCTACTTTTCTTTTTTGGTTTCCATTTGCACGGGATATCTTTTTCTCTGCCTTTGTTTTCAGTGTATATGTGTCTTTATAGGTGAAATGTGTTTCCTGTAGGCAACAGATTGTTGGGTCTTGTTTTTTAAATCCATTTAACTCTCTCTTTTGATTGGAGAGTTTAGTCCCTGTACATTCCACATTATTATTGATGAGTAAGGACTTCTGCCATTTTGTTATTTGTTTTCTGGTTGTTTTGTGGTCTTTTCTTCCCTCTTTCTTTTTTTCCTGTCTTCCTGTTTTGTGAAGGTGATTTTCTCAGGTGACATGTTTTAATTTCTTTTTATTTTTTGTGTATCTTTTGTAGGTTTTTTGATTTGAGGTTACCATGAGGCTTGCAAATAACCCATTCGTTTAAACTGATGACAACTTAACACTGATTATTAAAACAAATAAACAAGCTAACAAAGAGAAAACTAATAAAAATGCCCATAATCCTAGCTACTCAAGAGGCTGAGGCGAGATGATCCCTTGAGCCCAGGAGTTCGAAGCTGCAATAAGCTATGACTGTGCCACTGCACTTCAGCCTAGCTGACAGGATAAGACCATGTCTCAAGAAATAAATAAATAAATAAAGGGCCAGGCACCGTGGTGCACACCTTTAATCCCAGCACTTTGGGAGGCCGAAGTATGTGGATCACTTGAGTCCAGGAGTTCAATACCAGCCTGGGCAACATGGGGAGACCTGTCTCTACAAAAATACAAAAAAATTAGCTGGGCATGGTGGTGCACACCTGTAGTTCCAGCT